>NC_138133.1:75105821-75464530 GCF_964188305.1 Podarcis bocagei
ATGGCTGTGCTTATGAGAAAAGACAAAGTGCAAAATTCATCAAACTTTTTAGGATCACTGGGTTCAATGGCAGGCTCAAGCACATTGTTGAAAACAGAGGCACTTAAACATGTTTAACTTTAGCTGGATCATGCCCAAAGCACTTATAGGCAAATGTCTGTCACTTCCCACTGTTATCTTCTAACAGTGATTACTACTGCATTTACATTTATGTGTCTGTAATCTTATAGCTAATCCACTAGTGCTAATTGCAGTTGACCTCTAGTGTAGTAAGGAAGCAGGCAGCTCTCAGCTGGGGTAAAAGTCACAAAAATGTAAAAGATTCACAAGCTTGGAATGAAGAAAATGCAAGACGTTATCGTGCCTCGTTTAATCTATGGATTAGACTGCACACATTTTAACCCAACAGAACAAATTGTGTTGAATTAATATGTATGGCACCAGCCTGTCTTTTACTTCTGGCCTTTGAGCATTAAACAAGCCGTTGTTTACGTGATTGCATTTGCCATACGAACAGTGTCCCTCAATCTACATGGCATTTTCCAACTAGGGACAGTAGCTTTGTCAAAAAACAAATAGTTCTTACAAGACAAGAAGTACAACCAGCATCAATGTTGCAATATCCAATTCATACACCCTCTCTTTTGTTGCCCTGTATGAAGAATGGAATAGTGTTTGTTGTCTTAGTCCATAGGTCAGGGGTCAGCAAACTTTTTTAGCAGGGGGCCGGTCCACTGTACCTCAGACCTTGTGGGGGGCTGGACTATTTTTTTGGGGGGGGGATTGAATTCCTATGTCCCACAAATAACAAAGGTGCATTTTAAATAAAAGGACACATTCTACTCACGTAAAAACACGCTGATTCCTGGACCATCCGCGGGCTGTATTTAGAAGGCGATTGGGCCGGATCTGGCCCCCAGACCTTAGTTTGCCTACCCATGCCATAGATGATAGCAGAATGCTTCTAACTGCTTCTGGGTGCACCTCCATAATGACACTACTCCTACTCTGATTTTTGTCTTTTTTCCTTCTTTTTTAAGCAACCCATTTTGCTGCTCTGGACTGCTACCTCTTGGATCAACTGTGTGACATCACACGTGTTTCCTGACACAGTGCAGGCCAATGCAGCCTTCGGCTAGGCTGCACAAGTCCCAACAGCAACCCCCCAGCATTGAGAGGGCAAGGTCCCCTTCAAACAAAATATTGAGGGGACCAAAGACACCTCAGTCCCCTAGAGTTGGTGCATCTGCCCTGAAGTCAAACAGCAACTCCAGAATTTGGTGTGAGTGTGTGAATGAGGCACAGAAGGAAGGGGTGGTTTTCTCTCTCAGCCTCAACTGGCCAAAGAGCAGAATCACCAGAATAAAGTCATATAAGGCCATTCATTTAAATGCTAGCAAGAGAAGGAGGAGGACTTTCCAGTGTTTCATCTGAGGCTGACTTGAAAATTTTGCCATCAGTAATCCCAGTTAACAGCACTGACTCATTACAGTCAAAGATAAAAAACCCCTGCTGGTTGCAATTTTGCAGACATAGTTGTGTATATGAGTCCCACTGCTTTCAATATAACTTAAATACAGGTTAATGACACAGGATTGTAACAATTGACTATAATAATGCAGGAGATGGAACTGAGAAAACGATACGTCCACAATTCACCATCACAGATAGGACTTGAGAGATTTCCTTGGTCAATCTAACTTGTCATGCACCATGAGCATAACATGCTAATTCAAAGTCTTTTGACTTCACAATGTAATCGGGTTTTGGAAACAATTGCCCAAATTGCACAGTATGAGGTGGAAGACTGAAAATGGGGCAATTCTACTTTTGGATACTCGCCCACCTTTAAAAAAAAAGAAGGGATGAAAGTGAAAGCCCTGCATATAGAAAACTTGTACATCAGAAATAAAATAGTTAGTGTCTCTCTGTGGTCTCTACAAAATATAATATCTCATCTGCAATCTGAAATTGTAGGGTTCAGAATTGTATCACCTCTGTTTACCACCTCATCTTATACAAGACCTGGCTCTATGTGTAGCATAAAGAAGAGGTTGAATAGACTGGAATTTACTAGTTTGGACTGCAGGTGAGAAGCGCCATTTTCTAAAGCTCTCTTGTGTAAAAAGTCCCCTGCAAATTAAACAACAACCCCAAAACAAAGTAGCACATGGGAACTGCAGTGCTAACTTTCCTATTTTGTACTGGAAAGCATTAAAAATGTGATATTTTATATTTTATTTTAAAAAATTATTAAAAAAAAAAAGTGATATTTTACCTGTGCATTACCATCTCAATATTGTTTTATTTTACCATCTTAATATGGCAAAATATGGTTTTATTTTTTGTTATTTGTTGTAAGCCACTTAGAGATCATTTTGGTGTGACGTGGCATATAAATATATGAAAATGTCAAATACATACATCTTATGACACTATCACCTCAAGATAACACTGCTGCTGTTGCATGTGTAGACTGCTTATAGAATGGCGGTCTATGCCACATCTAGTGCAAATATGTTAGATGTCAATCAAAAAATAAAATAAAATCCTATTTCTATTTCCTAATCTGCAAAAAGTCAAAAAATATCATGGTCTTAGCTTGTGCAAAATTTCCCAGGAGGTTATTTCTGTGGTAAAATCTGTTTGCCTTCTGAGGGTTTTCCCCAATTTTATTGGCTTTTACACAGATTTTGTTCTACTGTGTGTAAGTTGTTTTGACATATTTAATTCCACAAGGGAACACTAGCCTCTTGGTCTTTCATCAGTCCCTTTGAGCTAACAATATCTGTGCTTGATTACTTCATATTTTTTAATAAGTCTCCTAGCTACAAATGTGATTTCATTTTATGAGCACAAGATGATAAGCTAATCAAAGTTACTGCCATACTGATGTAACTAAACAATGGGAATTTTAGCCTTCAACAATAAAAATTCTGTTGAAACAGAAATGGGAGGATGCTGCTGAATGGAACTGTAGTCCCTTTCCACCACTTTTTTTGTTCCAATTTTTAATTTTTAAAGCTATATACTTGCTTATAATTACAAATCAAATGTAAAAAGAGATCCATGAAAACAAAGATAAAAATGACTACGGAATTATAATTACAAAACCTCTTCAGAATTGCACTTAGTCACTTGATAATAAAACCAGCCGACCCTTTAAAATGAAGGGCCCAATGCTCACCAAAACTGTATTCTTAATCATTAGAGTACAACTTGTATTCAATTAAACAAAAGGCATATAGAAGAAGGGGAAAATGGGGGGGGGGGTGCAACCTTTAACAGTGAATTAGATAGCAAAATATAGACTCCACAATAAATCAGAGTAATATGAAACCATAATATATATTAGAAAACTGTAAACCCTTGCTTTATTCAGTAAAGGTTCCCCAATTTAATACAAATTTACCTTGCTGTTGTCTGTTTTCTTTAAATCTCCCTTATCACCACTTCTAATGAAGAATTGTCCACTAGATGCTAAGAACTGAGAATGTGTGTCTGGGAATGTTTAGCTTCAGCTACTACCCTAGAGGAAAAAGTTATGAAATTTGGGACTATATGATGGAGCAAAAGTGAAACATTTTTGGTTAGGAGTGCCAAAGTGGAATTCATACGATGTTTTGCCACAGTGGTGAGGTGGTACCATATATTTTTTTAGCATGAAGATTGGTGTAATGAACACTGAGGCATGTGTTGAGATAATGAATCACCAGAATCTGTCCCTATTCATATTTTGAACCCTTTTCTAAAATAGGCTGGCTTCTATGCAATTGGTCACTATGTCATTTTGCATTTATCACATCACTGCCATGTCAAACCAGTGATGTAATTTACCCTAACAGTTCATAAAAGTTTAATATCCTTATGAACTTGGATACCACCAGTTGGACCAAGGATTTAACCAATATGGGGCATTGCATCTCCCAGGGAAATAAATTTTAAAGCTTCAGCTAGTTTTTGAAACACTAGTAACTTATTTAAAAATGTTAACAATGATTGAACATTAAAATAATACAAAGTAGTTGTAAAAAACAATTACAATGCAATGATAATTAGACTGTGTAATAATAGATAAATGGGCAAGTCATTTAAAAGACCAGATTGCTTATATCCATCATAATTATAACACATAAGGAGTCTTCTGTACACTTCTGATATGGGGAAATAATGGGATTCTCCCTCCAACACAAACATAGTTGAAAAAAGAAAAATTGCATGTATACAAAAGAGATAACTACATATGATCATTTCAGGTGTTCTCGGCTCCCTTTTTCAGCTATAGAAGGTTTTTCCAATTTGAAATGAATGCAATTAAACTCTTCCAATTTTTTGAAGAGTAACAGTCCTTTCTAAGATCTTTCTGTAGTACATGTTAACTATTTTACTATTTGGTCGGGAGCCGTCCAGAGTGGCTGGGGAAACCCAGCCAGATGGGCGGGGTATGTATGTATGTATGTATGTATGTATATATATATAAATAAGTAAATAAATACTACGACTACTACAACTACTACTACTACAGTGGCTTTACAAAGGCTAACATAAGAAGTTATATATACTGGCCACCTACTTTCTCAATAAGCCCATAGTTCACCTACAGCAGCCTTTCTCAACCTTGGGTCCCCATATGTTGTTGAACTACAACTCCCATCATTCCTAGCTAGCAAGGCCAGAGCTCAGGGATAGATGGGAGTTGTAGTCCAACAACATCTGGGGACCCAAGGTTGAGAAACACTGACCTACAGGAACCTGTAGCACTATATTGCTTTATGTAGATTTCTATTGTTGTTCCCTGCTCAGAAATGGCCAGTACAACATCTCCGAGTAACAGCTAGATGAATGAGACCCGTGATCTCGAAAGATCCCTGCATTGCAGGGGGTTGGGCTAGATGACCCTCGGGGTCTCTTCCAACTCTACAATTCTGTGGTTCTACGAATACAATCCATTGTTGTCAGAAGTGAACAGATAAGCTCAGAAGCTATTAATAGGCATTGCAGTACAGGAAGCAGAGATGCAAGACCACGACTCTACAGGTTCCAGCCTTATAATGCTAACTCAGTCCTGCTAATCATATAGGTCAATGTTCAGTAACCTTGTTAATCAGTAGCTGGTAGCAGATCAGGTTAAAATAAATAATTCTTTAAAAAAAAAGGTTCTGAGAAATTGCCTAGGACACCCACACCCCGCCCCCTGCAAACAGGCCACACCCTCCCGATCATTAGGAATCCAGTGGCATCTCTGATTAAATAGCTCGTTAATATGGCTGTCTATAAGTATGAAACTTCCCGAGCAACAGTGTAATATGTTTTTAAGGAGGTTAGGTTTGAAAAAAGAGCATTATAAATGTCACATTTACTTCCAGCTGGACGTGTGTGACAATACTGTATAAAATGTTGAAACATGCTTTCCTTTTGTTTTACTTTACTCATTTTTGTAATACAACCCTGGTTACTGGAAAATGCCTTACAGCTTTATTCAAAACACATGTTCCAAAGGGGGGGGGGGGAGAATCTGAATGGAGAGATGGAGAGAGAGAGAGAGAGAGAGAGAGAGAGAGAGAGAGAAAGCCTTTGACTCTTTCTGGTACATCTAACCAATATATCATTTGAGTGTGTTGCACTTTTTTTCTTCATGTCAGGCCCACTTTTATGTCGTTAAGATTTATTTAAACTAGTTTATTATATAATGAAGCTTGTCAGATCGTAAGAACAAAGTCAAACAATATGCTCTCTATCAAAGTGCAACGTTTAACATAGAAGTTTAAGTATACATATCAAGTGCAATGCAATCAAGCAAACTTTAATCGAAAAATGCAAATAGTTCACATTATTAGAGCCACATCTGTCCTTTGAAGCACAATTTGGGATGTTTATCAAAAGCTACAAGTAATTATATTACTCTCTCCCACTGCACATATCTTAGCCGCAGATTTCTTAGACTGAAACCCTTTTTGATTTAACTCTACGGTCTTAAAAGGATCAGTCTAGAAAAGAAAATAAATGCGGGGGGAGGGGGGGAGAGAATATACCTGGCCTTTCAGATCCTTAAGGCCTGCGAAAGTGGCAAAGAATAATATAAGTGCAATAAGAAGAACACAATTTACTGTATCAAAAATTCAGTATGAGGCAACTTAGGGGGGTGTTATTGGGTTTAGTTCTTATTATGCATTTTGTTTCTTTATATTCTGTTTTTATGTTGTAACTGCCCTGAGACCTGCAGGTATAGGGCGATATACAAATTATTATTATTATTATTATTAATTCTGCTGCAGCTTCTGAAACACCTACACAGAGCAGATTTTAGCTATCCAGTTAAGAAGCTACCATGACATCTACCACAATCACAAAAAATGTGGGTACTGGAGATTCATCAAAGAACACTCCAAACAATTTATTTTCCCTGTGAGTATACATTTAAATTTCATCCAAACTAAATTTATTTCCCGTTCAGAAATTGCAATCAAAGTAAGACAACAGTCCTTCAAGAGTCAAACATCCAAAAATAGGGCGAGTGGGGGGAGCGTCCAATTTGTTCTACTCTTTACTAACTATACTACAAAGGGTCTTTCACTTGTACATAATTTGATCGTTTTAGCTGCAAGAGCTATATAAATATCTACCATTGTAAATGAATGTTCAACCTCAGCTTAAAAAATAATTACATACTATCAATGGGAATATGTAATTTACAGGCACATTCAACAACAGTGTATAGGCTAATACTTTTTATTACACTCACTAGAGCTGAATGAAACACTCAAACTATTGGATTCATTAAAACCTCATTCTTTTGCCAAAAAAGGGGGTGGGGGTGGGAAGGGGGAGGTCTTTTATGAGTTCCTGGAAGTGTGTGTGTTATATTTAGTTCTTGTGAGTGTAATAAAAAGCAATACCCTGTGAAACTGACATTCATTACAGAAAACTTTTAGAAGTTACAGGACTATGTTCAATATTGAGGGGGGAGATGCCAAACAAATGTAGCTGCAGAGCTAGCCTTAAAAGCTACACGGCAAAATGTACAATTAAGGTACATATCCTGCTTATGCTGTATGCTATTAACTCTCATTCATCATCTTGTACTTTGACAGAATTCCAGTTCTGAACCGCTTATATTTTACGTATCTTGTAGTAAGTTAAGTGCCTGAAGAATGAGTTGACTCATTAGGATGGGCAGCTAAGGCCATGGACCTGCGGGTTAGGAGAGGATGGCTGAGGAGAAGGGACGTGAGATATTTAAGGGTTGTTGTTTTCTTCAAGCCAACAATCAACCGGGAGTTGCAACTTACAGAAAAGTGCTGTGCTTTGAAACCCCAACCATCAGGGTCTTCAAAGCACCTGAAACTCCCTTTCTGACCCTGTTTCAACTTCAACTGCACCACAGTTGATCATAGCATTGGATCCTGTAGTTCAGGGGTCAGCAGACTTTAACAGCAGGGGGCTGGTCCACTGTCCCTCAGACCTTGTTTGGGGGGGGGGGGAAATGAACGAATTCCTATGCCCCACAAATATCCCAGAGATGCATTTTAAATAAAAGGGCACATTCTACTCATGTTAAAACACATTGATTCCCGGACCATCCACGGGCCGGATTTAGAAGGTGATTGGGCTGGATCTGGCCCCCAGGCCTTAGTTTGCCTACCCATGATGTAGTCCAACTCCCTACAATGCAGGAATATGCAGTCATCCCATACAGGGATTGAACCTGCAACCTTGGCATTATCAGCACCATGCTGATAACTCACAAGTGGGAGTGGCTTGGCTTAAACAGCATGGCAGGCCAAATGGGGAAGCCTGGCAGGCCTAATTAGGACAGTAGGCTGGTGGTTCCCCATCACTGATCCATATTTTAATCATGGATGAGGGGCCTGACCTGGTGTGCATTTCTCAGATTTCATCAATGCGGATTACTGGAGGACTGGAAAGGGCACTGGTAAGGACAGGGTATCTGAAAGACTGTGTCCTCTCATATGAACTTGCCTACAATCTAAGGTCTGCTTTGGAGGCCTTTGGGTAAGTCCCATCCCCAACAAAAGTTAGGTTGGTAGAACATGGGACAGGGCCTTTTCTGTTGCAGCACCCTAACTGTGGAATTCACTTGCCTATGGATACTTTATTTAGTCTCAGCTTTCTTGTTACTGTGTAGTATAGTGGTTACAGTGTTGGGATTAGGACCTGGGAGAGACCAGGGCTTAAATCACTACTCTGCCACAAAGCTCACTGAATGACCTTGGATCAGTTACCATATCTCAGCCTACTTCACAGGGTTGTTGTGAGGCTAAAACAGGGGAGAAGGAGGGAGAACCAAGTACGTCACCATGAGCTCTTGAGAGGAAAGGTTGGATAGAAATGTAAGAAAATGTTTTTGCTGATGTAACAGTGCAATCTTTGCATGTACTTCCCTGGTAATATACAAGTAATAAATAATAAGATGGCTGCTAGAAGCTATGTCCCCATGCAGTTACAGAACTAGTATGGAATTGCAATATGCCTATGATTCAAAGCAGGAACCAAGGTTAATTGTGATGCAACAGTGATCATCCATAAGTAGACCCTTTCCATATGCACAATTGAAGCATTATGAATAGAATCGTAATTGATCCATTAATGCCAAGAGCTAGAATAGTAATGGATTGATGAAACATTATTCCAGTTATGCACAGAAGTTTTACAGTGTTACAATAACAAGACAAAAGCTTCAGTGACAGAAAGTGTTGGGAACTCAACATAATCATAGTTCCAGGCAGGAAATTCTGGCCAAGCATAATATCTTTTGCAACCCTTGCCCAGTCATTTAATTAAAAAAATAAAAGATGGAAACTGATTTTTACTGAGGCCATTGGTCCAGCTAGCTCAATAATGCTACTCTCCAGGTTTTCAGATAAGGGTCGTTTCCAGCCCATACTGGAGATGTCCAGGATTGAACATGCAAAGCATGTGACCCCCCACCCCAACCCAGTGAAAAACCCAAATGATTTCCATTGTCAGCCTGGAAATGGCTTACATCACTACTTGAAACCCATGTACATTCACACATGCAGAATTATCACGATCAATGGTGATTTTCATGTGTGAACGAGATCTTCAAAAAGATTTTTAATATCACATTAGAATTACCATAAACATGAAGGTACTCCTGCAATGGTTTACAGAGATACAATTCACAAAGTGAGTCATCAAATATCAGGTGTTGAGCAGTCAAGTGGTGGGCATCAATGGTGATTCTGAATGCTCTAACAGTGGGGACAGAATCTACACAATCAGAATAAAACCTGCATTTTTACTTTTTGTGGGCCGGATGTGCTATGCTTGCCTGGAGTCTCAGCTATCTACCATCAGCCTGGGCCTGCTCCAGGGTTGTTGTGGGGGCCTTGCCCCCAGGTAGAATCCCATCTCCATCACTGGGGTCCACTGGGCTTCCCTAGCAATAAGTGCAGGCAGTAGCACACTTCTGAGCGGTGCTAGACTTGTTCCTGTTTTCATTTCCAACAATACCTGTGATACAGCATCACTCCAGAGTAACTGAATTAGAATGACAGTCAGACACAACCTATGACTGCTGAGATCAGGAGTGGCCGATAGGAGTTATAGACTAACAACATCTGGAGGGCTCCACATTGGCCACCCCTGCTTAATAGCACCAGACTGGATTTTTGATTTGAAGTGGGAACCATCAGAGTTGCCAGCTGTTCGCCCTGATCACAGTGCTTGGGTCCCAGCCAGATGCTCCTAATGGCCCTGCCTTGAGGACCCAAAGAGTAAATAGCCATTATATTTCAATATCATTCCTCCCCATGAGAAAAAAGTGTTTTGAATTGCATTATCTATTTATCTATATCACAATCAGCACACCTCATACTTTGGATAGCTCAAACACACTTTTTACCTCTTGCACCAGAAAATACTTTCTTTTAAAAATGTGTCACAGTAAGAAAAATGCAACCTGAAAAGATCACACCCCTTTCTCTGCACACATAATCTGCTCTAGGCAAAGCTCCTCTGAGCATGCATAATTCCGTTTCTCTCTATAGAGGAGTGACTTAATTAGCCAATTGAGTTTAATACATAAGGCAGAATTACCAACCTCAGCAAAGGTGGATTTTAAAGGGAAAAGGCCAAGCTGTGAATCATGCCTGCATGCAGGAGGAAGGTTCCCTTATGGGTGGGTACTTCAGGTTTATAGAAGACATTTAACTTTTAAATGTTTATATTTCACTACTCACTAACAGTTCTTCCATGGCGCACTTGTGTACACCAGTACATGTTCGGAAAAATGACTGGAATAATACTTCTCTGTCCAAATGCTGTGACATTTATAGGTCTTGTAATACCAAATAGTGGATTTTAAAAAGTATTTTGTTCTTAGTTAGCCACTGATGAGTCACAAAAATTCAAAATGGATACTACATCGACTGAGAACTAAAGGGTTTTTTTTTAATGTATGGGGAAAACGCTTCCTCTGTCACCACAATTTTCTGTACTGGCTCCATTCGTAACACTTCTAAACCCTAAAATGTAACTTATTTAAAAACTTCTTGTCCAGAGCATACATTTAAGCTCCTTCAGGTTTTCTTAAACTTACTTCTGAAATGAATTTGCGCTGGTTTCAAAAGTTTACTGAACAGCAATTCCATCTCATGGTAACAAGGCCCCATTCATGTGGTTCATGCAGACCAATCCTGCAAAGTGAGACAATTTTAACCAGGAAACAAACTCTAAATCAGCTACGTAGTAATTGGGTAGAGTGACAGCCAACCTGCCAAGCCATCTTTTCAATCAAGTGATTTGCATTCTGTGCAATCTGCGCAGTGAGAGATTTATTGCCCTAACATACGTGTACATACCTGTTTGACTCTGCTATCTAAAAGAACAAACCACGTTCCAATTATCAGAAGGAAAACCAGACAAAGTAGGTTTTAATGAGCCCATAAAAACTTCAGTTTTTTACTCAAGATTCACTCAACACCCTCAGTGATAATTAACGAAGGACATTCTGCTCTCATTCACACTCAAGTTAATAAATCTTATCAGGATATCTTGACATGCCCCAAGGGAAGGAGGAAGAGCCCACCAATAAAGTTGGCGTGCTGAAATTCCCACTGGGACCCCAAATCATTTTTCATATTCAGGAACTGCTGTTGAAGGGCTCCCCCTTTGAAATGGTTTGGCTTACTGGTTTTGATGGGACAATGACCATATTATCATTTATCGTTTCACATGGTTCCAGTAACCACAGCACAGCTTTTACTGTTTGTTTGTTTCTCCTGAGTAAGCCACCTAGTCTGATCCTTTATCTTGTGGTAAGCAAACGACCAAAAAAATACAGCTATCTCTTAAATCGTATCAAGTCAACTTTGCAATGTCAAAACTAAAACTAAGAATAATGCCAGAGGAGTTTCAACCAGTGTCAATCGTTTATCCTTGCAGATGACACTATGTGGAGCGTGGGTCTTACCTCGTGATTGTTCTACATGCCAACGCTAACCAACATACAAAAATATTACATGCTGTGAGAAAGAAGCTCATGATGAATTGCACTACATGTTACAACAGGAGAGCTGTTTGAAGTGCTATTTGTGTCATCAGTGTAACATCAAAGTACGTACATTCTAAGTAATTTGGGCTGCAACAAGCTTTGGTTTGATAAATCCAATAAGTTTTCATATGGGGGAGCCTATGAATGAGTATCTTTCAGTCCAACTTGAAATGATTTTTATCTGTAGCTATTGCGTGTCTCACTTGGAATGTTCATGTGATGGCTAAAAGGAGTAAAGCACCTCTGAGTCACGCTCAAATACATTGATCAGGGGTTGCATGCAAAAGAGTAATGATCGTGAGAGTAGTTTTCAGGTCTGTGGTGACCCATAATTCTTGTCAGCAGTGACCTGGGTATAACTAGGAGGTAGCTTGTTAGATGTAGTTGTACGTATTCTACTGTGACAGCTACTGAGGGGGAATTATGTGGCCTGGGAAAATATGTTATCCAATGTCGAAAAGGATTAATACAAAACTAAGACTCAGCAATTTACACCATTAGATTAGAAATGAGATGATGATGATGATTTTGCACCCTTTCTCCCAAATGAACCCAGGGCATCTATAAAACATCTAAAAATAATTTCCGTTTACATTCAGACTGGGAAAGATTTCTGCTTGCAAGGTTTATTGGGAAAGGAAGGTTCTTCAGAAGGCACTCAAAAGACAACAGAGACAGCTAAAATTTAATGGGAGGGAATTCCAAAGGGCAGGTGTCACAGCACACCTTTCCACACCAATTCCTATACTGTGTGGAAAGGACCTCCTGAGAAGATGGTATCTACAGTGATCAATTGTGTATAGGGGTGAGATGATATTTCAAGTATACACAATCTGAGCTAAAACTTAAACAAGAAGATTAAAAAAGCATAAAGTCAAATGCAGAGTTCAGTTATAAATAAAACCTGATGAAGTTCTAATGCCCAATACACCCTCACTTCTCAAAAGCTTGGGCACACTCCAATGAATCAATAGTTTAATTAGAACTTAAAAGTCTGAACCAGGATTAATTTTAAAAAATGGGTGGGTGGGGTGGGAGTTATTCGAAACAGATAAGAGTTGCCATAAAAACATGTTTTAAGAACATCTGGGAACTAAGAGTGGTAACAGCTAAAGTTCATTTGTTGGTTTTTGAAAAGTTGTAAACTGATTAATGGAAATCTTGTCATTAAGCCGGAATTGGTAATTATTAACAGTAAGAAATCAGAGTGTTAATTATTTTTCCAAAACACTTAACAGTCAAAAATGGAGCCAATTAATCAGGCACCTATTCAGCACGCTGGCTTTCCCTGTTGCATTGCCACTGCATGTCTATTTTGAAAGAAAATAGATTTTTCTAACAAACAAGGAATCTTGATTTTGGCTGCATTTGAACCAGAAAGAATTCCCTTTGCAATGAAATTTAGGGCAGCTATTGATTCGCAGATATTTCAGTCTGATCCTAGAAATATATCCAGCTACCTGCCTCTTTCTCCCTTCTCCATCTTTCTTGCCAAGCAAGCATTAAAAAATGGAAAAAATAGGCTACACAGCAACAAGGTCAGTTTCTCTCTCTCTCTCCATACCAAAAGACTATCCAATGAGGTAATGGCTTCTTCCTGGGAACTAGAATTTTTTTTTAATGTTAAAAAGAACCCAACCCTTTGTTGTTTGCCACTCCAGACTTCTTTTAGAGGAAGGGTCGAATAAAAATCTAATAAATAAATAAGTGTTCATGTTGATCAGGTCCAGGTACTTCCTGTTAAGTTGTGGGCGAACATAGCAGATGACACAGTGATTTCTCCAGAGAAGCTCTTTATTGAAGCTGGACAGAACTGAACAGCAAACAGCTCAGCCGGCCTGCTTTTATAGGCAGCCAGCTGTCAACATTGTAGCAACAACAACCCAGGGTTTCCCGCCTAAAATAACTGACGTGGACCTGAGTGAAAACTATCTACACTATCCCCCTGCTGGCCCAGGGTGAGAACTTTAGTACATAACACTTCCAGTCCGCATTTTCCTCTGCCACAAACTAAACGCTCCTCCAGGCAATCTGTTTATTAAGCATTCATCCTTATTTGCTTGCACAAAGCTTACATGGCAGTTAGACTTTCTGGTCTTCATTGAGCATTTCTTCTGATTTGTCCTTAATATCTCAGAGTGCCCATCCACAAGCAATGGCCATAGAAAATTGGCTATTCACAGATACCAGACCTTTTAAAGTGATTTGCACATCTGTAAACTTGTCAAAAGAAATAGCCTACGGGCATGTGAAGGGGTGGAGTGGGAGCTGCTGTGTGTGTGAAAGACAAAAATTTCTGAGCACTATCTGAACAACATTTCCCCTTCTTTTTAATCATGTGCACAATCACATCAACATTCCTTTTAGTTAAAGTACTGGGTAGATTAGCTGGAGGCTCCCTTATAACTGACGTTAACTGGCAGGCATTGTTGGTGCTTTAACTAAATTCTGTTAAACAAAGCCTCCAGCTAATTGGTTGAGTTTCATCTTTCATGCACATAGCATCTTCCCTCACATATGCCTTGGGGCCATTTCTTGTTAAGAGACTGCAGATATGCAGATCACATGACACAGCCTTGCAAGTGTGTGGCTCTGGAAAGGGAAAAGCCAGGTTCCTGTTGGCACTGCCGCATGTGATGCTCGGTCATACTCAGGCACAGGACTCCTTTATCTAGATTGGAGCGAAGTGCCTTTCTGCAATTAGCTGGTCTTGGGCAACGCAAAAACCCACACCTGGATTTCGAGCCCCCACTTGCTGCGAAATGCAGAGAGCACTTCTGTAAATTCCATGGGGACTCAACAGGCAAATTAGACCACAGATGGCTGATGTTTCAAGCTGCAGTCCTCCTGACCTGAAAATTAGCCCCACGGAGCTCAAAGAGGCTTACCTCTGAGTAGACAGGTAGAGGGCTGCACTGTCAATGAACCTCTCAAAGGCAAATTATGGGCCTGCTTATACCAAACGATGATTTAATAATAAGCTTGACCGTGCAATCACAATGATTGTACGAAGCACAGATTCACCGTGCCGTTCCATCTTGCAGCCTCCTCCTATAAATCTGGGTGGTGCTGCACAGGATGGTGTCAGATGTCATCTCTTAGGGCTGCTCATCTGGCAGCTGTGATCACAGGAATCCCAAGATTCGACAGGGATAGTCACCTAATACTGCGCCTTATGAGCACAGCTGTAGCAGCAGCAGCCAATTGTGTGATTCATCCCTAAGAGGAAAAAGGCTTGTGGGTTATTGCTATTGCCAGGTTCTACTCCCTCCCATCATTAGTCCAGCACCTGGCTCTGTGTTTAAAGCACCCACCAAGCAAAGCAACACAGGAAGAGGATAGCAGGTATCACTGATTCCTTAATCTGAGAGTTGCTGCAATTTATTGCTATAAGGGGTCCTTTCTAATTTACTTCTCCAGCAAGTCCCTCTAGTAAACATAGTCTTTAAAGAAGGGAGGGTGGGAGAGAGAGAGAGGAAAGCAGGGATGCTGAAGTCCATCGGGAGGCAGACAACCCTGCCTTACTGACGGCAATGGCACAGTTCCCATTATCTTTGACAGAACAGAAGCAGTCCCCATGACTCAGAATCTTGGCAAGCTCTTGCAAATTCCACGTGACTGAAAGGAGAATTACTTTTAAAAAAGAAAAAAGGGGCAACACACACACACACAAACCGAAACAAAATTGGCCTTAGTTTACGCATGCGACCATTCCTTATGGAAATGGATCCTAAAGTTGTGTGTCACAACATACGTAATTTGTGGTTATTTCTATTTGCCATTCATCTGCAGCAAAGTTGTTTGCCGACTCAAAAATTTCTCTCTGAGATACCTGTGTGTGTGTGTTTGAGGGTTGGGTTGTGGCGGAAGGGGAGACGAAAACAAGAAAGAGTTATTTAATTAAAATAGGAAGGCAGATGGCCAGCTTTTGTTAAATGAGTTATTTTGCACACGAGTCACACACTGTTAAACGTTTACATGTTTAGGAACTATATGCTGCAGATGGAAATAACGCACACATTTTGAAAAGAAGTCCGCTGAGTGCAGAATACCTTTCTACAGAGAGTCAATCCTAAAGCACTTTTCTGATTAGCCTGCCACTCCTTTACGGACACGGGAGCAAGAATACCCTGGCAACTGAAGCCATCAACCCAGCATGATTTCCATGCAGTTCAGTGGAGAATACATCAAAGCAGTAAAAATTATACCTACTTCTGAAACTAAATATTTGATTTTTTTAAATGAAAAATATTGTAGTTACAACAATTTAATCAATTTAATGCTTTTTTAAAGAGGAAAAAGTTAACTAAATAAAAGAGAATGAGGCTACAATCTTGGCACCCCTTATCTGGAAGTTAGTCCCACTCAACTAAGTGGGACATACCTCTGAGTAGGCATGGTTAGGTTTTCACTGTAAGACTGTAAAACTGCAATCCTATACACACACAAACTTATCTGGCAATAAGGTCCATCGAGTTTAGTGTCTATGCATAGAATTACACTAGGTGGGTGACCTTTGGCCCACTGGATGTTGCTGAACTACAACTCCCATCATCCTTGGCCACTAGCCATGCCTTGAGGGGCTGACAAGAGTTGTAGTTCAGCACCATTTGGAGGGCCAAAGTTTCCCCGGACCTGGGCTATGCTGGAATCCAGTGAGGAAAGGTCGTAGGCAGGAATCAAATACCCACTTAAACTTCAATGAACTCTGAGAATATAGACTCCATGTATGCCGCATCTGTTCTGACAATCTGTTAGTAAGGATTGGCTGTGTATCACTCTGTGTTTATAGCCACAGTAGAATATTTGCAGACTTTGAATCGATTCAAGTGTGAGACTTCAATCCTATACCTACTTACCTGAAAGAAAAGCCCCACCGAACTCAAGAGGACTTCTGAATAAAAAAAGGGTAAGTGTTCTGTAGAGGAAGGATTCCTGCTTGCACAATAGGACCTCAGCTCCCCCTCTCCCTGCAGACCTCCTAAATCTGTTATGCCCCCCCCCAAAAAAACCCCCAACAGATTTTGGGAAGAGTACAGAGCACAGATTAGGAAAAGAGAGTGGTGTAGTCCCATTTTAATGTATTTTTAATCTTTTGTTGGAAGCTGCCCAGAGTGGTTGGGGAAACCCAGCCAGATGGGTGGGGTATAAATTATTATTATTATTATTATTATTATTATTATTATTATTATTATTATTATAAGGATACAACTCTTAGTGCCGCAATGAATTCAAACTTTTGCAGTAACCAAAGATACTGGAAGACATGTGATCTGAAATAGTGGGTGTGGGTATGAGTGTGTAAAGTACACTCTTGAGCCTTACCTAACTTACACCTGTGGCACATACTCACACATGATAACATGACCATTCTCATTCCACAGAAAGATGAATTTACCCCTTATTCTCCTGGCCCTTGTCAAAATGCCTTCATAATCTGAAATATGAAGTTCCAGTCTATGTGTGATTGAGCAAATATCATTATGCCCAAACTTTTATCCTAGCTGATAATTTGACTTGACAGAATGTCTCAGATAATTACACAGCTGCTTTTGCCATTGGTTGCCATAGAGCAAAGTTTGATGACATCGGGCTATGGATCATGGGTTCTAACAGAGCTAATATGGAAACGAAGCAAATCTGCGTTACGGAAAAAAATACTGGTGGGGGTGGAATTCTGATGCAACAGCAGGCTAATTTTTAAGCAGACTGTTTTCCAAACTTTACAGAAGAAACTGGCAAATTTTGAAAACAATCTTTAGGAGACATCAATGACCAAACATCCTTAGCTTTGCCAAAAGCACTTATCTTCCTTCTGTCTTTTTCACACCCCTAGGATGTAGGAGGCAACACACTTTGGAAGCCAAGAAACAGAACAGCTAATGGGAAATTACAAATCAACTAATTTCCCCCCTCAGATTTGCTTTATTATTTAAGCGATGTGTGCATGTTTAGAATTGTTTTGTGTTTCTAGTGCAAGACAACATTGGCAAAAGGAGGAGGCCTACTGGATCAGAGACAAAGCATGATTCATCAGGTACAGGTTTGTTCAGAATGGAAAATTGGGAAATTAAGTGCTTCAGGTTTTCAGCAGCATTTTTGCACCAGTTTGGAACGCCACAAACCAACCCATACAAATCACAATCTCTCTTTCATAAATGATCAGTCACAAAATGGCTGTTCCCCATCCTAAGTCATTGGCTGATTGACAGAGATGTCACACACCCATGAACTTTCTACTAAATGAAGAGGAGGTGCCTGGTAATGACATCTTGACAATCCGACACAGGGATAAGAACCTTAAAGGTAAAAGTAAACGGACCCCTGACCGTTAGGGACAGTCGCGGACGACTCTGCGGTTGCGCCGCTCATCTTGCTTTACTGGCCGAGGAAGCCAGTGTACAGCTTCCAGGTTATGTGGCCAGCATGACTAAGCCGCTTCTGGCGAACCACAGCATCACACGGAAATGCCGTTTACCTTCCCGCCAGAGTGGTACCTATTTATCTACTTGCACTCTGACATGCTTTCGAACTGCTAGGTTGGCAGGAGCAGGGACCGAACAACGGGAGCTCACCCCGTCGCGGGGATTTGAACTGGCAACCTTCTGATCGGCAAGCCCTAGGCTCTGTGGTTTAACCCAGTGTTTCCCAAACGTTTTTGGGCAACGGCACACCTGTTTACTGAAAAAAAATCTCGCGGCACACCACCATTAAAGCCCCGCCCCGTGACGTCAGCGCGCAGCGTCACGCCGGGAGGGACGCACGGAAGTGAAAGTTTTTTCCCTCCCCCTCAGTCCCTCGCTCGGAATTCAGCTCGTTTGGGGCATCGCTCCGGCTGCTCCCTCTCCCGCCGCGCAGGAGCGATGCCTCTCTCTGGCTCTCCCTCCGCGCAGGCTGAGGGAGGGAGGGAGGTGCGCGTGTGACCCGTCTCTGCTGGGAGACCAAACCCAGCGAGGCAGAGTCGCGCGGAGGCGCCCAGGCAGCGCTGCTGGCTGCGAGGAGGAGCGCCAGGCAGCAGCAGGAGGCGCGGCCTCTCCTCGCCGCCGCCGCCCCGCCTCTCGCCGCCCGACTCGCCCGCCTCCCTCCAGGCATCTCGCGGCACACCAGCCGATGTCTCACGGCACACTCGTGTGCCGCGGAACACCGGTTGGGAAACACTGGTTTAACCCACAGCACTTAAGATAAGGAGCCAAATTTCTAGTAGGAGTAAGGTTTTGTGTAAAAGGAAAAGTTTTTAATGTGAAATCATCTTTCCAGTGGTGTCAGAAATTAGCTTCTGTTAACTTTGGTTAACCACTGATTTTGCACAATTCCTCTATGTAATTGCTTCAATGCTGCCCCCACCGCCGCCGCACCCTCAACACACATACCTGGTTCAGGAATTGAGGATCAAATTCAGAAACAGTCGGCAGACATCACAGGGAGCATTCTAGAACTTCAATTTTACTCTTCGATATATCAAGGCTCTGTAATGGAGGTATTCCTCCTCTCTCCCCTAAGGTTCCTTTCTGTGAAGTTCACCACTCAAGTACATTCAAAACCCTTAGAAGGCATAATGGACCCTAAATAGTATGGTATATGATTTATTATTATTATTACTATTACTACTACTACTATTATTTCTACCCCGCCCATCTGGCTGGGTTTCTCCAGCCACTCTGGGCAGCTTTTTTTCCCTTTATGTTAAACTGTTCTGAGTTCCTTGGAGAAGAGTGGGTCTTAAGTGGAATAAATAATAAATAAAATGCCGTTTCTAAGAGCATAAAAGAGAAGTCAGCCACAGAGCACATTTACACTGAAGCCATAGACTATTCTAAGTGCTATAAATCATTCCAGTACTGGAGACATCACACATGTCTTATTCTAGATGAGGATATGTTTAATGTACAATCAGTTTTACTCAGAAGATTTCTAGAGCTTGAAGATGCTAAATTATAATATAGACCTATGACCTGCCCAAGAGGGCAGAACTATTTTCCAATACATCTTCTATACAAAAATCTATTTAATATGGATCACAGAATGTACAAAAGCGCTTGCAGTTGACTCAAGCAGTCAAGCCAAGCCATGTGTGGTTCACTTATTCTTACCTTTGATTAACTCTGAATCTATATTTTATAACAAATATTTATCAAATATACAAAATACTATACTAACATTTAATAAACAATATTAAATGCTATAATATTCTATAAAAATATTTTTACGTGGTAGAAGTGATTTGATTAAAAAAAGCTTCCTATTGTCCTGTGATTGTTAGCAGATCTCTGTTTTCTCATCAACAAAACTGAATGCGGAATAAAGGCAAATAACTTTGACAGCATTACAAAATGATTTTTTAGATTAAGTTTCACTCTGTCTTTGTTAGTCATGTCTATATATCTATTCCTATTGAATCTGCTTTCCACATTGTTTCTGTGATTTTGGGTAAAAATTCGGCGAAACGCAAGCCTGAAGCAGTTCCCACTCCCCTGTTCATCAAAATTTCCTATCCTTCTGAAATTTTGCAGGCTACTTTGCGGGCCATTTTCATGATAAAACCATTGTCCATAGGATCACAGGGAGGAAACTGAATCCACCACTTCCAAAACCCAATTTAAAGATGCCTAGCACACAGACAAAAAAATATATCTCTGGATTCATTTGTCTATAATTTGGTAGACATGATCCATTCAGGAGGTGCTCCCAAAAGGGTTGGGTGCGTTGGCAAAGAATCATAATTTTAAAATTATTTCTCTATCATTGTGAATGGAAGAGGCAATAAGTTTTGCTTTTCTGAAATGAGATTGAGAACTGGACCCTCAGGTGAATTGGAGGGCCTCTGAAAAACATGTATCAACGTATGCTTTCCAGTGTGCTAAATTGTTCTCCAAACCTAATCTTTGAGGACAGTGCAAACCCCAAAGGAACATAAGAGACTCAGTCAGATCATTGGTCTATGTACCTCAGTATTGTATAAACAGACAGGTAGAAGCATTCTAAGGTTACAGACAGGGGTCTTTCCCATCCCTACCAGGGAATGCTGAAGAACGATCCTCAGATTGAAACTTCAGCATGGAAGGCAGATACTATGCCCCTTCGCCAATAGGAATTCATAATATTTACTGCCAAATGGGAGCTATGACGTTTATAGGAATTTTTTTGCTTCAGATGCCAAACCAGACTTAGGTACTATGGATACACACTTTGAATTGGGGGAAGGAAACATTTGCTCCTTCACCTAAAGCAGCAAAAAATCTTGGGCTGACAAGAAACTTTTGCAGAGTGCAAGGAAAAAGAAAGCTAGGCTGTTTTCACATGTAATCTCACCATCAAACTAGATTCAGCATTGTGTGAAATTTCCATGGCACTAATGCATTTGAAAAAGCAACTTTTGATTTTTCTCTGTAGCAAGGAGAGAAATAATAATAATAATAAAGAGTTAAATCCTACCTCCTTACTTGCCATGATCCTGAGGCTACCCCAGGCTTCCTCAGGGCTGCTATTTACATAACAAACAAACAACCATGCACATTATTCATGCAATTAACGTCATACCTAGTTTGACCCCCAGAAACACAACATAGTCATGTTCAGATGAACTTAATGCAGTGAATCATTCTCAGCACAGCCTTTCTCTTGAGTTCTAGAAAATAATATATCCCAATATATCTGCTTTTCCGCACACCCAACATGCTAGGGAGATGTTAATGTCTGAACAAGTCTTTCCATGTCCCTGAATCTGACATTATAAAACCCAAAAAGGACATTACAAAACCCAGACATGTTATAAGAACGAGGAGAAGTCAAAAGGATTTTTGTGTGATGCACCTAAAACCCTGGCAGGAAACTTTCTGGAGAGAAGGAGTTAAAACTATAGCCAACGGCATTCAACACATTATTTATTGTAGGAAATCTTTGGCCCTGTTTTACAATGAGGGGGGAAAGGACTCCATTAGCTTCCTACTTTTTTGTTGTTCTTGTTTAAAACTCAGAGGCTGTTTATAATAAGCTTAACCTTTAAGAAAAGATGGAAGACATCAATGCTTTTATAATTTAGTAATTTCATAATTCCAAGGCAAATGCAAGAAAAATGTTCTCTTTCCTCCTCCTCCTCCTCTTTCTATTGTAATGGGGCTAAATTAACTTAATCCAAATATCCTTGAGGCAATGAGAACATCCTTTTTCATCATGACAAGCCAAAACAAGTGCTGCTCAGTATTGCAAAAAAAGTTGGGGAAGGCAATCCTATCTCCATGTTTTCATCAAAAGATCCAACTCCTCCTCCTGTCTTTTAATCCATTAATTACACCATTCAGCTGCATCCCCACTTCTTCTGGCATGGAACACATTAGCTTTTGAAGCCAAAAGGGGTCTCATATAGCATTAAGTGAAACAAGCATTATTCCTTTCGGTTGCGTCCCCCCCCCCCCCTTTAAAAATTCTTACAAAAACAAACCAATACATGCATGGCTAACACTATAATATAAAAAAATCAACACATATTGTTGTATCAGAGCAATTCCTGGTTGCAAATCATATTTTGAAGGAAGCATAGGAAAATGTGTAATATAGCATCTTGCAGCTCAGTGATATGATCTGAAACAGCCACAAACAAATGTGGAGCAAGCAAGAAGACGATGGAATTTGCAGGTAACCTCAATCTCAAATTACTTATGTCATACCTCGGGACAGGAAGGAGTTGATAATCTAAATATTCAGTCCAAAATAAATCTATCACTACAACGAAGAAGAAGAAGAAGAAGAAGAAGAAGAAGAAGAAGAAGAAGAAGAAGTAGAAGAAGTAGTATTGATTGGATTTATACTACAACCCTAATCACTAGCCCAGTATGTGCAAGGACATACCTGGTTGCAACAGCAAGGAATCATTTCTTCAGCAGTGGAGTATCTCCATAGATGGCAATATTGGGTGATATTTAATGAAGTTTTACTCAGAGGAGACCCACTGAGATTAATTAACATAACTAAGGTCCATTAATTTCCACAGGTCTACTCAGAGCAAAACGAAGCTGCATGCAACCCATTCAAATTATCATTAAAATAGAATACCACGACAAATGGCCTCTGTAAAACTGTATCTTGTATTATCTGCAGAACTCAAAGACTTCAGAGTGAATGGCATATTTATTATCCAATCATTGTAGTGACAGAGCAGTGCCGATTTCCATGCTCAGAAAGAAAATTGCTGTCCCTGGTAAACGTTTATATCACTCTCTAAGGAAGTAATAATAATAACCCCTTTTGACTTGCTTACCTGCCAAAAGTTTCTAAAGCAAGAACAAAGTTCCAGTGAACCATAGCTAGGAGTAAATGTAGCTCCCCGCACTATTTATTATAAACAATTTCGTAGTAAAGATGGAAAATCAATATTACACACAAACAAAAGTGTTCCATGGAAAATGTTACAAGCAAGTTAGCACGCTTTCATTACAGTGTGATGGAATGCTGTTGCTGTCGCTTTTATTCTTTCTCTTTTTCTCTCTTCCTTGTACATTTCTTTTTTGGTGAAGTCCCCCCCCCCCGCCCCCACCAAAGGAAAAGCTGCTAAAAGAACCATAATGACCTCTGTGTGTTCAAACGCCCAAAATGTAGAAGACAAAAAATATGTCTTTGTATTTCTGGGCAAAAGGCAAGCAGAAGTTCATTTTATATTAATTATATCTAGTTATATAGAACAGATGATGGTTAAAGACTGTCTAGGTCAAAAGAACGAAATGCTGTTTGCGCCATTAAATGAAAGCAAACTGAAGCTTTTTATAACTAACTAAAACTGAAAGGAGCAGTTTTGCCAAGATACTAGATCTATCAGTATTTGGACAGGGCGAGATCTCAGCAACTGCTAACCTTCAGAGACACAGCTTAATTTACTTTCACCATGCAGGTGGAGCCTACAATCAACAAAAACATTTGTAAACTTCTCCCTCCTGCAGTTAAACAAAACAAAACCTGGTTTAGTCAACAATATGTCTGATACCAAAACCTGAAGCCAAAGACCAATGGGTAGGGAAAATATAAAAAATGTTGATTATTAAGACCTTACAGCATAATTAGGCCCCACATATCTAAAAGCCCACTTCCTTCCTTACAGAAACTCTCTGGTGCTAGTGACATAAGTTCCAGCACCCTTGGAGGTTTGGTGTGCATGTGTGTGTGTGGCCCTGGAGAGGGGCTCTCCTTAGCAGCCTCAAAGATGTTTTCATCATGTGCTAAAGGTCCTTACTGACCTTTGATAACTGAGAAATATTTTAAGGGCCAACCCTATTACAGTGGACCCTCTGGATGTGAATGTAATTCGTTCCAGGGGTCCGTATGTACCCCCCAAAATCCGCAAGTAGAGGTGCTGCTTCTGCGCATGGCGCAATAAGAGTGCTTCTGCACATGTGCGAGGCGTGCAGAGCGCTTCTGCGCATAGGGTGAGACCCGGAAGAATACACTTCCGGGTTTGCCGCGTTCGCAACCCAGAAGTTACGTTACCCGAAAGTAACGTAACCCGAGGATCCACTGTATAAATTGTTCTAACTGATTTCAGTATTTCATTTTTACATTGCTGTAACCTGCCCTCGACACTGTGTTATTATATTATTATTATTATTATTATTATTATTATTATTATTATTATTATTATTTCAGTTTATTTACCACCCTTTATCAGAAGATCACAGGGCAGTGTACAACATTAAAAACACATTACAGAACATCAATGATAAAAACATAATGAAAAGCATACTGATGGAAAGCCTAATAATAAAGTAGTCATCATAATAACTGTCTCTCTCTCTCTCCCCCCCCCCCAATACTTCCACAGGCCATAGATTATTTAATAGCCATAGGCTTGGGTAAGGAGGAATGTTCTTGTCTGACACCTAAAGATCTGTAAAGATGGCACCAGGTGAGCTTTTCTGCGAAAGGATTCCACAATTGGAGCCACTACAGAAATGGCCCATTCTTTTGTTACCAGCCTCCAAACCTCTCTGGGGTGGGAGCATGGAGAAGGGCCTCAGATGACACACACAGAGTCCAGGTCAGTTCATATGGGGAGAGACGATCCTTAAGGTATTGAGGATCTGAGTCGGGTAAGGGTTTATACTAGCACTTTGTATAGTGAACAGTCAAACCTCTTCTTATGTCCGCCTCCATTTCGCCTAATGTCTGCGGCAAACCCAGAAGTAACTGGTGGTGTCAGGGAACTGACATCGGAGCGAGAGGCGAAGGGGAGGCTCCCAGATGATGCTGGCGAAGGACCCAGCAGCAGGGGGAGAAACAGCTCAGTAGAGGGGGAAGCCAATCAGCGCAACACCAGGGATAAAGGGGGGCAGACGGGGGAATTGGAGAGAGGGCTCCAGGACTCTTCACTGGACATCAGTGAGGAGAGCCCAGGTCCTCCGCTACCCACGCCTTCCCTGCGCAGAAGACTCCCGCGCAGTGAGAGGAGGAGGAGACTGGGTGTCAAACAACTTTTATGTTGGAAGAGGTTCAAGAAACGCCCACTGACGTATTCTGCCAGTGACTGAGGCAGCCACGATGAGAAGGGGCTGTGCAGTCAGAAAGGTTTAACAAGGCAATTTAACCGAGAAAGGCACCAGTTTACGCACGAGTAACTCACACCCATTATAGGTGGGTTTGCTGCCATCCGCGCATGTGCATGCGCAGGAGATCGCCGTTCATGCATGCGCAGGAGCGGGCAATCGCCGCCTGCGCCTGAGCACAACGCCACCTCTCCCAGTGACCCATTTTGACCTCTGGATGGACCTCTGGAACAGATTATGGTCGCAGGTAGAGGTTCCACTGTAATCTAATAAAAATATGAATATCATCCTATAGCCTCCCAAGTACCAGAAAGCAGCAAGATGGATGCTGCAGAAAATAAAATTATATAGAGGTGGTAAATTACCCTCAATGGATAAACTGGCAATGTGGCTCCAGAAACTGTTTGCAAAACAGCAACTGCAACTGCTGGACAAGCTTATAAAAAAAAGCAAATAAGTGGAAAGGGCCGAGTGGTCAGTCTACAGGTTTCTTCGGCACATTTCGTTTCTACACTTGGCAAGGAGTATAGGAGAATATTGTTCTGCTGAGCCACTGTAGAAAGCAAATGCCAAATTCACCCTAAAAGAACTGACCCAAATGCTTCTTGGAAAAAAAAAGTATGCAGCAATGGAGAACTATTATAGAAACAGTACTTCGCAAGAAGCACCTGCTGACAGAATGCAATAATAAAAAAAGCAGGAGGAAATACAACGTAGCATCTCTCCATCAACTAGGATCTAAAATTATATTTGCCCTTCTTCCCCAAAATATCCACGCCCAGAATTTCATTAACAAACCAGGGGATTCTTGCCGTAACATCTCATTGTGGAGCACTAAAAAGTTAACAATAGAACTGTGGACTCCAGTGACCATGGCAACGGTAGCTAATTCTCCTTGTCCAATCATAGTGGCGATTCTCTCCCCACGGCTTGCATCAGTTACAAAACAAAATTCCTTAAAATATCCCCCCTCCCACCACACACACACTTTTTTTTTTTAAGCCAATAGCCTCACAGCTAATCTGCTAATAGGAAATAATCTACAGCTAATATACACATTCCAGGACAGCCGTGTGTTTTCTTAATACTTTGTTTCATGGGCCTCTTTCCAAAGAAAGCACAGTAAATATAGAAAACAGACATTCATTAAAAAAATAATACTACCTGGCCATTAGTAATGCCAAAAACTTGCTGTAACTTGCACTGCTCTTAAATGGCCTGTTAAAACTGTCTGGAGGGGCAAGACTAGATGAAACAAATACAATGGAATTAGATCTGCAAAACCCTAGTTAACTATCGGGCAACACAGCAGTGTGCGAAACCAGACGTATGAATGCGTTTGAAGAATGCATGTGAGCATGAAGTGTGCACATGGGGGTTGCGCAGAGCTGTGCATGCCGGCTACACCTCCAGCTTTCCTCTCAGCTCTGTCCATGGCCTTCCTGCATTGAGCAAGGAGGTCTGAAGGGGGCATCTCCTCATGGAGATGGGTTGTGAGGCTATGGCTAAGCCAAATGCTCTACGGATAGCACTGCATTGGCCATGGTTACGCACATCTGTGAAGCAGAAACAAAGATCTTGTCTGAACTAAAGGGACAAATGGAAGGCGGCAAGCAAGCATGGAATACAAAAATGTACCCCTCCCCGCACACATCTGGATGCCCTGGCCATTTGGATCTCCCCTAAGCATGCGCAGGGATCTCTGGCAAACCACCGCCGTTGGGAAGAGCTAGTGCAGAGACATGGTGCTAGAGGAATGGCAAGACTGGCATCACTCCAGCATGAAACCCTCACTGCCCTCCACAAGGGTAACACGTAAGTAGGGCAACTAATGGCAGTACAGTGGTACCTCAGGTTAAGTATTTAATTTGTTCCAGAGGTCCGTACTTAACCTGAAACTGTTCTTAACCTGAAGCACCACTTTAGCTAATGGGGCGTCCTGCTGCCACTGTGCCACCAGAGCACAATTTCTGTTCTCATCCTGAAGCAAAGTTCTTAACCTGAGGTAATATTTCTGGGTCAGCGGAGTCTGTAACCTGAAGCGTATGCAACCTGAAGCGTATGTAACCCCAGGTACCACTGTATTTTAATCTGTGAAATATGAGAAGTTTGTCTGTTTATCTGTGGCAATGTGGCAATGTTCCAGATGCTGAAGCAAATTAGCGATCACTTTTCAAGCTCAGCTCTTCAACTTTGAGGGCTTATGTACCAATAGAAACTACAAAAAACTCATGAGACTAGATGCGGCCTCTGTCTGCTCATCCCGACAAGAGATCTTCAGAGCTACAAACACCTTGGAACAGCCTTTATTAGGGACAATAAGTTTTCATTTTCTAACGTGTCTTTTAATCATGGATACCCACAGGGACCAGTGAGGCTGAAATTTGCCAGTTTTGAAACTTCAGGCAAACACAAAAAAATCATAGAATCATAGAGTTGGAAGAGACCACAAGGGCCATCGAGTCCAACCCCCTGCCAAGCAGGAAACACCATCAGAGCACTCCTGACATATGGTTGTCAAGCCTCTGCTTAAAGACCTCCAAAGAAGGCGATGAAGAATGACAGTTACAGAACAGTTTCTGTGAAATCAGGTCTTCAGTCCCATCATTCTTCAGTGATATCCATTGGGGTTTTTGTTGTTGTTGTTGTTGTTCTGATGGCTGGGATATTTTGGCTTAAAAGAAAGCCATGAATGAAGAAGAAAACCAATTTCACTGTCCTACAACTTTAGTAAAGGATGTTAGGAACAGCAGTGTGGCTTTCTCCCCATTTCATCCCTTAAATGTTTTTTTTCTCCCGGCAGTAGAAGCACCACATATAATTTTACGTGCAAAGGAGGGGGAGCGCTAGACTTTTAAAATGCACACACACGCTTTCTCTATGTATATGTGTTTGTGTGTCTCTGTCGGTCTATGTGTGGATGTCAGTGTGTGCGTACACACACACACACACACACACACACACAATCACACACACATACCGGTATATAAACATACACACTCACTGTGCGCACACACACATGTATCTCCTTCTATAGGGTGTCTCTTTGATTCTCCTTAAATCACTTTTATGATTTCAGTAGTCATGGAAACATGATGCAACTCTTTATTGCCATGACAATCTGACACAACTTTCAAAAACAGTAAGTAGTGTTTTTACTCTGTTTTCCAATTGCTCCCAAGGAAACAAGCTGTTATTTACTTCTGTGACAAAATCCATCCATACCATAAGAGATCCAACGTCAAGGAGGGGGGGTGGCACATACCATATATATCAGGCAATATTTATAGTGAAAGCTAAAATGAAAAAATGTAATTTAGTAATTTACACACCAAAATAACACACAAATCACCTCTTGTTTTCCTGTGCCATCTTTGCTCACTTCCTTCTTTAAATTAAAGGATTTCTTCCTCAGCTGAAGTGTACATAATGTTGCCTAATCAGCAGGGGGTGCTGAGTATACAAGTTTTACTACAGTTTATTAACACTGGGCACCATAGAGCCGATGCTGAACACTTGCAAGATCCATTTATTTCAATGGCAGAGTTAAGCTTGAATGTAATGCTGCTCACTGAAATCGATGGGACTTTGAAATGCTCAACTTTGTCAGGGTCACGCCCTTCAATTTTAAATAACATTAACACCCCTCAATGCTCAGCCATGTGACAAATGCTAACATTTATCCATTCTATACCCCTTTAATTTAATGAGCACGATACAAAAGTATATATGTGAACTGTCTGGCCTTATATCCTTCCAAGCCTTGTATGTTTCCTGTGTCTGACAGTGTTTAGTGGTGGTTACAATAAAGGAAACCTACAATAAGTCATAAGACAAACAAGTTGTGATCTCTTGTCACCCACAGACACTTTCTGGTAATCAGAAAGAAGTTGTTGTTGTTGTTTTTGACACTCTTGGCTTTCAGTAATGAGTCTCTCTTGCAACCAGCAGGCTGCGTTAGTCTCATGGAAAGAAAGACCTAGCATTTTAACACACTGCTTTAGAGGTTTCAAAGCACTTTAAATATATCATCCTCAAAGTACTCCTAGCACCCAAGTCAGGTAGGCCAGTGAATTTACTGAAGAGGCAAAATCTGAACTGAGGACTCTTCGGTTCTCACTAAACGAGTGTCACAATGGCGCTAAGTGCACACAATTGCTCTGTTGCACTAGATTGAAGCTACCACCATCACCATCTGCTTGAATGACATGACAATCACGCTGAAACACATAGAGAAACAAAGAGGAATTTTACTATCCTCACATTGACTTAGTTATATCATTTGCGTCCTGTCTCTCCTCCCAAACACAGAAGGGTAGCTTGGTGTACCACACTGCAGTTCTGATATGGTGTGTAGTGGCTAGGGTGTTGGGAAACCAATACAAAATCCCACTCCCTTCTAGGAACCTTTGGACAAGGCACTGCCTCTCAGCAAACCCAAAGCCACAAGTTTGTTCACAGATACAAGAGGTTCAGTGCTGCAGACAGCGCCTGTGTGCAAAATGCACTTTAAATGTATGGTGTGGATCTGCCCTTTGCCATCCCACACAATACAATTACAAGTGCATCCAACACACATTTAAAGCACACGAATCTTGATCACTTGGACAAGAGGTATCTGAAATCACACTGTAGGAGAGCACTCAGCGCATGTGGCTCTTGAAGATGCAGGTTCAAATCCTGTTTAATGACAGCTTCCTCGGTGGCCTTGCACAGGTCACTCTTTCTCACTGAGTCTATCTTTATAGGGTTATTTTGAGAAGTAAAACAATGGAACAACCATGTATTGCAATCCACCCCAAACCCTCCGGCCAGGGAGGAAAGGAAATCTTCACAAATATTTTGCTTCTGTTTATTTTCAGTCACCTTATTAATAAAGGCACTCAAGAATAAAAAAGCAAACAGTTTCAAAACACATGTGAGCCAGTTTGTCTTACTGTATGCATAACACATACTAAAGAATTATGCAACCAGCAAGGATGAATGAGTATCAGGCAAACTGCAATGGAACAAGTATCTGCTTCCCAAATACCTAATATAAATCTGATATGGTTTATTATTTGTGACCCAAAACCAGTGCTTTTTTCTGGGGGGAGGGGACGCAGGGGTACTCATACCCCCTAAACATTTTGTGAATCTAAGTATGGCCTCAATGAGGGGCAGTGTTTCAATATGAGTAGGAAAATGAGAGTACCCCTAAACTTTTTTTTTAGAAAAAAGCACTGCCCAAAACTATACAACCCACTTCTTCCTCTTCTATCTCCTCACCCTGGCATTTCTCTCCTAGGGAAAATGGGGGTGGGGGTGAGATTTTGGCAGAAACAGTCTCTGCCCATCACTTGCATCTGAATCACTCGTGAAATTTTGGGAAGAACCAGATTTAGTTTGGAAAGATTCAGAGGAAGCCTATGGCTTGGATATCTTTTTCATTTCTCCATATCAGCCCAATATGTCTCGAGATTTCAGGTTTATGCAAATTTTTCCTATAGGTCTTTTCGGTGGGTAAACAAACAACCCTTAGCCGTGTAACAGTTGCTTAAAAACACACCCCAGCAGCGGCTGTAATGGTGTGAAAGAGTGTAGTTTCCAATCTCTGTCCATGCTGGAAGCTAAGAACCTTCTTAAAATGTCTAACAACCTCTTAGAAATTCCTTGAAGCAAAACAATAATGCTTGGATTAATTTGTGGCCAAGCGATACTAGGTATCACACAGACCTGGTCTTCCCTCTCCTGGTCCTTACAATTCCAGGAAGCATTGAAGGTTGGCTCCCAAAGGCGCCATCAAGCCCCACAGCCCTGAAGGCAAGTCTTCTGCTTCAAAAGTGCTTAAGGGTGCTCACCAAACCTTAACTGTCTCATAATTTCCTGCACCTCCCCACCATTGTGCCCGATTAACGTATTTAATAGGGACGCGGGTGGTGCTGTGGGTTAAACCACAGAGCCTAGGACTTGCCGATCAGAAGGTCGGTGGTTCAAATCCCCGCAACGGGGTGAGCTTCCGTTGCTCGGTCCCTGCTCCTGCCAACCTAGCAGTTTGAAAGCATGTCAAAGTGCAAGTAGATAAATAGGTAACGCTCTGGCGGGAAGGTAAACGTCGTTTCTGTGCGCTGCTCTGGTTCGCCAGAAGCGGCTTAGTCATGCTGGCAACATGACCCGGAAGCTGTACACCAGCTCCATCGGCCAATAAAGCGAGATGAGCGTCGCAACCCCAGAGTCGGCCACGACTGGACCTAATGGTCGGGGGGGGGGCGTCCCTTTACTTTAACGTATTTAATGACGACCACCAGCTAATGACACCTCCAGCACATCAGTGCAGAGTAGGTGAAGAAGACCCATCAGCAAACTCAATCAGCTGATGAACAAATAATTCCTGCTGGGTCCTCAAAAAACAGTGTCTGGGCACTGTGAGTCAGTCTGACTAACGAAGAAGCCAGGAGGGGGCGGGGTGGGCTTAAGCAGCCTCTCCTTGGCACTAGCGCCATGTGCGACTGCACACTGAAGCCACTCGCCAGGCCTCCATGCTCCCTGAGCAGCCACAAAAGTTTGGAGAGCAGCAAGCAAGGGATTGCCCTGGCAATATGGATACTGGTCGTACAGGAAAGCACGGCAACTTCTGCTGTGCCAAAAATTTCTCTGGCCTTTTAAATTAATAGGAAAGGAAACTGCATTTGAAAATGATCATAGGAGACAGAAAATGCTGGTAAAATTCTGATGGGTGTGGTACAGGATTTGTGTCACACTTAGCATATTTTTGAGGCAACTGAGGGGGTGTTTGTAAAGGTGATGGATCCTTCTTTTGACAAAGTTTATCCTTATATATTAAAAGCAACTTTAACATAGGAACCACTAATCTCTTAAGTCTGTTAAAGGCACCTTTTCTTTCATGTGCAAATCATCTCAGCCGTAGTCTGCACTCTGCAGCCTTCCCAGATGCCTGCACTTCAGAAAACCCTACCATAAAGTAACTCCTCCCTTTGATTTTGATTTTTTTTTCAGATGAGGAAGAGCAGGAAGCTAGGGAGACTGCAGAACTGGACAAATGCTTACTGGAAAGAAGAACCCGCAAATCACTCTCAGCCACCTTGTAACAATAAGGCAAGCTCAAAACTCCATAACCATTGGAATTCTATAGAAATTAAAAAAATACCCCCCAAAAAATTATAAATGGAAGCCTCTTTCTCAAGGAAAGAAAACTTTAAAGAGAAGTTGGAGGTCAGCTAACTTGGACCCCACGTAAGCTGTTCAGAGCTGAGTAAGTATAATAAATAGGAATTGTGAGCAGCTCTCCCTGCGCCGTACTCCAAAAATGATCCAGAGTAAATGAATTAATGACCCAAACTAATCCAGACTTCACAATGCAGCCATCTTGCTTACAGCACTGAACATAAATGAGTGCAGTGGATTCTGATGATGCCGTCCAGGGTGCCCGAAAGGGGTTCAAACTGAGACTGATGGCTGAAATCTCCATTTCAAAGTTTTCTGCTGCCCCTAATACATTACCATCTTTCCATGTGCTTAGAACTGTGGACTCAGATTTTAACAGCAGTGTCTATAACCATATGATCCTCCTTTTTGGTGCTACTTCACTGGCAGCTGCATGTAACATTTGTTAGGAACTTGGAACTCCTAGAAATGTTTTCTTGACAGGCCCTCTAGAAAATGTTGCTACAGAAAAGTAGGACATAGATGCTCAATTCCTCACTGCCAGAAATTTTTTTGGCAGGCATAGCATCCAGATTTAGAATGAATGAGTAAATATTAACTAAGGGGAAAATAAAAAGCAGTCAGAGACCATTGCCATCCTTCTGGGGTGCAGTAAGCAAGCAATGATGTGCAAGAACAAAGGACAATGTCTAAGGTCAATCTCTTTATAATGTTGACATACAAACATTTTCAAATAGGAAAAAAAAATAACAGTATCTATCTGAATATATGTTTAATGGAAAACAGGAAGAGACTTTTCAGCAGCTGTACCCAGACTCTGGAATTCCTTTCCAGGGAAGGCTTATCTTGTCCCCTTTTAGGAAACCCTTTGCATCATTATTGACTGCTTTCTCTCGGAATCATTTTTAAGTTGCTTAAAAATTCTCTGATCAAATTGTTTTAAAGGCTGCTGCACTTTTTTCATCTTTTCACTCTGCAAGTTTTCAGTGGGCCCATTGCTATTTTACAATTGCTTTGATTATTGTTACCAGCTGCTTTGAACCCTGTTGCAGAAAAGGTGGAATTATTAGCATTTTTGATGAATAAATGAGATCCATTGTCTTTGGCAAACATATATTTGCAGATCTTTTCAGATATCTTGACGATTACTGGAAAACGTGTGGAAATGATTGCCAACTGCTTCAGTGATAAAAACATGTGCACGCATGTTTTGTAGTTAAAAGGGAAAGGAAGGGCAAAACAAAAGTACGATTCCCTGAATGTACCTACTAAGAAATGAACCAGAAAGAAGAAATGTAAGTGAAGAGGAATAATAATGGCTTAAGGACACCCGTAAATGACTCTAACTCCGGTTGTGTGACTGATGTGAGTTTCCTGTTGATGGTATAGAAGGTGTTGTGCAGTATTCTGAGAGAAGTCCTGGAGAGCAGATGGTGATAAGTGGTCAGACTGACATATGGAAAAAGGGACAAGGCAGACAAGAAACAAGGACAGGGGGATGTGCCCAGAAGGAAGCCTGTCATCGCTGAACAAATCATCACATTTAAGGTTCTGATTAAGTTATCAGATTGTTTCTTCCTCCTTGCATTTTTGAAGATGTTAAGAGATGGAAATGTGCTTTTTGCTCTCCCTGTTCAAAGATATCCTGCTATTTAGTGTTGCCTCAGCATAGGTTCCAATACTGGGATATACACATATTTCTAAGGGCCCAGATGCTAGCAGACATGTGAACAGATATTCTATTGAGGGGTTTTTTAAAGAAATTGTGGAAAGGTGACATTGGGGATACTGATGGGACATTCTCCTAGCCATTCTCCTGATTTAAGTTGCCAGTCTTCATAAAGTATTTGTCCCAGGGGGGCAAGGGACGACAACACGCATACATGGGCAACATCTCCTCCCCAGCCTGCTGTGGTCTCATCAGCTATGTATAGAACATGAATTTCATTATTTTTTTTTAAAAAAAAGAAAACATTTTAAAAATTCAGAATAAAAAAAAAATCCAGATGTGATCAAACAAACAAACCAGATTGCAAATATTCAAAAGGAACACAGAACACAACTATTCCTTGGTGGTTGTTTTTAAATCTCAAATCATGTTGAATACAAAAACTCGTTTATTGGAAAATGTAGTTGGGGCTTGAATGTTTCTTGACTTCAGCCTATGAAGGCTTCACATGGTCTGTATTCCTTACAAATATGTGCAACCTATATTTTTTTCATCGCTTGATGTGGAACTTTTATATTGTACCTTGCATGTTCAAAACATAAATCTAAGGAAGAATTACATTGAATTGTGATAAGGGTTGTTACAGGCGATGCTGATAACATCATGTTAAATTAATGAAATTAAAAAGCAATGAATGTAGGAAAATGAATGAATGATATAGTTTCCAGAATGTAAGACGATCTCAGGATATGAGAGCTGTCATGTTGGACTTCACCTAGGGACAGTGGTGGCCGTTTATCAGTGGGAACTGACACTTGTCACAGCAGAAGGATCAAGAGGGAGAGAGGAATGCCTGCCCTTACTGATAATTGTTGGAAGGTGGTGGCGGTCCAGCAAGAAAAAGCTCCTTCAGCATACTACTAGGACAGTAGCTGACTCACTAGCCAATCCAGCACAGGATGCTGAAATCAGAATTGCTGCTAATCTATTGGCAACCACGTTTGCTGGTGCTGAATAAAATCTCCTTGACTTCCTGATTGCCTGGTAAGGACAGGAATCACCCACCCTTCTTGATTACTCTTCCAGTGGCAGCCGACACGTTGCACTGGACAAGAGCAGGCTAGATATGCATAATATGCTATTTGAAGTATCTAAAATAAAAGAAAGCCAATGAGGTTGAGGTTAAAATAAGCATCTGTGTAGGCTCTTCACACCCAGGCTTCTGGTAGCATCCCAATCCACCCCTCTGGAGTAATAAGAAACTGGGCATTATGATAAGACGCTAATTCCCTTGTGTGAGAATGTAGATTACTCAACTGGGATGATAATGTAGATAATTTTGTAGGGAGACTGATTACCAGTAAAGGCCTATACAGAGATGGCTGACTGTCAAGAGGGAGACTAGAAACTGTATTTTGAAAAGAAGTGTCCTAACTCAATGAGGCCATCATGATAAGCAACACATTTTTTGTTGGGAGGGAGTAGTTTTTGCTGCTGGAGTCAACTCTTCAAATGTTTATTAAATAAATTTATATTCAGCAGAATCCAGCTACACACATTATACAATAGTAACTATAAATTGCAATCACCATGGCTGGTCAAACATATTTGAAAATAACCCTAACTCTAGCTAAACCACCTTTCCCATAACTGGTGCCCAGATGTCTTAGACTACAACTCCCATCATCCCTGAGAATTAGCCGTACTAGTTGGGTATGATGGGAGTCATAGTTCAAAATCCTGGAGGGCACTGTGGTTCAGTGCTACATGCATAAGCTGTCATAGGCCTGAGCTCTTCCTTCCCCTCTCATCTTCTTACGCAGCTGGGAAATTGTCTTTCAGAGCATTTAGTTTCGTTTTCTCCTAATCTCGGTTTATTATTGCCTACTGAGAGATTGTGGTTTATCAGAAAGTCTGGGTCAGTTTCAAAACAAGGCAATTTCAAACTGTGCTTTCCGAAGCTAGCTTCTGAAACTAACCAGCATTTGTTATAAGCCACAATGTTTGGTTCACACGCAATGACAATCAGAGATTAGGGACAAGTGAGATTTACGTAACCCTGCCAAAATTCTTTACCATTAAGAGGGAGGAAAGTGCAGAAGTCAAAGTCCCACTCAGACTTATTCCAGCTCATACATGTAGCAGTGGTTTAGTGTTACTTTGGATTAAATGCCACTTAAATCCTATCAATGAGATTAAATCCTATGAAAATCAAAGTTTGTAAATAATGCTAAACCATGGTTTACCACTACATCCTGAAATACAACACAGAAGATGCCAGGAATCAAAGAGTAAGTTAGGGGCTTTGTTGAATGTTAACACTTGGGTCATTTTGCCTTTAAAGTACAGCACAACAACTTTTAAGTATACAAAAGTACAGGGGTTTTTTATATATAAATATGTTCATTAGCAGCTTCCACTGCAAACCACATAAATTCAATTAAAAAATATGTGCACTACTAAACCACAGTTGCCAAGTGCATCTGATTGACAGTGGCTGTTTCTCCCTCATCTCATGTAACTCACCATTTACTTATAACCAAACTATGCTTTCTTATCAGTGGTTGGGGTGGAGAAATAGGTGCTGATGAACTGCTTGAAATAGGTGCTGATGAACTGCTGGTGAAACCTACATCACTGTAGGTTTTCATGGAACAATGAGGCTGGGGGTTGTCCATTTTAGCAGGGGATACCAATATTCACCCCTTCCTGTTTCAGGAAGATTTGTGTAGAATCCCCTGTTAAAAGAGGCATCATTTTAGCAGTGCTTCCTGCGCCATTTTGAATGGAATCCTTTACTAAAACATTTCGAGCATATGGCTTCCCTCAGAGAATCATGGGAACTGTAGTCTAGCCCCCAACGGAGCTACAATTCCCAACACCCTTAACAAACTACAGTTCCCAGTCTTCTTTGGGGGAAGCCATGTGTCTTAAATGTTTGGTGTTGATGTGACCAAAGACTCTGGATAGATACAGTGACCATTTTGTCACATTTTCTGCCATACGTTTTGCACCTAATGTGTGATTTAAAAAGAAAAAATCTTATCACTTGGCAGGCTGATAGAGATAACCAAAATACAGTGAGGTGGTGGGGAGAGGTTTTGGCACATATGTATTTTACTGCCATAATTGTACAAACTAGCCCTAGTATACTATGGCTATCACAAGATCCTTCCAGGCCCAGGAATCATGACCTCATCTCACCTATGCTTAAAGTTTAGTTCTTATGTGCAAAGTGAAATGAGGCAACTGAATGGACCATGAAGTCTAACTCAGAAGAATACTAAGTGTGCTACTGACGTCTGGTAGATTAAGCGAAGTCTTTAAACACAAATGTGTTTAAAGAAGATACATGATGAGGAATAAATAAACACACCAGAGTCATTATTCTGTTTCAAAAACAACAACAACCCCCCCGAACATTATCTTCTTAAAAACAAAGCTCTTTTAAGAGCTCGAAAACAGAATCAACCCCTCCATGTCATCTGGCAGAGGAAAAGACTTCCGATTTTACGGTCTGTAGGTGTCTCAGTGCCAGGCACTGTTAATTTTGTTTTTATTTATTTATTTCCCTTTCAGAAGTCAGAAACTTAGCAACATATTGAGAAAGTTGCTTTGGCTAGGGCTGCTTTTTTCCTGCATTGACTCATTTCCTGTTTTTTAGATGCAACAGAGTAGAAAGATTAGGACATGGAAAAAAAGAACAAGAACCATCACCTTAATTTTATTTGGAAGCTCATCCAATCAAAACTACTACCCTCGCCTCAGCACTACCCCTAATAAAAAGAAGAAATGGAAAGGGGGAATAAAACATCCAAGGGAAAAGAAAACTTGGGAATGCAGTGAAAAGATAAATCAAATATCTTAAACATCTCCATTACCTCCTTCATTGTGGGTTTTTATTATCAGCAAAACTGGAGTGCTGATAAACAGTTAAGAGAGATTTGTGTTGTGTATATTGCTCTTAAAATGATAAAAGCCCCACACTATAAAAATCAGCAAGAGCATCTTTCACTTTGGCTGTGCCAAATAATGTCTAAATTTTGAAACTTGCTTTGAAAGTGACACATTCAATGCAACTAAACAAATTATTGGAAAAAATGGCCACTCTGCACAATGTTAATTTTATTTTGCTGCTGTATAGTACCTTTTCATTCCTCTAGTCACTGCTTAGTCTTGGCACTGTTTTCGTTATTTTTCTTTGCTCTCGTTTGGCTACACGGACATTCAGTCCCACTGGCAAACAGCATGATTTTGTTTATAAATGTCCATTATCTCATCACGTCAGACAAAATCATGTGTTTCTCCATAGCCAATCAGATTAAAGGCTCCTGAGCACTGGGAGAAGGAAGAAAGGAGTATAGGGAAGAACAGCGACGAATGCTGACTATCTCTGCTTTTCAGCATTCATGAAAGTAACTACGAGACGGAGTTATGTAGTTCAGCTGAGTCCCACTTTCAATATTCTATGTTCTCATCCATCCCAAATGATCTTTCTGATGGGTGAAGGGAGCATAGGTACGGCTTCCAAAATTAAACATCACGGACGTTTAGAAACTTTTAGAAACTTTTTCTAGGAACTTAGTTTATAAGGACTTTTCCTTCCCTACAATCCACCTAGGGCAGTATGGTGGGTTACTGCTGTGTCTCCGTGCAATTCACTGGGATTCTGTAAACATCTTCTGAGCAGATAGAGAAGGCTGCACTTTGCATTCCTTTCTCATTATGGTAAGGCTGTAACTTATACCTCTGACTTATCACAGCATTGGGAAACACATGTTTTCCCCTTATTTGGAAGTGCAGAGCATCTGGGAAGAGGAGAGAGGGACGGGGGCGGCGGCAAGACTCATTTCTATGCTTCATGATACCAACAGTGAACAGATAGCATACCCAGCTTGACTGCCAAAGTTGAGCAGCGTACACGGTAAAAGCAGACATGGTTTTAGCTGAGTCTGTTTCAATAGCTCAGATAGGATGTGTGCTGAAGGAAAGAAGACTTAAGAGAAAATGGAACGGTAGAGCTCCGAGAAAAACAACAACACACAATTTCTTTAAGGGTCTGGTTAAATACTCTAGCTGGTGCTCCACACTTGCTCTCCACATTTTATGCAATTCCACACTTTATGGAGTCATCCTGCTTACTCGCAGTGCACTGGTGTTTCATCACAACAAATACTTACAAGTGTTAACATGCACACATAATTAAATACCTTCTACCCAAGCCTGGAAAGCAGAGTTCAAGATATGTTCCTAAGGTTGTATATGTAAACATTTACCCACATTATCTAAAGTGTGCGATCCATACATCACGTTTGCTGTGGGAAACATCCGTGTATCCACACTAATCAGGATTTGGTGTGTAAATTGATTTTCACTGCAGTATCAAGGACAACCATACTGTGAGTGACTCTAAGAGAAGTAGGTTTTGGAAGAAAGACATATAACTCATACAGAAGCACTAGAGCCAAATATCTCCAATGAACAGGAACCAAGAACATCTAGTCTACCACTGAGCTTGTGTTTGGAGGGAGGGAACAGCAAGTATGTATTAGTAACTGTCCTGGTCAGAGCAGAAGAGTCAGTTTGGATAATTGGAGGCCTGGTTTTTATAAGGTCTAACCCATTACCTCCTTCATTGTGGGTTTTTTTTAGTTTTTGGAAACTCTCAGACTTTATGTCAGAGATGGGAAACTTTTTGCCTTCCCGATGTTGCTGGACTACTTGTCATCCCTGACCACTGGCCATGCTGACTAGAGCTGGAGTCAAACAGCATTGAGAGGGCTCAGTTCTTTGTAGGCAGTCCTCTCCTCTGCTTTGGATTGTTTGTTTGTTTTAATCTCTGTATGTAGCACTTTTAATATTGGCATTTGTAAAAATAGTGGTTGGTAGCTCCTGCACTTGGCACTTTTAAGGAACTGGTTGCTGATAATATTACTTATTAGAATCTGATTGCACCGGAAAGTTTTACAATTTCTGATTCTGTCATGGCACATATATTTCAAAAACAGATAAATTCATAAATTCACAAATTCATAAATTGATATTGCATTTTAATTAATAATACTGCTTATTTGTAATTAATCAAAACGTTATAAAGTAAGGATAATTGGAATGAACTCTTTTTTAAAACTGATGTATTGAGCTTTGAAATGAGCTGGTACTACATTTTTTTTCCATGAATGTTTTAATATGTATTCCTGGTTTTGTGTCGTAAGCCGTTTCGACACATCTATATGAAAAAGCAGCATACATGTTGAAATAATAAGAACAGCAGCAATGATAATATAAGTAGATGGTGGATTCTTTCCAAATCCCACTGTGTCTTAGTGCTTTATCTGCGCAACAATAATAAATAGCTCTTTTTCCTTTGTCTCATCTATCAATGAAGCAACCTTTGAACAAAGTATCTATTGTACTTTTCAGAGTTTGCATCATGGATTAATTCCACAGCTGATATTGCGTGAATTAAAATCAACTCCCTAGAGTGCTCAGATGCTTTTCACTTTTCCTAAGATACTGGAAGACAGCCGTGTAAAATTCCTGCTGTTCCAAGCAACTTTCAGATACACAAGAGGGCAGATACTACACACAAATTAGAGCTGCATAATAAAACAAGAGGCTGGAGGAAGGGAAGGGAAAACTTTTTAAGAAGACCACATTGCCATACCTTTAAAACTTGAGGCGCCAATCTATCTCTGCTTTCAGTTACAGAACAATCCTATCTATGCATACTCAGAAGTAAATCCTACTGAATTCAACGGATCTTTCAGGTGAGTGGGGTTGGGATTGCAGTGTCAAAATGTAATTCAGTGTTCTAGAACAGCATTTGCCAAAGTGGTGCCCTGCAGATGTTTTGGACTACAGTTTCCATCAGTTCTAGCCAGCACATGCTGTTCCTTAATTTCAACCACAGCCACTGCCAAGAGAGAGATGAGAGAGCGATTAGCGGCAAGATGTAAGAGAAGAACATAACAAGAGTCCTGGTGAACCAGGCCAAGGCCTATCTAGTCCAGCATTCTCTTATCACAGTGGCCAATTACATGCCTGTGGAAAGCCTGCAGGCAGATCCTTATTGCAACAGCACTCACCCAACATGTGATTTCCAGTAACTGGTATTCAACAGTGAAGGTAGTTCAAACAAGAAAAAGCATGCTCATGCACCCAAATTTAAGCTTTTGTCCAGTTGGTACATCCTGGGCATAATGTATCTGCTATTAAAACAAGAGGCAGTTAATTTCAATGGAGTAACATCCTTTTAGCTGTCCAAAAGTGAAATTACATCTCTTCTGGCAATTGAATAAGGAAACTGAAATACTAATAGGAAGACTGCTGCATAATTCACCCTTTTAATTATGCTGTTCAGTGCAAAGCATAGTGATGGACAGGACTCTCTGAATGCAATCCTACATCTGCTCACCTGGAAATAAGTCCCAGGTATGTATCTGAGCAGGTATGTAGAAAATTGCACTATCACTTGGGAATAAGTTTTGTTTATCTCAACTGGATTTTCTTCTTGGCGTTCAATTGTACAGAGCAAGGAATTACATTTTCTGTAGTTCTCTTACATACATACATACATACATACATACATACATACATATTCAGGTAAAAGTCCTTTTGTAGCAGACAGAGAGACAGAGAAAGGAGACTGATTCTGGGAGAGACCACAAGCCTATCTAGGCCAGCATTTTAATCTCACTTCAATTGTGCTATCTGCACTTCCCTGCTTTCCAGTAATGGCTGCTGGTAAGAACTTGTGGGATCCTGAAAAGAATAGGATGAATGATCCATCTAAGTGACTGGCAGCGAGGGCTCTCCCAAGGTTTAAAGGTAAAGGGTAAAGGGACCCCTGACCATGAGGTCCAGTCGTGGCCGACTCTGGGGTTGCGGCGCTCATCTCGCTTTATTGGCCGCAGGAGCCGGCGTACAGCTTCCGGGTCATGTGGCCAACATGACTAAGCCGCTTCTGGCGAACCAGAGCAGCGCATGGAAACACCATTTACCTTCCCGCCGGAGCGGTACCTATTTATCTACTTGCAGTTTGACGTGCTTTCGAACTGCTAGGTTGGCAGGAGCAGGGACGAAACAACAGGAGCTCACCCCGTCGCGGGGATTCGAACCGCTGACCTTCTGATTGGCAAGTCCTAGGCTCTGTGCTTTAACCTACAGCACCACCCGCGTCCCTCCTAAGGTTTAGGCAGGGGTATTTCCAACTCTACCTGCAGATGCCAGGGAATGGAACTGGGAATGCTCTACCACTGAGTTTCAGTCATTCTCCAAACAATGGGTGTGTTTACTACTTGACAGCAATTGCCACGTTTAGTTCTCTGTCCAGCACTGGCAAACTTTAAAGGAGCCAGATAGAAACTGGTGTGTGTGTGTTGGCCCCATACCTGAAACACCTCATGCCATGAACAAGAGAGAGAGAACATGATATTATTTACAAGCATCAGAGCAAACGGCCTAGTCAACTCAAACCATAAAAAAGGAAAATCTCTAGTGAAAGACATTTCATTATGCATAAGGAACATGCCAAATAAAATATCCACAGCAAGATATATCCAGACACTGAAAATCACTTGTTCGCAGGAGGAAATTACTGATTATGAACTACTCATCTGAGACGTAAACTTTACAAGGAATAAGGGCTTTTCTTGTAGATGCTGCCACAAAGCAAAAATGATTTTTTCTTTGGAACAACTACGGAGGATAAGACTGCTATATGCAAGAGTATGGGCCATGGGAGGAAGGGGCAATGGCGTGGGCAGGGGACACTCTTTCAAAGAGATTCTAAATAGTTCCTAGACATTTAATTACAGTAGTACCTTTAGTTACAAACTTAACTCATTCTGGAGGTCCGTTCTTAACCTGAAACTGTTATTAACTAGAGGCATGCTTTCGCTAATGGGGCCTCTTGCTGCAGCTGTGCTGCCGGCACACAATTTCTGTTCTAATCCTGGGGCAAAGTTCTCAACTCGAGGTAACTCTTCCAGGTTAGCGGAGTTTGTAACCTGAAGCGTTTGTAACTCGAGGTACCACTGTACAGTAATTACAGAAATTATATCATTTTATACTTACTAGTTTAGCAAACTGATTTTGGGCTCCCCGTTGGCCAACCAGAGGCCTTGTAAAGGTTACATCTCAGATGAGTAGTTCATAATTCTGTCCATTTGTGAGCCCCTGTAGCAACTGGTACACAGTGGCATACTGTCTCCAACAGGGGAGGCAGAATATATCCATCATGGTTGGTAACCATTGATAACTACATCCCCCATGAATTGGTCTAATCTTCTTTTAAACCTATCCAAGTTTGTGGTCATCATTACTTAGAATAATAGAATTGTGGAGTCATAAGGGATCCTAAAGGTCATGCAGTCAAACCCCTGCAATACAGGAATCTCAACGAAAGCACCCATGGCCATCCACCCTCTGCTTTAAAAACCTCCAAGGAAGAAGAGTCCACAGGGAGGGAGACACTTCCACTGTCGAACAGCTCTTACTGTCAGAAAGTTTTTCCATGAGTTTAGTTGCAATCTCCTTTCTTGTAACTTGCAAGTCATTGATTCAGGTCCTACCCTCTGGAGCAGGAGAAAACAAGCTTGCTCCATTTTCTATCCTTTAGATAGATATCCTTTAGATATTTGAAGATGGCTATCATATCTCCTCTCAGTCTTCTCTTTTACAGGCTAAACATACCCAACTCCCCTCAGCTGTTCCCCATAAGGCTTGGTTTCCAGACCCTTTATCAATTTGGTCACTCTCTGCACATGCTCCAGCTTATCCATATCCTTCTTAAATGGTGGTGCCCAGAAATGGGGACAGTACTCTAGGTGTGGTTTGACCAAGACACTATTTTTTCCTTGATCAGAACAAATTCTTGTGGGAGCAAATATCATTATGTGAAAAAGTACTTTATTTTGTCTGTTCTGAATCTTGCAATACTTAGCTTCACTGGATGTCATGTGTTCTGGAAAGGTGGTAGTTCAAAACATCTGGAAAGCACCAAGTTTGTGGAAATGAACACATCTCTCGTTGATATATCTCCTGTATAACAACCCATTTGGCCCTAATCTGTTTTTCATGAAATTTGTGGATATACACATCATTAATCAAAGCTGGTAGTAAATAGTATCCTTGTCAACTCTTGATCATTAAATGTGCAATTGTTATGTCATTAAGCATATGAAAAGCATGGAGCATATTTGAATTTCCCTACAATAGCAAGCAACCCTCCTCAAAAAACCCCCAAACCAAACCCTTGATCTTGTCCTACCACCGTCTCATTACCAATTATTTTAGAGGCAACTACAGTGGTACCTCGGGTTAAGTACTTAATTCGTTCCGGAGGTCCGTTCTTAACCTGAAACTGTTCTTAACCTGAAGCACCACTTTAGCTAATGGGGCCTCCTGCTGCTGCTGCGCCGCCGGAGCACGATTTCTGTTCTCATTCTAAAGCAAAGTTCTTAACCCGAGGTACTATTTCTGGGTTAGCGGAGTCTGTAACCTGAAGCGTATGTAACCCGAGGTACCACTTTAATAAGATCACACAGGTGTGAGTAAACTGTTCAACTGTATTTCTCCTCTTAGGGAGGGAGAGATTAGAAACCAGAAAAACGAAGAAGTAAAAAGAAATGGGGGGGGGGACACACCCCAAAAACAAAGAGCTTGAACTGATTTCCACTAGCCAATAATGTCTGTTCTATCTGTCTGTGAGTAAATCTCCACGAATTGCTCCAAGGTTGAACACGAGAATATTGGTACGGATCAAAGAATGTACGTCTTCCTGTGTGAAGCTAAGAGGCCGCAAGTTTGCTAGTTTGTCTAAAACAATTAGAGTTGGGATGAAAAGGAGAGGAGTGGGCACAAAGACAAAAGCAAGGCAGCTGATTTCACTTTGCAGAATATTTGATGGGGTCAAATTAATAACCGTCCGTGGCCGAAAACAGTCTACTCTTTGTCAATCGGTGTCAAATTATGCAAGGTGCTGGCAATTCTGGTTGTCTAACAAATCAGTACCGGCATACATGACTTCTAGGCTGACGGCTGATTGATTTCGGTCATTATTTGGACTGATCTCTCTCTCCTTTTTTAAGGAAATACACATGGAATCAATCTTTAAGCCAGATGTTTGGTTTGGTTTTTTTACTATGAACCACTGTGCACAACGACTCATCTCCTAGCAATCATATTCTGCCCTGCGACCCCATACAGGCTCTGTTCTCCTCTCTTCACTAATACAAAGGCATCGTTTTTTAAATAAAAAATAGTACAGGAATCTATAAAATATTCTGCTAATACTGCTGTCATCTGAAGAACTTTTTACAATGCCATATAAAGTTGACAGATAATGCATGCCAGTTTTGAGATCAAGTTTTCTTTTGGGACTCTGGCCACTGAAAGAAGAAAGCAGATTGGGAAGTAACAGTTATTGCACTGCATAAATCATAAGCTGTTACCCTTTTAAGACACTCCACATTGCCAGCACCACATTTAAGAAGTGCTTATCCCGTATGACAGCTCATACTCATGTAGCATACGCACACTGGTCCTGACTCTACCTGGGTCTACAGGAAACATGATAAACACCTTTGCTTTCTGCAAAACATAAAGTATTTCAACAGTTGTAGCAATAACTGGAAAGCAGCCCTGACTGGAAGTGTAGTGGGTTTTGTTAAATACCACACTGAGAGAATGGTTGAGTCAAGTTGTAAATGATGATTCACCATTAATACTGTAATTGGAAGGTTCACTTCACCTGCAGTTGATTTACAAAAATACAAACCTCAAACCACAATACCCTACTCTCACTTCTGAGAGGTCATTAAATTTGTCTACTATATACTCCTCATTTGTTGAAAACAAGAACTAGATTGAAGGGATGTTATCTTGGCACCAGCTAAACAGTTCCAGCAGCGTCATAATTTTGTTTGATATGAAATTGTTGTAATGTTCATGAAATGAAGTACTAACCATAATTATTTCAAAACGTTAATACTATAATGCAAGCTTTGGAAAGCCTGACTAGCTTTTCAGATACCTTTTAATCACATAACTTTCTAAAGAAATGCCTGAAGTAACTGATATTCTAGTTTGAAGTCTTGTTTCCACTATTGTATTTTACTCCAAGAAGACCCATTTATCCTAAATAGAACCCAATAAGGCAGACATGTACGTACAAAATATATTTTTTCAATTTGATCCCATTGAGATCCCAAGATGAAATTTCGCAAGTAGATTGTTGAAACATTAAGTAATCAATATATATATTTGAAAATTTTTAATCTTATTACGTAATTTTTTAATCACTTTTTAAAATTCAAAATTTGGTAACTTAATTTTAAAATTTAAAGCAAGTCCATCTTGTGACATATCATATTAAAGCCCATGAAGTTCTGAAGAAATTGGCGTTTTTAGTTTTGACTTATCTCAATGCTAGGCTGGACCAAAATTGTCATTTTTTTGAAATTTCATAACTCAGAAACAGGATGAGATAAAATGCTAAAATTTTAGATTTAAACTTAGTTTTGACAATTCAACAAGTGTACAAAATATTAAGAAAATTGTATGAACCAAGGTAAAAGAGTTGGATCACTTGATAATGAATGACCCGACAATGCAAGAACACAAGAAGCATCCTTCCATGGAGATACCCACATCTACCCCTTCACATTTTATCTTCTTACATTTCCATCCGGCCTTCCTTTCATAATGAAACCCAAGGTAGCATCCTTATAGTTCCCAGGCAGTCACACATCAGACTCATACCTGCTTAGCCTCAGCAAAATGGGTGGCTTCATGCCTCTAGATCACACCCTTGGACCAAGGCACAAAGGCAAGGGGAGATGGGTGCATGTCTTTTTACGCTTCTTCAACCTCTTCTTCAGCAGCAGACCCTAAAATATTGGTCTTATTATCAGAATGCTACTCCCTAGTTGGAGCTAATAGACATGAACAACACACTCATGCAATGTACTGTATTTTTTGCTCCATAAGACTCACTTTTCCCCTCCTAAAAAGTAAGGGGAGATGTGTGTGCGTCTTATGGAGCGAATGCAGGCTGCGCAACTATCCCAGAAGCCAGAACAGCAAGAGGGATCGCTGCTTTCGCTGCGCAGCGATCCCTCTTGTTGTTCTGGCTTCTGAGATTCAGAATATTTTTTTTCTTGTTTTCCTCCTCCAAAAACTAGGTGCGTCTTATGGTCTGGTGCGTCTTATAGAGCGAAAAATACGGCGCTTGTGTCTGGACTGTACCACTTCAGCCTACAGGTGAAGGAACAAATATTTAAATTAACAAAGAAATGAACAAACCTTCATGCGCATGTAAAAGTAGCAAGTTGGTACACTCTAGCAAAACAGATACATTCCATTGCTGATCATAGAGAATGAGGTTAAGGGGTGCCTTCCTCCCATATAGATGTGTGGGTATACATCTTTAAATAATATATGTAAGAGAATGGCTTGTGAAAAATGTCTATCCCTTTTACGAACCCACTGTACCTCAGACAATAAATGGACTTTCCATTTCTGAATAACTGTCCTGTCACGTTCCAGTCCTCTCTCAGACACACAGGAGGAATCCCCCCCCCCCCAATTTCTGTCTTATCAGGAGTGAAGAAGAACTATCTCCCAGTTCACACTTCTTACTTCTAATTACCTGGGCTGTTGAAATGTGTTGATGGGCTGTCTCCCCAAGCGCTCCTTGTCTATGTGCTGAAATGCCATGTTCTCATCTCTCCCTGCTCCCCCCAACCCCCCTACACACAGAGAGAGAGAGAGAGAGAGATACACAGACACAATTATACAACTGGTCCTCACTTAAACGACAGGTCTTCTCCCCTCTCTCAATCTGCATGGATAAATATATTGGTTTTATGTCACTGGAAAAAGTTCACCCTTTTGTCATCTTCCCCCGCTGAACAACATGGGTGACTCTCGCAAATTACATGCAAGGTTTACAACCTCTCTTTTAAGTTTGCCTTAATGTAGCCGTGCTGTTTCTTTTGCATGCTACTTACCTATTTCTCCTTCATCCATTATCCTTAATCTTAATAAAGCTTTTAAATGGGAACTGCATATGCTGACAAGCCCAGGGATTGTACCAGGTTGTTTTGCCTTGAGATTAAAACATGGAGGAGCAAAAGGGAAACAGGCAGGTCTCGCTCAGCAGTGCCTGAGGACTTTTAGCTGGCAGTTGCCTCCCTCCCAGTTACAAATTCACAGATCTCAAATCCCTGCCACTCAAAGTGTACTGTAACTTGAGGGGCGATGGCAGAAATAAATAAAGCAGATATACTCCAGATAGGGTAGGTTCCCTCCACAATATATATATTTTCGTTCTTTGAAGTTTAAGCAAAAGGTGGCTAAACCTTACCCACCTCAAATAAACAACTAGAGCACAATGCTGGTGCTGTAGTCCCCACAACCAGCTTGGATTAAAGGTTTGCATGAAAGAATATCCTTCCCTTTGAACTTTGGGGACAAGGAAAACACTGGCCGTATTTTCTTGTGGTCCTCCCCTCCCGGCCAATGTCCACATGACATCATCATCAAAATGCCAACCTGCTTTAAAAAACAAAAACAAAAAACCCCATCAATCTGGGTAACCTTTTACTGTCGAAATTTTGTTAAGTTTATAACCCATTATACGCCCACAGTCACCAGTGGTGTGGGAGCCCATGCTGGGGAGGGGCAGTTTGTCATGTGTGGTGACATCTTGGTGGGGGGGGGTCTACTGTTAAACCCCTACTTCTGTTAGCTCCTCACCTGAGCATTTTCTAGGCATTTTGGTGCCTGCAAGCCAAGCAATACGAGCATGCTCATTCCCACTGACTACCACATGCTGAAGGTATATTAGAATTTCAACAACTCAGTTCAGAGAAGTTCTTCTCTCAAGATCTCAGCACGTGTCTAGAGCAGGAAAAGTAATGAATGGCTGGAGTGTAGTTATGAAAGGAATGAGCCAGAACACACAGCACAGAAATTCTATCAGACAGCCCACTGGTGCGGATGGGAAACAGTGGCGTAGCTATGGAAAGCATAGGTGGAAGCCACACATGTGTACCATTGCATGCCAATCACACACACAGGGAAAAAATGAATCTGAATGACCCATTTGTGAGATGTTGCCGCCACCTAAAAGCACCACTCATTACAAGGTGGTGGACAGCGGTGGCAATTCTCTGACCTCCCAGCTGCTCACCAGGAGGCACGGGAGTCGTGAGGCAGCAGGGAGGGCAGTGTGGTGTAAACCGTAATCCTATATGCCAATGTGTGGGCTGGCCTTAAATCCTGACATCTACCATCTACATCCTTTGCTGATTACTGCATCTCCTAAATATATAATTCCATTTTGTAAAGGTTTGAAGACATTAATATGAGACAAAGGCATGCTTGGCAGAAGCAAAAGGCAGAGAGAGAGAACACCCAAGTTTTATTTAAGTCTGAAAACCTTAAGGAACCCCATGAAACAGCCGAATATTTTGAGTGCTTTGCTCACTAGCGTGGCTTAACCTTCAAAGTTCTTATTACCATTTAGATAGATATTCCTAGCTGCAAGTATTCAAATAGCAGCAACTGCTTTAGATTACATAAGCGCTAGACAGACGCAAGAGAAATGCACGTACTCCCCTGGAAAAAGCTTCTGCATCCTTAACAGCTGTGGAGTGTGACCTTCCATTAAAAAGAAATTATGCTACTTCATTTCCTATTTTGCTTAGCTTTCTAAATCCCTATTTCACATTCTTGTCCTGTATCCCAAGTGCCCAACCATGAAAAAAAGAAATGTGACATTTGCAAGACCTACATTCTAACCTACATTCCTTGAGGTTGCTTTGTTCTGTGTACCACAGTCATTCCCAGGTCCTATTGGACAACAACTCCCATCAGCCCCGGCCACAATGCTGAAAGATCAGGGATGGAAGGAAGTTCTGTTTTTTAATCAGGTTATCCAACCTGAGCTTTTGAAACAGGGAACAGTATACATTCAAACAAATGATTGACCCTGTCCTATAGACATTTGGAAGCAAATTGCTTACTCTAATGTTCCATGGTGCTGAAATCTGGGACTCTCAATCGAACTCCATTAGCGTTTTAGAAACTGTGCAGAATATATATTTTTTTGGAAGTTATACTCTCTACCACTGGGAATATCAGCAGAATCTGGGTGACCAACTATTAAGGCAAGAGCAGCTATGCTCAATTAAAGTACATTCTAAAAAAATGCTACTATGCCTATTGAGCATTATCCTACTATGCTCTATATGGAATTGGGTGCTAACCAACTCTGGAAAGCAGCTTGTAAAGATATTTTAGACCAGGCATGTCAACTCCCAACTCCTGGCAGAGCTAAGTGAGCTTTTTGGAGGGATAAAGACCCAACGTTGTCAAGCTTTTTTGGGGGGGAGAAGGACCCAAAGTTGTTCAGCTTTCTTTTCTTTTCTTTCTTTCTTTCTTTCTTTCTTTCTGGAGCACACGATCGACGAGTAGATCACGATCGACTGGTTGGGCATGCCTCTTTTAGACTATTATTATTTCCTAGAACCGACCTCTGCTTTGCCCTTGAATAGGTGTCAACTAAGGGTTTGGCTCTTCTGGATACAATCCAGAAAAGGACCTGCAGCTAATTAGAAACAATAGGTTTTCCTCTTGGTATCCACTCTTGAGGGCAGAGCATTTTAGAGCTAGTTATCTGGCCAAATTCTCAACATCTTCCTTAACATGTGTCTTTATTGAACTGTGTTTCCAAGAAGAAGAAGAAGACGACGACGACGACATTAGGAAGAACTTCCCGACAGTAAGAGCTGTTTGACAGTGGAATTTGCTGCCAAGGAGTGTGGTGGAGTCTCCTTCCTTGGAGGTTTTTAAGCAGAGGCTTGACAACTATATGTCAGGAGTGCTCTGATGGTGTTTCCTGCTTGGCAGGGGGTTGGACTCGATCCCCCTTGTGGTCTCTTCCAATTCTACGATTCTATGATTCTAAGAAGGGGAGTTTGGATTTGATATCCCACTTTATCACTACCCGAAGGAGTCTCAAAGTGGCTAACATTCTCCTTTCCCTTGTCATGGCCTTTGGCTAGAACAATAGACATATTGATTAATATAAACACATGAATCAATAACCCTGTTAGTGTTGAAACTGAGATTTAACACCTGACCTGCATCAGGGACTCAGGTAAGATTACAAAAGAGAGTGATGTGAAAAAGCTGAGTGGAGGCTTACCATGCTGGCTGAGGTTGATGGGACCTGTAGTCCAACAACATCTGGCAGGCCACATATCTGCAACCCCTGGCTTAAAGCAATAATAAATCTTTTGTATTTGGCCTCCAGGCATCTAAGCTTAAATAGCAGGGGTCCAAGGCAAACGTAAACCTTGGCACTTATATTTTAACAAAATCAGCAGTGTTAGCATCCACTGCGTGATCGTTACAAGCTAGTTCCCTGAACACAGAACTGACAATATATCTCTTTGGTTTATGTACAGTCCCCCCCGCCCCCCAAAGTGCTTGAAGTTTAACAAAAAGCAAATTAAGGATTCTGCACTCGTGTTCATTTTTGTCCTTTGCTACAATCTGCTGGGTGAGCTACTGCTTTGGCAGTCCCCTCATAAGGATTCAGAGGTTCACCAAGTGGTGCATAACGGCCTCAAAGGAAGTCAAAGGGACTTTTTCCATTTAGTCCAATGGAATGTAGGTCAGGCCTGACACAAATGTGAATAGAGGGGTGTGGTGATAGCCAGGAATGCCTTGATGGCAAGAGCGCAGGTCTTTCAAGGCCATTGCTTTTGCAAGCTTGTAATCCCGTCACAGTACAATAAGACGTTCAGGTGACCAAGAGTGTAAAACCGTACAAGTATTTATATGTGGTATTCTCAGAGCCGTCATGACCAAAGTATTTACCTCACTCACAGGGACTGGTTGGAAACCGAACAAAGTTCTTTTGCATCAGAGTTATAAATACATTTTGGTGGAAGAACATTTCCCTTCTATTTCCCCTTTCTACTCCTATTTATTCATGATAAAATGTTAACTAAAAGTTGTAACGTATGCAAAGTGTTTTAACTTGAAAAGCAAATAAATCATATTGAGGAGATTTAGACAGATGTGGTGCCATTTATGGAAATCTATCGTTTGTTAGTAAGCCACACATATACTCCAAATGCGTCCTGGAAGCCCTCCAATTTTCGTTTTCATTTTGCTAAGAAACTTCAGGGCCTGTCTTTGATAATTGGCTAGCGATTTGGTTACAGTGTCTGGTTGAGATTGGGGAGACCCAGGTTCAAATCTCCCCAGAGTTATGAAGCTCACTTGATGGTAAAGTGGCCATTGTGTAATACTTTACAGAGGACAATTCTCTGTTCGAAGGGCTGACCAATCTTAAGGCCAGCTTAAATAATAGAATTAATAGAATTGTAGAGTTGGAAGGGGTTCCAAGGGTCATCTAGTCTAACCCACTGCAATGCAAGGATCTTAACTAAAGCATCCATGACAAATGGCCATCCAACTGCAGCTTAAAAGCTTCTAATAAAGTCCACCACCTTCTGAGGGAGTCTGTTCCACCACTGAATAGCTCTTACTGTCAGATAGTTCTTCCTGAAGTTTAGTAAGAATCTCCTTTCTTGTAACTTGAAGCCATTAATTTGAGTCATTCCCTCCAGAGCAGGAGAAAACAGGGAGAGAGAGCAAGGACCTTGACTGCAGACAGAACAGGCACATAGACAACCTGGTCAGTTTTCTGCATTATGGCCATTGGGAATAGCTTCAGGATTCCCTAGTAACATTATCTCCATCATGTATGGATTCGCTCTCAACCTGTTTAACCTCATCTACTCCAAGACAGGCTCCAAACACAGCTTTTGAGCCATGTTGGGCTCCCATGGGTAAATAATAAACAAAAGATATGGTGGAGTACCATACTGATGGTACCAACTTCCAGTGATCTCTCCTAGTGCCAGCTAGAGATGACAGAGATTGAACTCAAGCCCAATGCTCAGCCACTGAGCTATTATCAAAAATAAATTATTTTTGAACTTCAGAATTCAACACACATAGGAGAGTGTTAACAGCCTACCCAGCCATTGCCAATATTGCAACCAAGAAACATTCCAAAACGTAGGCTTGAGGGAATCAGAGAGGTTATTCTTCATGTAGTAACTGCTCTTGTCACTTTAGAGAACTTCAGCTGATAAGTGCTCTTTTAAACTGCATTCCTTCTACGTGATAAAATAAATGCTGAAATAAAGTAAATTGATAGCTTTCAATGCAGCCTAAAAATAAAAGTTATATTTGCAACCATGTTCCAAAGATTGCTCCTATAAATGTGAAACCAGTCATAAACTTGAAGAGTTGCTAACGGCTGAATAAATCATATTAAACATTGCTTACTATTGCCATAATCAACCAAAAAAAGAGATCTAAGTCAGGCTATAATTTAAATTACGCCCATATCTATAATTAACCTTAATCCAAGATAATAATAAATAAATAATAGTGCAATGCTTAAAGCAAGAATTCTGTATTAATTTTCAATTATTTAATTGCATACACCAATAAATCACTCAAATTATCATTTTAATAACTCTCAAATACCAAAAAACAAAACTGCCAAAGGCTCTTTTATAATTTTCCTCAAAACCAAGGATTGAGAATGCTTATTTACATTTGTTTTACAAATGAAATCCAGCAGTTGCTGAATTTTGCTTCTACAATATTTTCTCCAGTTACCGTCTCCTGTGTGCTGTTACCTTCATGAGGCCCCTAAATTATCACATGCCTTGTTCTAATCAGAGATGCAAGAACTGGAAGAACCTGCTAACATCTTCAGACTAGCTAATATACATATAAAGCTGGCCCAGTTTTGTTAGCCAGAGGTCAAGAGAAAAGTTTCTGGAATGTCATAAAACATTTAAAAAACAAACAAACACATTTTCTAGTCTATGTCTGTGGAACAGAATAATTCTTCCCTTCCATTTCTAGAGCCATTGTGATCACTAGCAATGCCCCCTGTGTTCATTCCTGTGAGTTGATTGTCTCCTCAACGAGAGACAACTCAGAAGTACCATTTATTTCACTTTGAATATTTATTACACTAATAACCCACTTTCTTTAGAAAAGAACATAGTACATTCTGGAGCCTCTCAGTGATGATGATGATGATGATGATGATGATGATGATGATAATGATAATAATAATAATTTATTTATACCCCACTCATCTGGCTGGGTTTCCCCAGCCACTCTGGGCGGCTTCCAACCGAATGTTAAAAACAATACAACATCAGACATTAAAAACTTCCCTAAACAAGGCCACCTTCTAGACTCTATGAGCTCTACACTCATGTTTCAACCATACAGCAAAAAGTAATGGGTTACTGTGTGATGTAATAAGAAGCAAAGACAAAGAAATCCGTATTAGAGCAATGTACTTGGTAGGGCAAACAAAATTTCACACATTCAGGTGCAAGCTTCTGAATTCTCCAGAACTCTTCATCAGGCTAGATAGCAAAAATGGGAGAAAGGAAAAACTTGGCTGGTGGTAACACAAACAGTCTGCATCTGATAAAAGTCTTGAGACATAATGTGGGAGGATGGAGTAGACATTCCAATAAGACTTCCTTTTAAAAAAGATACCATGCAGATATCAGGTTGCATAAAAGGTCTACTAACAAGAAGAAACATAACCATGGCTGATTCTTGATCACAGTTGTTGCCTGATGAGCCCATCACTCCTGTTACTGAAGGTACATCACCTCTGTTGCTGGGATTTGCATTTGAGTGTTACATATTTGTTATTTCTGCATTACATCATCTTCATTTCTGCCTCCCCACCACTTCCTTTAGTAGGCCAGTGCAGAAAGCCTGGTACATCTAGAATTAAAAAATCATAGAACTGGAAGGGACCACAAGGGTCATCCGGTCCAACTCCCTGCAATGCAGGAACCTCTCCATTATCACAAAGATCTACTTCTGGACAGACAAAATAAATGCACACAGCACATGGATGATGCAGTAATGGCCACCAACTTAGATGGTTTTGAAAGGGGTTCTACAAACTCATGGAGGATAAGGTTATCAATGACCCCTAATTACCACTTGCTGGGGAACAGGAGAAGAAAAGTGATATTGACCTGCTTGTTGGCTTTCAGTAGGAACCTGGTCGGTCACAGGATGCAGGATAAGATGGGTTTTTTGGTCCAATTCAGCTGGTCTCTTCTTATGTTCTCCTTCTTTGTTGCTACCAAACCTTGGAGGACATTCAAGTTTTCATACTGTCCTTTCATTTCCCATTCAAAAAATGAGTGTAGTATCTAAGCAAACATCATTGTTGTGACTTTGTATATAAATGGCAGCATGAGCCGAATGCGATATATGCATTATCACTACTCTTTGAGCCAAACAGCCCAATCCAAGTACTCTTTGTTTATTTCTTCTTCAGTGCATCAGGGATGTTAAGGATGCAGACAGGAAATAACTTTGGTCTGTAGAACTACGTTAACAGCGGCTGCCGAGTCAGGACTCACCACTTTGCAGTTCAATGTGGTTATATCGAAAGGTGTTAAATGACTGCTTTCCTACAAATTACAATGAATCACAGATGGTAAGCCAGAAACTGCAACCAGGTCACCCCAGCCCAACTCATTTGCAAGTGTGCAGAATCTGTACACTGAGTATCTATCGCATCCTACCATATCTAGAGTCAAGTATGCCTTTTAACGCCTTTAATTATAATTTGTGGCAAGGTGCTATTTTCAGAAAGAACAAATCATTCCAGTGATAGGAAGAGTTACTTATGCTATATATGAAGAATATAATTATCGAGGAGCAAAACCAACGGCACTCAGTGAAGATGCTCAAATGATGCTTCAGTTTGTGGTGGCATATTTTTACATTGGACTCTGCAATTATGTGGCACCCCTTTCCCTTTAGGGGAGGGATTTGACCACAAAGAAATACAGCGACAACGGAGGCTGTGTCAACATTTCCCTTCAAGTAAGAGGGTGTAGGCACATAGGAAGAAGCACATAGGAAGAAGTCAGACCATTGCTCCATCTAGCTCAGTCCCATCCACACTAAATGGCAGAAGCTCTGCAGGGCTTCCGGCAGGGGACTCTCTTAGTCCTAATCGGGAGATGCCAAAACTACATGGATATTTATTTATTTTTTCAAGGGGGGAGGAATGCATTAATACAGCTTGTTTTTCTGTCTCTGGCTTGTTTGTCATCTGTAAATAAACTGTGACCAGTTACCAATGCTGTACTTGAGTGACTTCAGCATCAAAGATTACACACTGCCTCAGTCATAATGAAATAAGAAGAAAGCACCACCTATTTTAAAGCTATTAATTAAGGACACAGCTGAATGTTCTGCATTCCCATGGCATAAAGGCATACAAAGCTGTAACAGAATCCACTAGCACCGGTTAGAAATATTCCTCTCCCCTTCTAATTTGTTCTATTGACACCTGTACGGAAAGGAGAGAAATCTCTGTGAGAGATTATATATTAAGGCGCTTGGTAAGTTACCAGAGTTCCCTCATTAAGTTCAAACTTGGAAACTCTGGTTACTTTAAACTCTGGTTAGTGAACAACACAGGATCATAAAATATGATTTGATCCTGACTTGTGTGAAATAACTGGAGATTAGCATAACTAGCGCTTCCCAAGTAATACATATACATAAGCAGATTTTCAATTGAATCTCAATTTAATCATTCATTTTTTTTTTTGCTTTATCCAATTTTATTCTGAGATTTAAAACCACCAGAAGCCTATCACATAAGTATCAGTTGATTAATAGATCTTATTCACTAATTAATGGAGGTGATGAAGCCCTCTCAAATACTGTAACTTACAATATATACCCTTTTTTCCTTTTTTCTTTAAAGCTCATAGGCACTCAACTGCTGAGCTGAGTGGCTGTTTGCAAGCTTCTGATCTTGCGCATCTGATATTTTATATGATTTCTTTTTTTAAAAAAAATTAATTAATTTTTTTCTTGGTTTACAAAAGTACAGTTGTACCTTGGAAGTCGAATGGAATCTGTTCTGGAAGTCCGCTTGGCTCCAAAAACGTTTGGAAACCCAAGCATGGCTTCAGATTGGCTGCAGGAAGCTCATGCAGCCAATTGAAAACTGCAGAAGCCCTGCCGGACGTTCAGCTTCCAAAAGACCATTAAGAAACCAGAACACTCACTTCCTGGTTTCGATCATTCAGGAGCCGATTTCTTCAGGAGCCAAGGCGTTTGAGATCCAAGGTACAACTGTACATACATTGTCACTTTTCTCAGGTTGTAAAGTCTTTTCTATGTATCAGTTTCATATGATTTGAGACATTAGTTTCTATCTCCATAAAATGTTCTGGTGTCTTTGGAGGTAGAATCAAAGCAGCTATATATGGAGGCTTGCGTTTGCCTTGAGAACACCTAACGCATCTTCACCTCTCAAAAGTGTACCAGTACAATGGCTTCGCTCATGGCTGTTTATCCAGTTCTAATAAAAAATAATAATCTAAGAAAACACAGCTATGTATTATCCATAGCACATGTAGCTTCTTTTACAGCTGGTTTCACAACTGAAAATGTGTGAAATTGCCCCTACCAAGGCACAACAAGAAGCAAGGTTTTGAACAACAAAACCTGGGCATTCTCCTATTTTGACTCATGCTGATGTACAGTCTGAACTATCATATAGCAGCACCAGAAGTGGCAGTTTACCTTTATTTTGTGGTCTGAAGGTTGGACTGACTTGGTCAGAACATGGATGGGGAGCCACTGGCTTTCTAGATGATTTTGCCCCACCACACCCTATCAGTCTTCACAATTGCCCATGCTAACTGGGGTGATATTAGTTGGAGTCCATCAGCATCTTGAGGGCCACCACTCCTCCATCCCTCATCTATAAGCATCTTGACATATATGCCAAATGTTTGGAGATCATAATCTGGATAAACAGGAGATTTATATAATGGAAGTTCTTCTGCCCTATGCAAACATTATTTGCACAGTGATTTCAAGACTGAAGAATTATTCAGTGGTTCTTCAATCCAGAAGACCCAGGCTACAGAATTATATGTGAAGTCCAATGCAACATTGTGAGCCAACATCGCTGGAAATTGAATAGCTATTCAGTGCAGTACTTTCAAAACTGGAACATCGTATGAAACAATGTTCTGCTGTTTCAGCACAGCTTAAGAACAGTGTCGACAGCAACTGGGTGTGGAAAAGGTTAGCATGGCTTTTGAAGAAAAGGTGAGATATAAATGCAGCCAATAAATAAATATCATGGATCAGCTGATGCAGACTTACTCCAGGGTACGTCTGTCACAGCGCAGCTTTAAGAGCTTCTTTCTACAAAACTCACACCACCTAAGACCAGGCAATCATATCTATTCAAACATCATAAAGCAAAGGTAGTGATGATACATTATTAAAGTTCTCTTTGATATTTATGTCTTGCCCCTTTGTTTTTTTTACCTCCACGCATGTTTAGCTTAAAGCAGAAGTAGAAGAAGCCTTCTGATGTTGAATAACTCTGAAGATGTAGAGAGGGGGGTGGTTTTTTTGGTGTTTAATGAGTTTCAGATGCCACTCCTTCATCTCGCACTGAGACAGCAAAATACAGAATGAGAGTTGCTTGCACAGGATATTTACATTCTGACTTCCAGCAGCAGCACGAGAGTCATGATAAATGGTCATGGAGGATTTATTTTTATTTTTTAAAACATTTTTTTCAGTGATTTTACATTCCTGCTGCAAGCTTCACATTTAAAAGAAATGTGATTCAAGGTTACGCTGGTCCATTCAGTTTCTAAGCCAGCATTTCAGTGCTAACTTCTATAGCTCAGTTGATCACACCATTTGGTACCAAAAAACCAACTCAAAATTATCAGGGCAAAAATAAAAAGAGAGGGAGAAGATCTTTCTTGGGGCAGTACCTGAGACATATGGGCAACCAGCTAGAGTCCCTAATGCAAACAACATAATTAAATACCAGCTATACAAGTGACACAGTAGAATGCAACAGCTCTCACAAACTGGCACCTCTTCTCTACCATATGAACATTGGGAAGTGCCTCATTTTACATATTTATTTATTTTTTAAAAAATCTACCTGACCTGATTTCCCAAATGAACCCAAGGAGGCCAACAAATCAGATAATAGCAGTTTTAAGACAAATAACCATTCCCAAATTAAACCCCAATCAAACATGAGAAACTGGGGAGAAAATCATGAATTCTGAAAGACAAACAGCTGTCAAAACACTGAACAAAGACAGCAAAAGATCATTCAGCCAAAGGTCTTTTCCACCAACCGCCTGAAGTAATATAAGGATGGTGCCTTTTGTGCATTTTGCTCAGCAAGGCATTTCACATGGTGGGTGCCACAACAGAGAGCAAACACACTTACCCTGGTTAACACCAGTCTTTTCCTCACAAGATCAAGAGTTCTGGAGTCAGACCACTGATCCACAGGCAGTTTCAGAGGTTAGCTCAAATTGTGGTCAAACGTTGCAGGAAATGAACACCTGTGTTCCATCTTGGATGGAAAAGTCTTATGGCTGGACTACAGCAAAACAACTTATATACGTTTACAAATATATACTTTTAATCATATTTCCAAACCTAACTGTTGCTTCCTCCTTTTCGACTACTCCTCCCCACCCCTTCTTTTCTTCCTTTTGCTTATTCCCCACCCTTGTTAATTTTTAAAAAATCAGGTGCATGTTGAAAAGTCCATGCTGGGTGATGATGATTTAATTTTATTTAACAAAAAAATTATAACTCTTGTTTGTAGAAAACAAAAACCTTCAAAGTAATTTACAAAAATAATGAACAATGAAATGATCGGTAAAGAATTATTATTATTATTATTATTAGGCCTTCTTGTCCCAGGCATCATCTTTACCACCCTTGATAAATTTAATATTGGTTTGTCAACAAGGAAAATGATAGTTACAGAAACTCATGCTAGCTTTTCATAGCAAGCAACTTTACCCACCCTGCTACGTTTCTGTTTTAAAGCTCTTTTTTTCCATGTGTGACATGCAAAAAAGAAAAGAAAAAAGGCATGAAGCACAAATTAAAGCATTTGCCTCTTGTTCTTTGACACTCTACTTTTGGGTCCAAACAAAGGGCTCAGTTCCCTTTGATTACATTAGCTATTTGCTTTAATCCAAAAGGTTTTGGCAAACCATATGTTCTGCATCATTAAAATCAGATATTCTGCCTTTGATCTTTAGGTTCTCTCAGTTGACTGCTTTTCCCTCGCTACAACATATTCCTTGCTTTTGAAGTTATCTCCTTGTTTTATACAATGGACCTGAACCCTTCAGCCAGATTTGATAGGGTTACATAGGATACTATCCATATTGTGTTGTACTTGTTGTTGTAAATGTTTTTAAAGAGACTCTTAGAAAAGGATCTTCAAGAAAAAAGACAGTAAGATAACTGTGAGGCTGAAAATGCTGATCTGCACACATAAGCAATCAAATTCTTAAGAACCTGAAATAAATGTTAATAGTTGACACTTGGACAATTGAATTTAGGACGCGTCAAGCCAAGTGTGTTTGCTGATCATAGATGGAGGCACAATCATCTTTCTAGCACTGGGAATACCAATGCAGATACCATTGTAGATTCCTAGGAAAGCAAAGCCTTGTTGAGCTGGTATGCTATGGACTTGGATGGTTTGCATAAAACAAGTCACACTTCATTATCTTGGGCATGGGAAGAGTTGAAGAAGATATCCAGTACATTGTACTTAACATTAAGCATGTACAGTACACATTTCATGGCAGCCACTTCAACATGGCTGGAATGAAGAGATAGAGTTTGGATTTGGATTTGGATTTGATATCCCGCCTTTCACTCCCTTTAAGGAGTCTCAAAGCGGCTAACATTCTCCTTTCCCTTCCTCCCCCACAACAAACACTCTGTGAGGTGAGTGGGGCTGAGAGACTTCAGAGAAGTGTGACTGGCCCAAGGTCACCCAGCAGCTGCATGTGGAGGAGCGGAGACGCGAACCCGGTTCCCCAGATTATGAGACTACCGCTCTTAACCACTACACCACACTGGCACACTGGCACCAGAAGACTGAAGTGGGTCAAGACAACTGCAATAGACACCTATTAATTTTTTGCGTATGCAGACTGTACCAACTGAAGTGGTCTTATTGGTGTTCCTCTCCTCAGTGGTGTTGCCCACTGGCAGGAGAAACATAGGAGTGGGCAGACTCTTGCACAGTTTGAGCAGGATGGCAGCCTGTGACTCCATCCTACTTCACTCTGATAATGAGTTTACCGTGAGAATATGAGGAAGGTTCAGGTCAAAGAGTACATGAAAAATAGGAAACATTTCAAACACCTTACCTTCATTAGGGTCTACTATTTCCCTCTCAATGCTCAAAGTTAAGCAAGATCCATGTTTGCCCGAGGGCCTAGAAGCCGAGTTATTCATAGAATCATAGAAATGTAGGGTTTGACAGTACCCCGAGGGTCATCTAGTCCAACCCCCTTCAATGCAGGAATCTTTTACCCAACCTAGGGCTCAAACCCACAATGCTGAGATTAAGAATCTTATGCTCCACTGATAAGAGCCTAAAACCTTGTCTTCTGTTTCAATGATAAGCAAGAATCTTGAGACTTTCAGCAAAAAAAGGAAGGATGTAACACAAACATTTTTCTAAATATCAGATTCGTCCAGCATGCTATGAGTTTGATACCCTTGCGACTGTGATTTTAAGCAAGAGCCTTCACATTCTATTTTAATTTGGAAGGTTATTTTCATTTCAAGTTTCTTTGCATGGGGCAAATAACTGCTAGAGATGAAAACCTTGCCCACACATGCTTCACATCATGAAATAAGAGAAAGATCCTTCCTAATTTCAATCATATCCATGGCTTTCCTCTGCTTCTTCCCATCCCCCAAGCAAGCCTCTTTTGAAAAAGAAGAAAAAAAGAGAAGAGAAGATGGATTTGGGAAATCAGTTACAGCATATGGTTCTTCAGAAACTCTTAAATCTTCAGTGTTTAGTTTGATAAGCAAATGCAAAGCAAAAGTCATGGAACTGGGGGAGCGGGGAAAGGAAATTGGGAAAGGGGAGCAATTATGTATGTGTACAAGAATGTGTTTCAAAATACCCATCTTCATTAAATGAAGTGTGTAGAATAATCTGCGTTTTCTCTTCCCATGGCTGGTAACTTAAGATAACACTTATACAGATTAATTAGGAAACTAACATCTCAAAGCTTCTTAGGTCCAAAAATCAGTACAAAATATGCTTTCTTTAGAAAGTCTACCAAGTTCTGAAGAAGTGCGCATGCACACAAAAGCTTATACCAAGAACAAACTTAGTTGGTCTCTATGGTGCTACTGGACAAATCAGACCAACACGGCTACCTACCTGAATCTAAAGCCTAGAAAGGTTACTGCTTATAGAGTCTAAAAAGGGGCCAAGGCTAAATCAAAATTGTAGTGCTCATACTTAACAACAAAACACAAATCTGAAATCCAACGCATCCTAGCCCTGCACTGCATTAGCCTCCAAAAAACACTTCTGTGACAAAATTCCAGCTGCTTGTGTATTTTGTGGCAATCCCACAGCTGGTTGTCACCCACGTATGAAAGAAATGGTTTCACATACATAATTTCTCAATCCCTTTCACTACAAGTGTATATTGTAAATATAATTAACAGGACGCTGTTATACATGTGATCTAGAATAATTCTGGACCACTTCATAAACTGCCGTGAGAGAAAACGATTTGGAATGCAAATCTAACAACTATTTCCGTGTAATAGGTAGAATGGCTCTTAGATAAGTGAGGTTTCTTAACGTATCATTTAGTGAATCAGCTTTGCACAGTATTTTCCCGAGATACGAAACAGAATTTGGCACACTGAAATAAAAGTGGGGTGAGTATGAACAGGGGCCTTGTGATTCAACAGATAATATTTGATGTTCCCTTTATTCAAACAAAGACATTGCTAACTGTGTCACTGTGATCTTTTCAAATAGTTGTTGTTACATTGATCAACAGGTTGAAACACCCTATCTGTTAAATAGGAAATGCTTTGCTTGACCCCCAGGTACAAATGATTTCCAGGTGCTCGTAATTATCACTTGCAGTGTTTGATATTCCAGACTCTACCTTGAAATGTAAACTTGACAAGTTAAACTTTTCATTATGTGCAGCAGCCTTTCAAAAAGCTGAAGACAAGGACAGACCTCGTAATGGGTGAAAACCAATTTCCACTTAAAATGGCAACACTTAATTACTACCCTAACTGTTTATTTCTTTTCAGCGTGTTTAAAATTGACTTTTAATCCACAGTGGAATGAGCCCTGCTATATTAACCAATGCTCTCGTTATTTCATCTCTTTTCTCTCTATAAAAACCACATACCAATGTTCTTGTAGAAGCTTTTGCAAACTCTAAAGGACAAGATTCCACCCAAAGGACAACGTTCTCTCTCTTTGTGTCTTTATGCAATTTTATGATTAGAGCAAAGCCAGTAATCACAAAATGTTACCCACAATTACTCAAATTTCTAATATCATGAAACTGGTTAAATAATTATGGGATCAGTTTCAGAAATCAATGTGTGTTTCTTAATGCTTTCGGAATTTCAGAGTGTACATTGCTCTTTTTGCCCAATTTCTACAAATATAGGTGACCAGAAGGTTTATATTCCTGTAGTCTTGCAATTAACTGCAGAACAACAAACATGGATTTTGTGAGCCCTTATGGCCACCAAGAGATGGCTACGTTTGAACATAGGTCATACGGCCATCAATTTCATGTAGAAACCTGTTTGGACATTAGGATTTATTTAATTTATATATTTAACTTAAGATGGATGTACTGATGTTTATGGTATCCTTAATGTCAGCTGATGATGGGGTTTTCAACACCTAGTAACAGTATAAGGATTTTTTCTTTTTCTTTTGATAATTTAGTGTAGATTTTTTAGAAATAATAACACACATTAGTGCAGAAGCAGGCTGGAATGAACTTTATAATGAATATACGCCAAGTGGCACCAACCAGGATTAAACTCATCTGACCATTCCCAATTCTACCTGATTTTCAGTTGCAGTGAGCAACAGTTCTGGATTAAGAAGGAAAACTGTATTTACAGTATTTTATTATTTTGGTACTAAAATGCTGAATAAGGGACTACTACAAGAGTGTATGGCCATTATCCTGCATGCAATAGATGGAAGACCAAACTGTTGCAATTACTTAGCTCACACATCTTTTAGTATTTTCTTTTTTCCCTTCCAAAATTCCTTATGGTTGTTAAGTGGCATCTACATTATTAGCTTCACCCAAATTCATTTTCTTCAATAAAACATCATCTCAAGTGACACTGAACTATCATTCTAGTTCTCCTGTATAACCTTGGATATCTATTGTTACCAGATTACTTTTACAAATCCTCCTTACTCCAAAGAAGGGGCATTGCATCTTTTCAGTGACTTCTTAATAACACATGCAGAGTCCAAATTCCACGTGGCAGCTTTCAATACCAGAATGGACCATTAGCACTACCAACGAGGTGAAGCCTAGTAAAATGTGAAATCAAGTCTACTTGAACTTAAGGTCTCACAGATTAAAGCATTAGTTGGTTCAACCATGCCACTACACTTGTCCTTTAATCTAATGGAAACTTCCTGGTGTTTCTTCGTTTAAAGTAGGGAAGAATGAATGTGAACCCAAAATACATATTCTGCATAGTAATACAAGCAAGTTGGAAACATTTCAAGACTTAAAAACGTATTAGTGTTATACTCAGCATCCATTCCTGAGATATTTGCATATCCTAAGGTAAAAAGTGATCGCTTTTTTGCTGCTTTTGAATGTGTGTGCCATTTTGGAAGTTTACAAACCCAGAAGCATAAATTCCATGGTAGCTGTGTGCGTACATGTACAAAGCCACTCGGAAAAGCATGAAGGTTGGGGGAGCATCAAGAGTGAGCAACTGTGTACCCGGCCCAAGAGAAACATGAAAGAACCTACCGAAATCAAATGGACACACATACAACAAAAGGAATCTTAAAATAGCTAGAAGCTTATTTCCTTTGTGATTCACACAGCGCATTGCAAAACCACAGTGAGCTGGCATAAATTTGTCGCTGCAAGCTCAATCAGGAAGTGTCTGGTGCTAGAAGGCTTTCCTTTGGAAGGGACAAACTGAAGCAAATTGATATGAAAAGCCAGAGGAAGCAGACAGCAATGAGAAGAATTGCAGCTGCCCTTTGCACTCCTTCATCCATTGTCAAATATATTGCAAGTTTCGCATCCCAAACAGAGCATGCTGTATTAACGGTGGTTATGGATTATTATTATTATATTACATTCAGCATCTGGGGGGTGGCTCTGCTCTTAGCTGACCACAGGAGGGCACATTCAAGCAACCAAACTGATATGGTACAAATGCAGTCACCTCCTGGTATCAGGGGCACGTACAGAAGTTGTGCAAAAGTGGGGGCAGAGCTACTGATATGACTGCACTGCCCCTTCTATTAGATGGAGACCCATTTGTGCCATTAAAGTGTGGAGCCCATTTCACATATCTCAACTGAATAGGGAGTTAAGAGCAAGCGGAAATCACCCTTAGTGACACATCTGCTTCTTTGGAATGCGCCTGGATTCACCTTTTCTAGTATGGCACAGTGGAATCACAGGCCGATCCTACTGAGCTAAATAGGACTTCCACCCAGGTAAAAGGTAAAGGGACCCCTGACCATTAGGTCCAGTCGTGACCAACTCTGGGGTTGCGGTGCTCATCTCGCTTTATTGGCTGAGGGAGCCGCCGTACAGGTCATGTGGCCAGCATGACTAAGCCGCTTCTGGCGAACCACAGCAGCACACGGAAGCGCCGTTTACCTTTCCGCCGGAACAGTACCTATTTATCTACTTGCACTTTGATGTGCTTTCGAACTGCTAGGTTGGCAGGAACAGGGAACAAGCAATGGGAGCTCATCTTGTCGCGGGGATTCAAACCGCTGACCTTCTGATCGGCAAGTCCTAGGCTCTGTGGTTTAACCCACAGCGCCACCCAGGTAAGTGTATATAAACAACAACAACATATTCCGCCCAACATCTTCAAGGTATAGTTTTCAGCCAATTCAGCCAAACTTTTGTAAGCTAACATCTTACGAAATGAGCTGTCAGGCCTGAACTATGCTGGGATCTTAAGTCTACACACAGCAGGGCACAAAACTAGTAGCAACTGTACTGAATTACAACCAATAAGAGAAGTCACAGGTCAAGGAAGCCACACAGAGTTCTGCTAAAGCCAACAATGAAACTTAATGTACTTTCCATGTCCAGAACCATCCTCTATAGAGCTTCTGCAAAACAGATTAATGATAATAGCTGCAGAAACCAGAAAAGAAGAAGGGGCAGGGGGAGAGAAGGAATTCCAGAGAGGGAAGCTCAGCCAATATTCCATTTGTAATTTGTCACACTACCACACAATAAGACCTGGACGTGAATACACTGCAAATTTACAATTCAAATAAGCTCCCTTGAATTTTAAAAGAATGGCCTGTGTACATATCAGTCAGGGTGACACCAAAATGCCCTGTCAGGTTAATTTTAAATGCACGTTTTCTGTGCTACAGTTAACTAATCACTATCATTACCGTTGTTGTTTAAAGATGAAGCACTTTTGAACAAAAACGCAAAGGCATGATTCCTTCCCCAGCATTTGCTTTCAATTCCTATGTAGGTTCCTAGCAATATTTATTTTACCTACTTATCCCAGGGCTATTCTAAATTCATGCAGTGCCATTGGTGGTTGTGATGATAGCATGAGGCTAAGCCAATTGTACTGAAGTCAGCTGGAATAGCAATACCTCAAAAACAGCTTTTTAGTCCTGTGGGAAAATTCACAATTTGTAAATGAGAGCCCATCGACCTGCAGGGAGTTTACAGCCCTCTTCTGATATGTAGTGGAAAACCCCTTACATGATAAACATCTGGTTAACCAGCAATTAATTAGCTCTCTCTTCCAGCAATGCGTCCTCTCTGTCTTTCTCTCCCCCTCCCCACCAAATCTTTCAAAATGAGCAAAACACAGCCCTTTGTGCATAGGAATAGAAACCAGGGTTTCACCACACGAAAATATAAGCAATCTGCAATGCCTATGGGAAGTAAAAGAAGGAAAGCTTAACCTCAAACCAATTACAAAAGTAAAGAAAATAAGCATACTTATTTCCAGTTTCTTTAAACATTGATCTCCCCCCCTTTTTTTAACAGACATGCAATCATAGAAATGGTGATCTTCAGATTTACTATGCTGTCTATTTACCCATCTAGTGTGGTATAGTGGTTGGAGCGTTGGACTAGGATCTGGGAGAACAGGGTCCAAATTCCCATACAGTCACGAAGTTCACTGGGTGACCTTGGGCCTGTCACTGACTCTCAGCCTAAACTACCTCACAGGGTTGTTGTGAAGATAAAATGGGGAAAACTATGCATGTCACCCTTGAGCTCCTTGGAAGAAAGTTATATAACTGCTTCAAAAGTGGGGATTTTTTTTATATACGTAAGTGGTGGAGTGCAGAGTCCTTAACCCACTCTTTTTCCTATTCTGGACTATCCATGGGGTTAAAAACATGTAATATTGGCATGTAATTTGTACTCAAACCCTTAGTTTTTTCCATCTGCATAGTAACGATGTGGCAAGACTGCACAAACGTTTGTTGTGATGCGCAGTGATAGTACTGAAGGTTATTATTTTTCTGAAAAAAGATCAATCCCAAATCAAATGCGCAGTAAAGAATACATGAAATAGCTTGAAACTGAATCTTTTAATTTAGTTAAGAGTCTGGGATAGAAAATCTGCTTTGGATAAACTATTAACTAAAGCCTCAACTGAAACCAGAACTGAACTTTGCTTTGAAGTTGAAGAAAGCTCAGTTCCTTATTTTATTTTAGAATAACGGATTGTTCTTTCTTACCCTTTCATACAATAGCTGGTCTTGGCTAAGACCACAAATAAGCAACGACTCTGATCTTTATGCATCAAAATGCTGCTCTTGTTGGATAAGTGACTCTTTCATGGGCTCTATTGGGCAATGCTGATGGTCACTAAATCCTAAAAGGTTAAAAACAGCAGAAACCTAGAGCTAAAGAGAAGCAAACACCTTTGCAATATATCAGCAGCATTTGTTTCTCCTCCAGTTGTGCACATAATTCCAGGCAAGGGAATCAGGAGAAACAGAGATCTACTTAATACACAGAAGGAAAAAGTGTATGACTGGTAAATATAACAGGGACATCCTCATTTGTAGGCATTACTATTGCAGAGATCATATTACAAGATCAGTAATAACCAGTGGGCTATAAGAAGCTATTCCTTTTAACTACTTGTAGGACTAGTTGACCGAGTCAGATCAGACAAATGGAGGTACTTATGCACACAGTATACAATTAAACTGTGGAACTCAAAATTGCAAGATAACTGGAGGCAGAATGCCTCTGAATACCAGTTGCTGAAGAAAATGAGTGATGTTATCATGATCATGCCTCACTTGTGGGCTTTCCATGAACACCTAGTTGGCTGCTCTGGCAGTGCTGAACTAGATGAAACTATGGCCTGATCTAGCAACCCTCTTCTTATGTTCTTAGGAGTGAGCCAAAAGTGAAACCTCAATTCTACAGTTTATTAATTATAAATAATATTTTGGGATTAACAAGGGCAACTCATCTTTTTAGGTGATATTTCACAGATCCAGGAAGGATTTTCTGAATTAGCTTTAGCTTGTTTTCACGTAAACCATACTTCATTGCCTACATATTGTTGTGATGTCCTCATGTTCATTTTGATTGAGGTGGTGAAAACTGAGGTGCCTTCCAGTTGTTGAAACTATAGCTCCACTCTTCCCTAACCATCATCCTTGCTGGCTGATGAGAGTTGGAGTCCGACAACATCTGGCCACCTTGGTTTCAGATTTGAACTAAAAGTACAGCCATTTAAACAAATTATTTGGTTATGAAAATACACTTTCTAAGTGCGCCACTGGTATTGTAACTACTGCTTATGACAACTCATGGAATTTTTCAAACGGAAATAGGAACTTAGATGACATCATCACAGTGAACAATCCCCAAGATCAGAAACTACGCAAGCCTCCTAAAGTATAAGTAAAAGAAGATTCACCAGATAAGATCAACTACTGACCCGTTGATCAAAATAAAATGTAATTTAAAATTACCAGCCTCATTGCCCCTTCCTGAACTTTGGTTTTGTAATCAATGCTACATCCAGCAATAGCAATCAGGCACATATGCAGAGCTGCTTGCATTTCCTCGATTGTCAAATTCAGGGAGCCAGGGCTGGTCCATTCTTAATAGATATACATTTTAGGTACAGTACTACTGCTTTAAGAGTTCTGGTGTGAGGTCTATGCATGCTCTGGGAGGACTATGCATTCATGGAATGCATGGGACCACATTTGGAGCATTCTGAAGTGCAATCTCAATTTGTCAAAGTCTGCACTACTTTGTGGTTCTGCAATCTCTATTGAAGCCCAATATATTTTTCTGGCTTTGCCCTCGTTGATGTGACCTTCCTCGTTTTCTTCTCAGTAAACCACTGTGCCATGAGTGCTATCAGCACTTTAGAAAAGAATTCTTCCAGGCAAAATGTGCCAAGAACATATATAATGGGAATCTTAATTAAACCATGCCAGTCCTGGGGATAATTTACAATCTTCTAAATTAGCATAGACTTCAATAAATCTATTTGAAGAATGCCACTTATAGGATACTATTATCCTCATGTGTGCACTCTGAACCACACACAAGATTAAGTACAACTGGGGTATGCAAAATGGCTTGGTAAGAATAAAGGTTTTCCACGTTTCTCCCCTATTGCAACAGCTTTATGGGAGCAATCATCAAATGCATGCTTCAGAGGTCTTCTATCTGCTCATGAGTGCGCTAATGCTAACAATGTGGTTTCTTCGCTAACATAAACCCAAGCATTGTATCAAATGAAAAGGGAACACATGGATAGCATCTATATACATACTGTTGAAGTGACATCTCTTCCTAGGTAAAAATCTTTGTATTTTGGTTTTCCAGAGGCAAATTATCATAGCATTCTGATGACTTCATTCCTGTTGCCACCTTTGCCAGAAGCAGAAAGTTGCTCTTAATGACAGAATGAAAATTCAGCATGTGAACGATGCACAAACGCCACTATGGACATGCTACACTACATAACAGATTGAGAGTAGGACAGTGACACGGTACAGGGCTTTTTTGGTGGTGATGTGGTGAATGTCTACATAAATGTTTCCCAGTAGATGCATCAAAGAGATTAGCTACAAAAACAATTCTATGGTGGAAACCATTACATGAATTCAGCTTGGTAAATAATGAAGTTTGGAAACCTTGGTGCCCAGGGTTACAGGGAACAACCTCTCCAGAAGATTCCTATCTGGTGCACTCACATCTATAGAATAAAATTGTCATAAACACTATGATACAGTGGTGCCTTGCAAGACGAAATTAATCCGTTCCGCGAGTCTCTTCGTCTTGCGGTTTTAATAGCGGCTTAGCGGCTATTAACGGCTTAGCGGCTTTAAGAAAAAGGAAACAAACTCGCAAGAACTCGCAAGATGTTTCGTCTTGTGAAGCAAGCCCATAGGGAAATTCGTCTTGTGGAACGACTCAAAAAACGGAAAACTCTTTTGTCTAGCGAGTTTTTCGTCTTGCGAGGCATTCGTCTTGCGGGGCACCACTGTAATCTAAATGGGAAACATTCCCATTATCACACAGAGAAACCTGACACACCTTAGTTTGCCCGTTACAGGTTGCTCTTTCATAATCAGCTTCATGGAGGTTATCTTTGAGAAATGCTTCTGTCTGCATTTCTAGATAGCTTGAGGGATTCATATGTTTTTTTTGGGGGGGGGGCACTAGTCAGAATTAGCATTTTCTCCAGATAACTATAACATGCATTAAGATTGCAGTGTCATTTTATACAGGTAAAGGAAGGGGGGGAACAGGGAAAGAGTATGAACTGAGCAAAGAATTACAGCCACCACCTACCTAGCTAAAGTGTACAATTATTATTATTTTTTAAAAAACAATATTTTCTTACAGTAATGCCACACCTTTCTTTCATTACAGAACCCAGGGAGTTGTATACAAGCCTCCCAAGTAGTCATCCATACAGGAACTGCCCAGACCTGCTTAGCTTCAGCAAAGTGGTTGCCTCATGTACCCTGGGACCTGAAAGTGGACTGTCTGAGGTGATCGTTGCCTCTCTCTCTTTCTCTGCTCAGTTCATACATAATGCTTCTTCAAACCATGGCTCAGGGCAAATGCACAAATGTGCTGGCTCCCAGAGAGGAGATATGGCAATTTTGCTCCTCCTCTTGTCCCTGCTGTGAATTAAACCATGATTTGGCTTAGTGCGTCATCCAAATCGAAGCTCGTGGTTTTCTTCCTCCAGACAATTCCTTGAACTGTAAACCAAGAACAAACCTTTGCTTTCCTGGAGTGAGACAAACTGCAAGCCTGGCTTCAGATGACACATGAAGCCAAACCATGGCTTAGTTCTCATCAACATGAGGACCAGAGGGCAACAAGATGGTTGTGACCTCTCCTCTCTGGAAACCCATATGTTCATGCCATGGTTTGACTCAGCATTCTTTAGAAACCAGGTCACTCTCACCTATGTGAGAATAAAATGCTACTCCATGACTGACACTGTTATTTAGATATCACATTTTTCACTTTCTGAACTATTTCTCTCCCAATACAAATGTGCTACTGTGGTAGATGTGGTTTTGGAAGCAATGGAGGTTGTTTTTTTTAATTTCTTTCTTCTTCTTTTTCTTTTTTAAGATGATGGGTGGGAATGAAGTGTGAAAAATATATACTAATTTATCATCAAAGACGCCGAAACTCATTGATGTTATACAAGCATACCCTTGAGAGTTCAAAGAAATAGAACAGATTACTAATATTATGATGCTTCCAGCAAAATGATTTAAAATGATTAGTCAGGTCTACGAGGAGAAAATGAAGGTTTGCATAGCAGTTCTGCTGTTTGTTTGCCAAAACACTGCCATGTAACAATAAAATTATATTGCAAAGAAGAAGCCTAATCTATGTCTATAAAATACAATTTGGAGAGAAGGATGTATTTAATGTACTTGACTGTCGCTCTTCTGTTTCTTTGCAAGTGCTGGCGCTGCAGAAAAAAACTAGAGAATTATTTTGCTCCTCTTTCTCCCACCCCCCTCATTTCTACAGCTTGCAATCCCAGTCTTTTTGCAGGTGTGCCTCAAGGACTTCTCCCTCATAGTCTTTGAATCATTTTGTAGACACTAATGAGCATCCCTCTTCAGCTTTAATTATTGGTCCCTGACAAGTCAACATAATAGGAATCAGCTTATCCAAGCATACTCCCTAGTGACACGTCCAATTACTCAGGTTGTACTTCTCAGCAAGAGGTCTGAGGGGTTGCTTATTTAACATTGTCAAATAATAATGATAATGGTAAATAAATAAATAAATAAACAGACAGAGGTATAGGTGTCAATTTTATATTCTGAACCTTACAGCAATGGATCTGACAAGACGTACCACAGCTATTATGCATCTCTAGATTAGATACTTAAAGACCTTTAACGTTATGTGTATTTGTTTAATATAATTAATTAACTTCTTCCCACTCCACTTTAAAAGTCTGAAGCTGAGTGTTCAGCCGTTAAAAACCCAGGGGGACCTCCAATATCCAGATCACACAAACCTATTCCGTTGCTTCTGATAAGACCAAGCATTTTAAACATGAGTAAGTCCCATGGAGACAAGCCAGGTTTCAAACTTACAGGGTCCCTCTGTTCATTTTTATAAGGCATTTTAAGTATCTTTGAACTTCCAATTATACATTTACAACATGGATATTTACTTAGAAGTAACTCCCATTAAGCAGGCCTAAGTCACAGGTAAAGTTGCTCCACCATTGTGGAGGGGTGCATGTGTGTTTGTGTGTATGAATGTACATGCACACACATGCTTGGCTTTTTCACTGCACACTTCCTCTACACAAAAACATATTGTTTGCTTTTGCAGGATCCCTTTCAAAAAGGTATAGGGCCCTGGGCATCAGATGTGAGTGACACAATACTCTCTCACTACAACTGTCCTACTGCAGTGCTTTTACTTTTAACACATGGCCCACAGAAGAAATTAATGACAACCATTCATTTTTATTAGACAATGTAAAGAGGTGAATCAGAGGTATCTTTAGGGATGAGATTAAACTTGTTTTTTGCCCTGTTTGGCTGCAGTATAGGTCCTCTTCAGAAGTGTCATATATGAGTAAAAGAGTGACAAAGATGGAGAAGGGCCTAGAGACCAAGTCCTATGAGAAAAGTTGGGTATATTTAGACACTTGAGAAGACACAATACAATATGGTTGTCACATAGATGATGGAACATATTAGCCTTTTGTTGCTCCAGAGTAAGACCTGAATCAAGGGGATGCAAATTACAAGGTAGTTTATTTAGAATAAACATTAATTAGGAAGAGCGTCCTGATGGCACAAGCTGATTAACTGTCGAACAGACGGTCTTAGAAGGTGATGAAGGTTTTTAAGCAGAGGCTAGATGGCCATCTATCAAGGTGCTGCAGCAAAATTCCTGCATTGGCTAGATGACTTTTGAGTCTCTTCCAACTCATTGATTCCATGCACTTCCACAGTCATGTTGCATAGTGTACAAGTTCCTGCCCGGTATGGACAGGTTTGTTGAAGGCCAGTGTGGTGCAGTGGTCAGGGTGGTGGACTAGAAGACCAGGGTTCAAATCCCCACTCATGAAACTTACTGAGATGTAGTTACTGTCTTTCAGTCTACCCTACCTCACAGGTGAGTTGTGAGGAAAGCAAAGGGAGGGAAGGGATGGAAGTGGGATTGCATCAGCAGGCCCTAAGCCACAGAGCTTAGGTTATGTGTAGAAGATAAAACAGAAGTGTTGGGGCTGGAGTGTGCCTGTCTTCCCACTTCCTCCTATATATGTTCACCCTGTTTGGTCACATGAAGTTCTACACTTTCAAGATACCTCTGTGGATTCCAAGAACAGATTCAGGTCTCTCAAAACTAATACAGGAAGAGCGAACACATGAGAAAATACTAGATCCGTACATTTCTAAGATATAAGCTTCACGTCAAATATCTTGCATTAAGTCATTTTATGGTAAGTCATTCGGGAAGCAACCTAGCCAAAGTTACACATTATTATTTTGAAAGTTAAGAACATACTTAACTTTGCCATAAAAACTGAGTCCAAATGTGCTTAACTTTGGACTGAGTCATGTTGTTGGTTTGCAAAAGCTGCAGTCCAAACCTTTCCTCTGTAGAAAAACACATTGTGTTTTCTTCATTTTTAACACATAAATATTGTTTACTTAAAATAAATTACAAGCACTTTTGTAGCCATGTGACAATAAATGTTGATCCAAAGACAACTGAATCTCCACAGAATATATTTTATAAGAGCAGACAATTGTAGGGGCACAAGCCAGTGTCAACAATGTATTATCCAAGTAGCAATTGTCTGTAGTTTTGTGAATGAATTAATGTGACCGCAAGGAGAACTATTACACAGATGTTTATTGCCTGCATTCTGGTGTTTAGAATTTTAGGGAATGGAAAATACATTTATATGTGAATAGGATAGATTTTCTTTGGGAACTCAAACGTTCTAAAAATATTCTCCAGGCCTTTGTTGCTAATCACACATGAAGATTTAAAGAAAAGCCTGTGTCACTGGAGACCACTTGGGTTCAAGCCTCTGCCCTATCCATTCTGAACACAGTATGTGTTTTATCAATGTTGATAGTGGTTTAACGGGCAATTGGTTAACTAGCAAGAAACCCAATGTTGGTAAATTGCAATATAAATGGACTTACACAGATATTAGTCCAAGAGGTGCTGACTAAGAATGTAGTTATCCTTAGGGGATTCCTACTTCTCGAATTTTAAAATCACATTTTAACATATGTATTTTGAGAGAAAGCACATTCAAAATAGGTAGCTAAATATACACTTTCATGCAGACATTTCTTAGAGAAAAAGTAAGGCTTGTGTGTAACCGGGACAGAACAAAACTTATGAAGACACATGCAAAAATGATACAGACCAATAGACCAAAATCATCCTTGAAGGTTCTTAACTTTCACAAATTGAAGACAGGAGTGCCTGGCGTGCTTTGGTCCATGGGGTCACGAAGAGTCGGACACGACTAAATGACTAAACAACAACAACAACAATCCTTGAGGGATTTATCCTGGCCCTGCTTCGTAGATTTTTTTACCTGATTTTTTTACCATTGGGCAGAGTGTTTGTGGACATCATTTCAAAGGGACTTGAACCACAATACTTCTCAGGAGGTTGAACTTTCAACCATTCAAAATTGCAACATATTAAGACGCAGGATCTTCAGAACTACTATTAAATGAGTAATGTTTAGGTTAGCCATTCTTGTTTATAAAATCCATCAGGAAACAAATATTGCAACCTTGGTAAGCTGTCACTGCTCAACCCAAAATAAACATTTCTCACCCTTCCTTTAGGTTGAACTTCACCATGACTCATTCTGAAGAAAGCCTTTCATGAAGGAGCAGGTACCTGCTTCTAAGAGGCAAATTAGGATGGGGAATTTCGGAGAGGCCGGGTGTGGTCCACATTCCACCGTGCCAATTTTTTTGGCATCATTCTGCTAGCTCCTTTACCCGTCCTTCAGATAATACTGCACAACTCTTGCCTAATAGAAATATTAGCCAGAATTAGTTCATCAGAAGTAGCTGTGTGCTGCTGCTTTTAAGCGTGCAATTGTAAATAACGGCTATCATAAAATGCATTTATTTATTACATTTTTATTCCACCTTTCCTCTAAAGAGCTCAAGGCTCCACCCCCAACCTGCAGCATTCTTCTCATAATAATCCTGTGAGAAAAGTATGGGCAAGTCAGTATCTCTCAGACCAAGTCAGGACCTGCCCAAGACATTTCCCTGCCTGCGGTGAAGGACAAGATAGCACCACCTCACACAATTCCACATGTGGAAACTGACTGGACCCAAGGATAAATTTGTGGCACAAGCAGAACACCACAGTTGAATATCACCCCTAAAATGTAGATGATACATATCTGCTGTCAGTATATAACACAAAAGGATGACTGGATATTTTTCCAAAAAGCCCACACCATTGTATCCAATCCTTTTAACTAGAGATCTTAGGGATTGGACCTCAGAGCTTTTGCATGTAAAATCATGATTTTACAGTTGTTTTGCCATATTGTTGGCCGCTACCTCAAAAACATCCAGGGCAGTCAGGGGATGGTGTGTGTATACTCCCTCAAGCTGCCAGGTAATAGCCATGATTATTTTTTTTTGGGGGGGGGGGACCAGCATGAAGGAGTTAGGAGACCTTGGCCCGGGTTGAATTGGGGTGTGTGTGCTGTGTTGGCTGAGAGAAGCTGCTATCATGTCCCATTTATAGTTTAATAATTCCAAATGTTGATTAAAAGTCAAAACGAAAGTCCCACACATTTGTTGCTATGGTTGTTCTACACTCCTTAGTCTATTAATATAAATAATTGCCACTTGTATTTCATTATTGTTATTTGTCCTCCACGGTGAAAACCAGCTGGTGTTATATATGCTGGCAATCTGTGCTGAAATACAAGCTCATACATACAGGAAAGGGGGGGGGGGGAATCATGCGAAACCATTCTTCCCAGCCTGGATTCCTTACAATGTTAATCCTGGTGGGTGTACTCAGTGCAGCCATTCCGAAGAGAACTGAGCATTCCAATTCATGCTCATTAATGTAGCTTGTTTCTTTTATTCAAGTTGCTAATATTGACCTTTATCTCTCTCATTTTTGCAGCCACCCAACATCATTTTTGGATTCACTGTCCCATACATCTGCATTCATTGGCTGCAAGGCAAAACTATCCCCGTGTTTCTGCCTGAAAGTAACAAATGTCAAATCTGCTTCTGAAAGTCTGGTCTTCCAACATACAAGAGTTGTGCCCGTTTGGCGTTATGAAGGGAAGAATATGAAGCCATCTTCAAGAACACAATTATTTGGGGAAAGAGATCAAAAGTCTGATCACATACTGAAAAAAAAATGGTATTCTGTGCAGCTTCCAGCTACATATATGAGTCAGGCTTCCTTTATTTTATTTTATTTTAAAGCAATAGTGGGACTTCAAAACACAAATCTTCAAAGTCTTTCACCATCACTAAAGACAGAGAGACAACTTTACCCAAAAGTATGAAGTCGATCACAAATTGCACAGGCCTTAGCTGGAGCTTTGACTGTATCCTGATCAGGATCCTTTGGGTGAGTGCGAAGTGTTAAACTACGTTTCATAAAATTTGGTTGTGAATGAAGCACTGTAATCAAAGCCCTACTCTATCACCAAGCTTGCATCTGTATCCTGAACCTATCTACTGTGAATCTACTGAACCTATCTCACTGAATTCACAGAGAATTACTCACAATCGATTGCCAAACATAAGCATTCATCTTTGCATGATCTGAGCTCAAGCTGTGCAACAACAAAAAAGCTGTGCATTCAGTCCTAAATGCTGCTATTTCCTTAACAGCCAACACACACAACGTTAGTATTACCTTACTGTAGAAAGGAGTGGGTGGGGGGCTTATGATAGAATGTATTGATAAAAGCATGCAATGTTACACCGTTTATTTAAGCTTGGAGCAGTGTACACTTCTGTGAGATTGCAAAGAGTTATAAAATGTTGCGACCAAAATTTCCTTATTCATATTTAGGCAGAGAAAGAGGCATCGCACAGAAAGCATTTTAAACAAATAGCTGGAAAGGAGAAGGGGCGAAAGCAGATGCCTCTGTTTCCCAGGAGTCAAGATTTTAAGGAATAAGGTTCATCATCTCTTGCAGTGGCAACTCAATGAGGTTTTTTTGTGTTTGTAGTGGAGAGCAAAACCTTTAACCAAGCCTTTGATGAGGAAAGAACTAGCTGTCATGGGGCACAGTACTTAAAAGGTGTAAGAGCGTTTGTCACTAGTTTGCTAGTCTTGGAAAGTAGCTATAATTCTAGCTGTTGACAATGAAAGGATCAAAGGAATGAAACACCTCGGCCTTCTGCGCCCAACCCCCTGAAGTCAATGCTTCCATTAAATAAATCACAGCTCCTGCGAGACTCCGAGCTTGTGAGGGGACCAGCTCTGAAACGTTCCACTCACTCTTGATTGTTTTGCTCAAAAGAGGAGTTTGCTTTTGGCTTCTCACACTGTTCCTTGGATCCCAGGCACTTTGGTGCTTTATTAATTCAGATCCCTCATTGCTGGGGAGGTGGGTGTTTAAATATAAAACACTGTTTGCATTTCACATAATACTACCATTAGTTTTGTTTGCTCCAGCAAAGCTGTAAGAAGGGGGGGGGGAATAAATCCATGGAGAAAGTACACATGCATGCAAAGTCTCGCCAAACACATTTGCCAATCAAACGGCCATGCATGACGGAGTTTGCACAAAAGGCTTTCACAAATGCATAACTCCAATTAACATAAAGTTTGCTTTTAAAAAAAGAAAAAAAGGAACAGGGGTGCATGGAAACTCAGTTTTGAAGGCTAATTGGAAATAGCCTCTCTTGGCTCCTAGGGTGCGAGCAAAGATTCAACTAAATATTTTCAATGGGCTTTTCAAGCACATGCCCTCCAAGGCAGTAAGATAATATGTTTCCACTTTCAAAGGCTATAACTTTCTTTCATTATTTTTTTTTAAAAGGGAGGTGTAGTATTGCATAACAAGGGGACCATATGCCTTATCAGTCTTCCTAAGACAGGGTTGACATCAACAGTGAAAGCAAAATTGTGCCACACACACACACACACACACACACACACACACACACACACACACCTTGAATATTCTCCTGCCCCATCATCAACTCATTTTATGGGATTGACTGGGATTTACATGAAAAGGTTGCTAATCACCTCAGGCAAACAGCATGATCAAATAGATTAAATTAAAAGCCAACCAGCCTGGACAAGAAACACAGAGAATGTGGATTCTATGAATGACATACGTACCTATTGTACTTGTCTACTGTAAATTATCAGGAAAGGGATTTCGTGTGGCGGTTGTGCTATAGCTGAATGCGTGTCATCTTGAGCTCTTTGGAAGTCAGGGTGGGACAGAAATATAATAAAGGAAATAAAAAATATATACAAACATAACACTTGATATTTCTTCACTTAGTCCCCTCCAATCTTCTTGGAAGCCAAGAGAAAGTTCTCTGGAAAAAAATCCTCCCCCTCTGTCACTGTTCTTCTCCCCCACTCTGATAGTGAAATACTTGGGGCAAGGCAATTTGACACTGGCTTCTGTAACAAACCTGGTCAGGCAGGATTTCTCACACACCCTGCACAAAAGACTAACCCTTCACAAAGTACTTATTTCAAATTTATGTCAAGGTTGAGTGCACTGCAGCCAGGGAACTGTTCTGCGAACACAATGCAAAGGGCTCATAGGCTAATCACTAAACCAGTGGGTTTGTGGCAAAGGGAAGTGGGGGGTGGAGGGGGACTTGTCATGCCCATTCCTTAATCTAACCACACACAGTTACAGCCAGAAATATAGAATTTTAACCAAGCACAGTGAAAAGCAACAAAGCTCTTTGCTTTGACTTCACCATTTTTTGCTGAATAATAATAATAGAAGACGACGACGACGAAGAAGAAGTGGTGCTGTGGCTTGCATCAAATTCCTGGGTTTACAACCCTGATCAAAGGTGATACATTAGGTGTATCTAATTAGGTGATTCTAATACAAACTTTGAGGCTGCAACATATCACTTCCTGGGGTGTGGAGCCTGAGAATTCACTTTCCGATTGTATCGTGAATAACAGCAGTGGAATTTTGTTGAACAACCTAAGCCCTTCTTTTAAGAGGGTGAGACAAAAGCATTTGCATGTTAAGCAACAACGCAGCATTGTTTTCGATGTGCTTTGATGCTTGCTGTAGGATTAATTAGCTATTCGTTGGAGTAGCTGCCTTCTCTCTCACAATTCTATCGAGGTGGGCTTGTGGTGGCAATGAAGTAAACATACACATTAGCATGACAAGGAAGAAGTAAACTACAGACATACATGTGACTGTGAACAACCGGGACATCCAGTTGAATGAGGACATGAATGGAGAACCTCATCTCTGTTATGTAGGCCAAGCTCAGCAAGCCACCTAAGACCAAGTTCAATCTAGCTTCAGAAGGAGTAGAAGTGAACAACATTGGCACCTGTGATTAGCAGAAAGTATGCAGTCTGTGGATTGGCTATGCCCAGTGAAGACATGAGTAGGCTGGTCAACAAAGCTGGTGGGGGGGCAGGAGACAATACAGACAGGGGAAAATAATAATAATAATAATAATACTTCTCTAAGGAGAATGAGACAATCCTAGAAAATCTCCATTAATACTTCTGCCTTGTATGGACTGAGCCACAATCAATTCACCTTTGTCCTGCCAGTCACTGATCCACACACCTGTTTAGGATAACAACTCACCTGCTGCTGCTGTTGGAAAACACTGATGGCATGTCACATGAAAATATTCACACAGCCTAAAACAGTGGTTTCATGTAGTGTAAAAAGCCATGAGGAACAAGGAACAAGTTGGAACTTAGCGGCAGCCCATATGATAATTTCTTCTTTGGCAAAGCAACCATTCCCTATGACCTACTTGGATGGCAGGAGTGGAGCCACTGCAACTCTCCCAACTCTAGTATACAACTCTGAATTATATTATAAAATATAGCTGAGAGTTCCAGGAGAATTAACAGGATCACATTCTTAGGATGAATCACCAGGTTCTTGCTTTGGCTTCCCACAGGCATCTGGTTGGCTATTGTGAGAACAGGATACTGGACCAGACAGGTCATTGGCCTGATCCAGTAGGCATTTCTTATCCTCCTAGGACAACTAAGGCAGCTTCAATATCAAAAGCATGCCTAAAGCCAGGTTGATGTGCAACTTGCCTATATAAGACTACCTTTGCCACTCTTCTAGAAAGTACCTCTTTCTAATATTTTCATTTGGCCTGCATCTTTTAAGCAAACTGATCTCATTTGCAGGATTAATGCATGAATCAGAAGGTAATTGTCCTTTGGATTTCACATTTTCTGAATTTTGCCAGACGTTCTCAGTTTTAAAAAACTGCATTTGTCCGTTTTGTCTCTGTTGTTGTTGTTGTTTCAAAGAATGCATTTTAGGATAGGTATGTTTAGAAATGTGTACATTGAGATGAATGTGAATTTATGTGCATATTTTGTGATAAAATAACATTTAAGTATGCAGTAAAGATGTACTTAAATATGGATTTATTTTTATATTAAAAATGAATTAATTCAGAACTGAAACAAGAAGAAGAAGAAGAGTTTGGATTTGATATCCCGCCTTTCACTCCCTTTAAGGAGTCTCAAAGCGGCTAACATTCTCCTTTCCCTTCCTCCCCCACAACAAACACCCTGTGAGGTGAGTGGGGCTGAGAGACTTCAAAGAAGTGTGACTGGCCCAAGGTCACCCAGCAGCTGCATGTGGAGGAGCGGAGACACGAACCCGGTTCCCCAGATTACGTGACTACCACTCATAACCACTACACCACACTGGCTCTTACAAAGAATAAACTTACAAAGAAATACTTGCATCAGAAATAGACTGGTCCTTCCATCCTACTTTCCAGAAGAATATTTGAATAATTATATCACAACAGCAATCATACTCTGGATTACCCCTCCTCAGTCAGAAGCATATTTATCAAAATGATCTATCCAGAGAATTTCTGTCGTAACAAGTTCCGGAAAGCAAGTATGAAGTTACAAGTAGGTCTTAACCATGGTCCTCCAAGGTGTGCTGATCACTATGGAACAGCAAGAGTGGGAGGCTGGGAGGGGCAGGGAGAGATGTGAATAGTCTTTCCAGTGTCTACTGGGTATCACAATGTGATCCAAGTTCCATTTATGGGCGTTTACGCTATTTCATAGAATCAAAAGGGTTTATTTATATTAGAGGCACTCCATATATATTTAATTGATACAGTTGCTCAAATTTCTTTATCCATCTTAATCCCATTCTCGCCCCACCCTATGGGTACACAATAATGTCATGTTTCATCCCTATGATTTCCCAATTCCTGCAGTAGTATCATCTTTATGGGAACAAAGACATGATAAATTGAAGGAAGTGGTGACAGCAATCTTATGTGTTACTGGAGCGGGGGGATAGTATTGTTATCCTCTGTAACGAACGCAGATATATCAAATGACTGTTAGGCAACACATGGAACTAGCAAACTTTGATTTTTTTATGGTCCCATTGAAGTGAAAGGAACTACACTGATTTCTACTAAAGTACTCAAAGCCTTATGGGCTGGGCAGTAAGGATGATTCCAATCATACTGCTGCAAGTTCAGATACTAGTGATAAACCTATGATAACAAGGCATTTCATACTGCAAGGTGAATAATCACAAAACCAAATAAGTATAGTATCATTTCCTCTAAAGAAGCCTTTCATCATGTAGTTAAAATCCAATGGTGGAAGACCTACCTACCATTTCACAAACTATACCTGTGAATGAGGTTCATATATATATATATTTTTTAAGCTTGGTCTCCATCCCCTCAATAGCAAGTGGGCACACAAAAATCATTGTACAGTCATGTGTAGGTGGCTTCAGTGGCAAACTCCAAACATTCTCCAACAAGTCCCACATCCTGCTAAGCGACTCCTACTAAACTCCCATTAGCTTCACCCACTCAAACTTTGTGCTTCCTGCTCCATTCTAGCTCTGTCCAGAGAAGCTCTTTCTGTCAGCTTTTACAGCTAAAACGATCTTCCATGGTTAGAAGCACTATACCTCTGAATACCATACAGTGGTACCTCTTCAGGTTACAGACTCCGCTAACCCAGAGGTAGTACCTAGGGTTAAGAACTTTACCTCAGGATGAGAACAGAAATCGCACGGCAGCGGGCGGCCCCATTAGCTAAAGTGGTACCTCAGGTTAAGAACGGTTTCAGATTTAGAACGGACCTCCGGAACGAATTAAGTTCGTAACCAGAGGTACCACTGTATTCTGGTTACAAACAAAAAGCAAAATACTGCTGCCAACATAGCCTGCTTATCATCTTCCTTGCTGGCTGGTTGAAATGGAGATTACTGAACTAAATAAAAATAACCTACCCCAAGTCTAGACAAAAATGAGTGAAAGACTGAGGTGATATATAGCACTCATTCTCCTTCAATTAGCTTCTCCCCTAATTATTTTCCAATACCAGATCCCTTCCCATTTTACTTCTCCTTCCAAAAATCCACCCCATTCTCCAGAATACCCTCAGTTTTTCTACAGTTTCCTCCCATGCTGCTCTTCTACCTTTAAGCTTAAAGAAACAGAAGAACAAAGGTGATGTAATTTCACAAAATGGCAGCTGGCCAATTGGAACCTAGCCACCTGCCATTACCACCAATAAGCCAGCCTCCTCCACCATCCATGCCCATAAAGCACAGGTGGCTTCACAGTGAGCGAGTTTTATTTCTAGGAGCGGGTGTGCTGCAAATCTTGAGAATCCATTTCTCCACCTGTACACTGGCACCCACAGTGAAGTCAAAAAGTTATAATCTCCATCCTAAGGGCAAAAACATACTGTAAACGTAAATCATGCACTTGGATTCTTTCAGTTCTGGGGTGTTTAAAGCGAAAGCAAGCTTTGTTTTAACAGTAATACTCTTAAAATATGCATTAAGTTCAGAAGCTATGTATAAAGTACACGAATCTTTTCACCACCATTTTGAACACCAGTCTAATATTCTCAAGCTTTATTTGCATGGTGGCATGGCTGACCTCCATCAGTTTGGAAAGCACTGCTTGTTAGTTAACCACCAACGTGGAATGAGTGGAGCGAAGGGGCTCGCAACAATCGTTTTGGGAAGTCTTCAAAGAACAGTTGTCCCAACCCCCTTTTGTTGCAATTTCTCTTTGAACGACTGGTGCTCCGGGGCAGATTAGCAGATCTTTGAGTGGTAAATCCTGCATTGAGTTATTTGTAACATTTAAATTTACTTGAAGTTACTTGAAGATAAGTTAATGACAGGCAACACAGGGAAGTTTGTATTTTAACTCAAGATCTTGCACTAGACTAAGAACGAATCAAAATAGGTCTACACTATACTTGTGCAACAGAGTATTATTCACTTCCATTGTTTGATACAACCTCTTTACTACTCAGGTCAACCCTCTGTCCCACATACTTAGAACAGCTTCCCAGAATTCAATTATTCTACCAATATTATGATGCCTTTATAAAAATGTACAGTGAGAGCACACTAAAAATTCTGTATAAAGATTTAGTTGCCATAGAGCCAGAAATGGGCTATCAAAATAATCATAGTTTGGAGCACCTCTCTTAGGAGTGGGGAAGCTGCTTAGTTTGGCAGCAGGAAGGCAAGTAAAAGGAAGGAGGAATATAGGAAGTAGAAACAGAGACGTTTTTCTTCCTGCCTCGTATCACTAGAATCTGGAGGCAGTTAACAAAGCGGAACGGTGTTAGATTCAGGACGAACAGAAATACTTCTTGACGTTGTGCACAGTGAAGATTATAGAATAACCTGGCACAAGCTAAGGCGATGTTCAGCAATTTTCATAGCTTGGAAAAGGAGATTAGAATATTCCATTGAAGATATAGTCATCAATGGCTACATGTAAGCTATATCTGAGTACTAGCAATTGAGGAACAACAGGAGAGGACAACTATCCATTTGTCCTGTTTGTAGACTTCCCACAGGTATTTGGGAATTCCTTGTCCCAAAGTGAAGTACATACAGTCCCAGAGAACAAAAGTATACTTTAAAGGGGGGGGGGACTCTTAGCCTGGACAATCAATGATAGCTTGTGATATTTTGGCAAGAGAAGTGAACAGGCTTAAAATTGTGCTATATGTTATTGTCCACTCCTGACCTTATGTGAATTACATGTGAGAAACAAGGCACACCCTGTAGGCTGCTTATTCTCCAAATAAAACATGGACTGACCTCTCCTTATGAAATCCTGCTACCATTTGCAAAACCCCACGAGCATTCAGAGCACCTTTCTCAAAAAGATTTCAGGCCAAAACTTATTGCAAATGTCAAACTTCTAAGCTGGGTGTCGAATATAACATTTTGAAAATCTGAAATCAAATTTAGGAAGAGTGAGGCACTCACCTCAGGCCACCACTGGCTATTCATCATATACCTCCAGCCCTTCCTTCAGTTGCCCCATGGTCTCTACCAGGCCCAATCTCCAAAATCTGACCTGCTGCCTCAGGTTGTTGGAAGATACTATTTTGTCATCAGTGTTGATGACAAACAACATTCAACTGTCAGTCCAGTTGGCTTTTGTATGTGGAATTGGGAAGAAGACTCTCTTGTACTTTACCTCAGGCAGCAAAATGGCTTAAGCCAGTCCTGCCTGTCATGTAACACCACATGATGTGTTTCCTCATGTCAGGCTATTTGTCATTGAAACCATATATTGTTGGCAACAACTCTCCATATTTTCAGGCAGATGTCTTTCTTATCAGCTGAACCTTCTAACTGGAGATGCTAGGGATCTGAACCTGGGATCTTTTGCATTCAAAGTATGTCATCTACCACTGTGGCTATGGTCACTCCCCAAACTGTAGCGACCTGCACGTTAAATGGATGAAGTGGAGGACACAATATATGTCGTCTGCCGTAGCTCCATATATGAGGTTTTCCAAACTTCCTTCAGTTGTTAAGAGAAAGACTCTAGAAACTTGAATCTGTGGGTGGAATGCAACATCACACTAAGGTGATTGTCCTGTCAGCACAAGCATTTCTGCTTTCCAGAAAAATTGATCTCCACATTCCTCTCCCATGTTCTGAAGGTTCTCTCAACCTTCCGAAAAAGATTTGGAGAGGGTGCAATGGGAGGGGAGTACCACTGTTGTTAGTAGGACTCAATGCTTTCGCTTTCACTAGCACAACTTAGTTGAATCTGTCCTGGATAATTTGTGCCAACCTAGGGCAGGGACCAGTAGTGATGTATGGAAGTCCAGTAGTGATGTATGGAAGTGAGAGCTGGACCATAAAGAAGGCTGATCGCCTAAGAATTGATGTTTTTGAATTATTGTGCTGGAGGAAACTCTTGAGAGTCCCATGGACTGCAAGAAGATCAAACCTCTCCATTCTTAAGGAAATCAGCCCTGAGTGCTCACTGGAAGGACTGATCGTGAAGCTGAGGCTCCAATACTTTGGCCACCTCATGAGAAGAGAAGACTCCCTGGAAAAGACCCTGATGTTGGGAAAGATGGAGGGCACAAGGAGAAGGGGACGACAGAGGACGAGATGGTTGGACAGTGTTCTCGAAGCTACAAACATGAGTTTGACCAAATGCGGGAGGTGGTGGAGGACAGGGGTGCCTGGCGTGCTCTGGTCCATGGGGGTCACGAAGAGTCGGACACGACTAAACGACTAAACAACAACAACAGGGCAGGGAATTTATGTGCTCCCCCATCCCCGCCCCCAAACACACACTTAATGTTCAGTTCTCCCATACTGAAGTGGTGGTGGGGCATTCCTTCTACATCCCAGATCAAAACGACTTAGGCTGCCCTCCTAAATGCACTTACCTGGGAACAAAGACTTGCTTCTGAGTAGCCTTGGTTAGGGTTGCACTGTGAGTCACACCAAGACAGTCACGTAGCTGTTTGGGTCCTTCTTTTGAAGCTCTTCATACTCCTTTAACTGCTGTCCACACCCAACACTTATCCAACACCAATTAGCCTTAAGACCTCACTGATAGTTTCTGTTTCATAACTGCATGGATGCTGAGCATCCGTGAGAAATTCATCAAACATACCTCAGAGGTTCTTGGGGCAAGGCCATTCTAAATGAAATTCTCATTTTAAAAGTATAGCTGAATTCACTGCAAGTGGGGGAAAGTCTATTTCCAGTAAGTTTATTACCATGTACATCACATTAAGGGAAGCCTGGGGCAGACATAATATATCCTATATTTACGTGGTTCCAAAGGGCTTTTTGAAATATTTATATATAATGTTTTATGTTGACTCCAGATGCTCCCTTTGTTGTGTTAGATAGGAATATCTGATGTTCATTAGCAGTTACCTCGGAAAGATTCCTTGTTGCGTGCAAGAGGAAAATAGTTTGACGACTTGTAACAACAGATTTCCCAAACAAAGAAAATGTGCCCTTTGATTGATTTGGGGGTGCTATTAGTTTAAACCACATCATGCATTATGTATCATTTGTGCTTTTTTTTAAACAACTACAAGTTAAAAGAAGGAGGCTAACGTTCGGTCTGATGTAGTGTTGCAGGGATGGCTGTCCTGTGCCCCACAACATCATCTTTCCCAACTGTTGTTCAATGTGGCTGGCGCTGATGAGAGTTGGAGTACAAAACCACCTAGAGGACCACTCTATGCTCTAGAATACTGGAGTCAAATTCTCCTTACCTTCAGGTGGTCACAGGGTCACTTTCTTTTACTTTTTTCACATTTATCTCTCACCTATACTCCAATGAGCCCAAGGCAGTACATACAGTTCTTTCTCTAGCTTTTGCCTTCTTTACAACAACCTTGTGAGGTGGGTTAGGCTGGCAGGTGGTGATTGACCCAAAGTCACCCAAGTGAGTTTTCATGGTTGAGTGGCTTGGGTAAAAAAAAAAAAAAGCAATGAATATACTGAACTGTAATCTCACAATTTATGGGGATCGATATTGCCATATCACAGATAATATGTCGGTTATCCCTGGTCTCACTGCCAGAAACTCCACCAAAACTACAGGGAGACCAGACAGAGGGCCTGTAAAAGCCCTGAGTCAATCACCTGAGTCAGCATTCAATTCCAAGAGCCAAGTGAAATGTTTGGCAAAATTAACTAGAGCATCTCACAATATAAGCTGGAAATCATGGGAGAGTAGACCAAATGAAATTAAAGGACATAACTTGGCTATGTTAATTAATTTCAATCGGTCCGCACTATGTGAAGCTTAGTTGAATGCTACCCACATCATTTTCAAAGCCTATTCAAGTCCAAACAGATGGTTGCAGCTGCAGTTATCATCCTTCTTCTTGGAATTTCTGGAGATAAGACTTGAGAGGTCTAGGTTCATGATCCTGCTCAACCATCAGGTCTCCCAGTTTTACATATCCACCTCATGGGGAATGATGCGAAAAAAGATCAAAGCAGCAATGCTGAGATACAGTGTGGCAGCTTAATGCCATTGATTTCCACAGAATTCGAACCTATATAAAAACTGAACAGCATTGTGCAATTGTAATTAATAACAATCCTCAAAGGCATCAGACTCCAAACTCATTTTTGTGGGAGTTTACAAAGGCGGAATAAAATTGCCACATCCACTTGTCTTCAGCTGAGGGCATGTCAAACACATTTCAAGAAACCGTCACTATTTTTTAAAAAACGGGTGTTCTACACTCATTCAATGCTTCTTTTTCATCTTGTCATTGGCTGCGGAATTTGCAGTCAATTTAGTGACAGTAATCTCTCCCACCCCTTTCTGTTATTTCTAAGAAGGCACAGAATGCATGAGCCTGAAAAATGAAACAATATTCAAGACCCTGAAGTGTTCACACATACAATCTGTTAATAAGGCCTAGTGAAGTCTGTGTATGTGTGTGGAGGGGTTGGGGGGGGAGAGATATCAAGAAAAGATCATCCCTATTTTGGAAATGAATGGATGCAGGAGATTCTGCCATCCTGAGGGACAAAGAGAGTAACATGCAGTTGACAAACGTTAAAACACTGAGAAGTGACACTGTCATTTCGCTAGACCAGCATTACAAGCATGTTGTTTTTCCAGTTCCAACCTTATTTCCATAGGCTATTCACACCATCCTGACCTAACATGACTAGTTGTAAATCCATTTGTTTGTGTCAAAAGTGTCATCACAGCTCAGTAAGCCACAGATGTCGCAGTGTTAAAAGACTGGATTAAAATAAAAAATAATGAAGAAATCAGTGTTTATTGAACATTTGGTTTGAGTCATTATGAATAACATGCTTTTTCAGACTACAGACATATCCCTCTCACACTGCTCAATTCTCTTTCTCTACCTCCCACCTTTCCTTCTAATTCCTGATTAGGATTTCAGCAGTAGGAATTTCAGGCTTCAGGCTCCTCTGTGTGCCCACAACATCCATACACTGGGAGCCGGGGTGGGGTCCCACTTCCACAACTTAGTATTCTACAACAGTCATACATGTTGTGGTAACATCCAGGGCTTGAAGACAGACACCCTACACGTCTATGGTCCCTAAAAGCTGTATCTAGAGCTGTATTGCTCAGTCCTTTCCTGTTACAGAAGGACTAGTTGCAGGGGCCTGACTCTTACCCTTGTGCTTCTGAGGCTGCTTCTGAGGAAGTGGGTTGGCTCGACTGGGTTTTGCTCATGAAACCTTAAACACGATATAAGAAAAGTTTTGCTAGCAGATCAGGCCATTAACCCACCAAGTCCAGCATCCTAATTCCACAGTTACCAAACAGATGCCGTTCACTGGAAGTTTTTGTTCAGAGGTTAGATGGCCATCTGTCATGGATGTTTTAGTTGAGATTCCTGCACTGTAGGGGGTGGGATTAGATGACCCTTGGGGTTCCTTCCAACTCTACAATTCTATGGTGCTATGAATATTTAGAAGATAGATTGTATACCTATGAAGCCCACTATGTTGTCTCCTTGGGAATGTTGCCAGTTGGGTTCTTAGATGTAGCATTTCTCCCAAAATTTCATGGGGATACTGTTTAGTACAGTGAGGGCCAAGCCTGGCCCTCCAGCTGTTTTGGGACTACAACTCCCATCACCCCTAGCTAACAGGACCAGTGGTCAGGAAGGATGGGAACTGTAGTCCCAAAACATCTGGAGGGCCAAGTTTGGCCATCACTGGTTTAGTATATTAGTGAGGTTATTTGAAAAGGAGCAGAAACGTTCAGCTCCCAGTTAACCAGCTGCCCCAGGTAATCAAGGAAGCAGGTTGTTCGTACTCTGTGCTCCCGTCTGCCCCACCACTTGCTGGTTCATGGCCTCCATGCCGACAGAGCTGTACCAGAAGGTCCAGGAAAGCCCTTTAAAAGGCATGGCTGCCCATAAAAATGGCTGTGATTTCCAACGCACGAGCTCCTAACAGTGGGCACTGTAGCCAATGCATGTCATGCTGCTATTACTGTTAGACGGGTCACCAGGGATGATTACTATTATTGGTTTTATATGCTGTGTTATAGCGTGAGCTAAACATACAGACTCAGAATTAATGCACACTGAGTTCAAAGGACTTATTTGTGCTTTAATAACTGAGTTTAGTTAGTTATACAGTTCCTGATATTTCTGTAACTTTATATATAAAGTACCCGGAAGCTGTGCCAAACACTCCGAACGATTCAGCACGCATTTTTTAACACACATTAACAGAAACTCTGTATGTGCAGCATTCACAAAGATGCTCTGCCTAATCACTCAACAAATCCAAGTACAGTGGTACCTCAGGTTACATGCGCTTCAGGTTACATACGCTTCAGGTTACAGACTCCGCTAACCCAGAAATAGTGCTTCAGGTGAAGAACTTTGCTTCAGGATGAGAACAGAAATCGGGCTCCAGCGGCGCGGCAGCAGCAGGAGGCCCCATTAGCTAAAGTGGTGCTTCTGGTTAAGAACAGTTTCAGGTTAAGTACGGACCTCCGGATCGAATTAAGTACTTAACCCGAGGTACCACTGTATGGGTATTGGGTTTTCTTGTCCCACGAATTCAATGATGGGCCTCGTACAAGAAACAAGTGCCAACACAAAGGCTGCTGAAACACACACACACACACACGCACACACACACACACCTCAGAAAAGGCCACTGAGTGATGTAGCAATTCTGGAGCCTACAAAACAGCCTGTTGCTTTGAAGGAGAAGAAAACCCCTGAATGGACATGATTGCCAGAACTAGTACAAATGGGACTGGGTTGTATCCTTATTTTCCCTTGCAACCTGGCCAAGAAATCTAATTTTCAGTTTGTACGCTATCAAGAATGGATAGGCAGATGGGCTCCGTTGAAACATTTCTTGCCATCTGCTGATAAACTGAAAGTGGAATGCTGTTTTTTTTATTTTAAAAAAATGACAGAAAACACTTTTTTCACTCTGAAATATGGTAAAATGCCTTTTGGCAGTTCTCGTTATTGATTGCATTAAAGGGTGTATTGATCACACTTTGTTTTCAATCTAATAAATTATAGCCCTTCATGTTGCAAAAATGTGCATGGCTATTCATGAACAGCTATTAGCACTCACAGCTCTAATGCTAGCTGAAGCACATCACATTCTTCATGAAACATTTAAGTTTAGATCTCTTCGCTTGCAAAGAGCAATTGCAAGCATTCACTCTAATCTTTGCTTAACAACGTGTCAGGGAAGAAACATTTTAAAAACCTGTCCAAACGGCAAAACAGAGCAAGGGTAGCATTTATTTCATTTAGCAACAACGTTTTTGTAGATAAGGATACATTTAAAGGCACAATTGGGAACGTGTGTGCGCGCTTTAATACTTTGCAAGAGAAGAAGAAGAGCAGATTATTATACAGTGGTACCTCGGGTTAAGAACTTAATTAGTTCTGGAGGTCCGTTCTTAACCTGAAACTGTTCTTAACCTGAAGCACCACTTTAGCTAATGGGGCTTCCTGCTGCTGCCGCTGCGCCGCCACTGCATGATTTCTGTTCTCATCCTGAAGCAAAGTTCTTAACCCAAGGTAATATTTCTGGGTTAGCGGAGTCTGTAACCTGAAGCATCTGTAACCCAAGGTACCACTGTACCGAGCATTTAATTCAGCTTATTGAATAGTAGAATTGTAGCATTGGAAAGGACCCCAAGTTTCATCCAACCCCCTGCAATGCATTCTGGTTAACAGAATCCCCACTTTCATTTAAACAAACAGAAGAAAAGAAAGTCAGTTTATCCATAAACCTATGTTTTTACAATTACCATTGCTGGAATGGAGTGGATGATGCATCCTACCTGTTGGTTTAATTTGTTTATCCTCTTTAATAAAGCTTCATTAAAAGTGTAATTTTTCAAAAAAACAAACCAATATTAGATTCCTTATTCATGAGAATCTATGTTTGGGCAATCAAATATGATATCTTGGATGCCAGAGGAAAGCTGAAAAATATTTTTTGTGGCCAAGAGTCCGGATTCAATGTCCTTCAATGCTCTTTCCCATTTGTTCAAAGGTTAAGCACTTTAAAGTACAATGTATTCCAATAAAGGAGATTCTAAGTAATGCGGAGTTGCTATCTCTAGCTTATGCCTTTTATTTATATTTCATTCTATCACATGGATAGAATTGTTCATCATATACATAATGTCCACAATTATACCAGCTGAAAACTTACCTGGGCAGAAATAGACTGGCCTCTGTTATCCTGGGCTCTGGTAACCTCCATTTACATTACCTTAATGTGCTATAAGTGTGAATGTACTTGAAGACTATTTGGAAGCTGAAGTTAGTAATCTAACAGATATATTCTGCAACACTTGGAACTGGATGCTATCTTCACATTGCACTTGTGTTATTGCCAACTGCACTGGCTCACAATCCATTTTGGGGCCCAATTAAAAGTGCTGTTTTTGACTTGGAAAGCCTTTAGGATCAGGGAACTTTTAGGACCACCTGTCTCCATATGTACCTACTTCTACATTCCTGTGGAATATGTCCTGCAGGCGTCACTGCCATCTGAGGTTTGGCGGGTGGCAGTGCCTCAGTTGTGGAACATTCGCCACAAAGAGTGAAATTATTCCTGTCCCTCTTTGCCTGAAGAGGAATCCAAAGTCTGAAACAGGCTTCCTCAACCTAAGTCCTCCAGATGTTTTGAGACTACAATTCCCATCACCCCTGACCACTGGTCCTGCTAGCTAGGGATCATGGGAGTTGTAGGCCAAAAACATCTGGAGAGCCAAGGTTGAGGAAGCCTGGTCTGAAAAAAACACAGTCCATGGTAGCTCACCATGCAGGTCCCAGCCTCAAGCTTTGGGGTTTAAACTTCGCAGTCTAATGCACGCACACAGGTGATTAAAGAAGCATGTTAGATGGGTGTGTTCACTCCAGGAAGCATTGACGCAACATAGATGTGCATGAAGCATACTCAGTGTGGCTCTGCCTTTGTATCCTTCCTTATCTCTGAGGCTGAAGGGAATGTTTAATGTAAGACAACAACCGAGCATAGCAACTGCTGTGTTTCCAAATCTACACCCGTCACAAAAACAAATGTATACCTGTGCATAAACACCTAACCTGAAAGTTGCCATGCACAGCCATTTTTGAGACCCCCCTCCCCAATTCTACACCATCAGAGGCAGCTTTTGGGAGGCAAAGCCAAACTGATTAAGGGGTGTTACAGATGGGTAGCCGTGTTGGTCTGCCATAGTCCAAATAAAAAAATTCCTTCCTGTAGCACCTTAAAGACCAACTAAGTTAGTTCTTGGTATAAGCTTTCGTGTATCTGAAGAAGTGTGCATGCACACGAAAGCTTATACCAAGAACTAACTTAGTTGGTCTTTAAGGTGCTACAGGAAGGAATTTTTTTATTTTGATTAAGGGGTGGTGAAGTTTTCAGTCCTTGAAGGCATCAAAGGATTTCAAAATAAGCCCAAATTTAAAACTTCTGCAAAGCCTAATATAGTTTTCCATTATGGAAAAATCAGTAGGCTCAACACATGCTCTTTTGCTTTTAAAACCATTACGATCGAGTCTATAAAACATTTGACTAATATCTCTGATCAGTGCCTGATGAAAAAAAAGGGAGGAATGGAGTTTAGAATTTTAATTAAGAATACTCCCCCCCTTCCACTTTGGTTCTTTGCAGCTAATAAACAAATGTGCACACATGCACACACACACACCAAGCAAGTGCCAAGTCACTTAGAAGAATCAGAAGCCTGCAACATTTTAGCTGACATTAAGCTCCAGATGTAAAGTGTGACGTATACAATGCTGTGTGTGTGTGTGTGTGTGTGTGTGTGTGTGTGTGTGTTTGCTTGTTAAGTAAAAACCTTTTTAATGAAGGGTTGGAGGGATCTATGCTAATTTGTATGCGAGTGGACCATGTGACATGAAAGACTTCACGGCTCAATCTACATCCCTATGAAATTGAAATTCTTAGTTTCAGACGTTTTAGTGCAATTGAATTCCAAATAGATTAAATTGGCTTAAATCTAAGTACTTGAACAGAGTACATTAGAAGCGCTGCGTCAAATAACACATTACAGCGAGATGAGTTGTCGGAAGTTCACTATCTCGCCATGAGTCAGCGGCTACCAGGATATACCCAAATACTGGCATGGGGGAATTCTGAGGTAACTGTTTCCAATTTTGTCCTCACAATAACCCTGCAAGGTAGGTTAGGCTGTGAGACAATGACTGGTCCAAGGTCACCCAGTGAGCTTCATGGCTGAGTAGCGATTTGAACCTGGTATGCCAATAAATAAGCTTGACACTCTAACCACTGTTCCATGCTGGCTCTCTAGACCATGAGTAGGCAACCTAAGGCCCGTGGGCCAGATCCGGCCCAATCGCCTTCTAAATCCGGCCTATGGACGGTCCAGGAATCAGTGTGTTTTTACATGAGTAGAATGTGTGCTTTTGTTAAACATGCATCACTGGGTTATTTGTGGGGCATAGAAATTCATTCATTTTTTCCCCCTTCAAAATATAGTTCGGCCCCCCACAAGGTCTGAGGGACAGTGGACCGGCCCCCTGCTGAAAAAGTTTGCTTGTTCAAGGGTTTCCCAAACTTTGGTCTCCAGCTGTTTTTGGACTACTATTCCCATCATCCCTGACCACTGGTCTTGCTAGCTCAGGATTATGGGAATTGTAGTCTCAAAACACGGGACACGGGTGGCGCTGTGGGTTAAACCACAGAGCCTAGGACTTGCTGATCAGAAGGTCGGCGGTTCAAATCCCCGCTACGGGGTGAGCTCCCGTTGCTCGGTCCCTGCTCCTGCCAACCTAGCAGTTCGAAAGCACGTCAAAGTTCAAGTAGATAAATAGGTCCCACTCTGGCGGGAAGGTAAACGGCGTTTCCGTGCGCTGCTCTGGTTCGCCAGAAGCGGCTTAGTCATGCTGGCCACATGACCTGGAAGCTGCACGCCGGCTCCCTCAGCCAATAAAGCAAGATGAGCGCCACAACCCCAGAGTCGGTCATGACTGGACCTAATGGTCAGGGGTCCCTTTACCTTTACTAGTCCCAAAACAGCTGGAGATCCAAGTTTGGAAACCCTTCTCTAGATGGATACACCACACGGTAAACACACATAAACAGCATACAGGAAATACAACTTTCTCCTCTCCCCCCCCCCGCCCCCCAAGATCTATTTCAAGAGCCTTACACCGCAAACATGAAAGGCAGCTGGTAATGTGCATGCATCAGAAGAACCTATAAATATTTTGAGATATTCTTCAAATGTCTTATGCGGCCTATAATAGTTGTATATTAAGACTGTCTTTGATTTCATTGTTTTTCCCCTTGTACTATCTGCCTTAAAGCCTTTTAGTCATGTACAGACGGGAGAGGTGATAGCTTTGAAGTGCCCAAGCTGCAGCAAATATGACTTTTTATTGTTGTTATTATTATGATTAAGTCTGAAGGGGTTTCGCATGTGATTTGCTGCAACTTTAGAGCAAGCTCAAAGATTCAATGTAACTTCAAGGCTGCTTCGTAAAAAACATGCGGAGGTCATTCACCTGAACAAAGACTAGATTTCTGTAAAACAAACAAACAAACAAGTACAGTGGAACCTCGGTTTTCAAACATAATTCGTTCCGGAAGACCGTTCGACTTCCGAAACGTTTGAATACCGAGGTTCTATGGGCGGCCAGCAAAATCCATTGAAAAAATGGAGAAACACGCCTCGGAAGCCATTCGACTTCTGAGGCGTGTTCAAAAATGGAAGCAATTACTTCTGGGTTTTCGCTGTTTGGGTTCCAAATCGTTCAGCTTCCAAGACGCTTAAAAACCGAGGTTCCACTGTAAATGTCCAGTGGCACCTTAAATACTGAGGTGTTTATTATTGCATAAGCTTCCATGAGCCAAAGACCACTTTGTCAGATTCGATTTTCTTATAATAATTTATAGGGTGAGAAGTTGGGGAAGCACCACATGGTCCATTGAATCCTCACAAGTCTCTTAAACAAATGATAAACTCCACACACATGCACACACAAACACACATGCATATAAAGATGTAGTGTTATTTTCGATTTCCTTTTCTGTGTGATAGTTTCCTCACTCCCTGCAAATATAGCGCAAATGAGTCATGATAGGGTTTGTTGGGTGTTTGGATTTTTTTTTGCTCCAAAACAGCTGTGATCAGATGCTATTTGCAGGAACAGCAACAGCAGAGATTTGCACCCCACCTAACTAAAATTAGTTCGAAGTAACCAAACTTCTCATCTGAACATATGACTGCTCCATTTTTATTTTAATAAAAGTGGCATTTTCTCACACAAGAGAAATTTGTGGGCTCTTGAAAACAACACATTAATCAAAATCTATTTCCACAAAGTTTGTGTCTTCTAAACTAAAAGTTCCCTCTCACCAGAAAGCATGTTTTAAGATTTTATATGAAGAAATATCAATATAATGCAATCAAACATGACATATTCAGGGTGGTATTCTGGCCACAGCGGAATGTGGACAAAGTGGCTGGAATGTATAGGCTAAACCACCATTCCCCAACCTGCTGCCCTCCATATGTTTTGGACTAAAAATCCCATCAGTTCCAGCTAGCATGGTCAAATGTGAGGGATGGTGGGAATTTTAGATTGAAATGTCTGGAAGGTGCCAGGTTAGGGAAGGCTAGATTAAATAAAAGTTAATGAGTTGATTGTTTCTCTTCTCCTGGCAACATGCAAGAAAAGGTGAGTGAATGTAAAACATAACTAACACATTGCTTTTGAAGTGTAAAGTGCCTAAAGAACAGAAATGGAATACACAAGGGTAATGATTTTCTAAACCAGTATTGGTTTCTTACATTTATTTCAATAGAAGCAGGTTCAGGAAAGGTAACAAAATGTTGTGATATTGAAGCATAATGCATATGAGGCACAGTTACAAACCTGATACTGTACACTGCCCACTTCAAACTGCTAGGTTGGCAGGAGCAGGGACTGAGCAACGGGAGCTCACCCCGTCATGGGGATTTGAACCGCCAACCTTCTGATTGGCAAGTCCTAGGCTCTGTGGTTTAACCCACAGTGCCACCCGCGTCCCTATTTCTTATCAAATAGGGCATGGTTAAAGACTTTTCTGACTGGCTCTGCAACAACTCAATTTATCTAGCTAATTTTGAATAAGCATTCAAACTGATGTTCTCAGCAGAATCTTATTTGTTCCCAACCCCTTAGCAACTTTGGTATACAGTACCGCTCACATTCTTTGTTCTGCAAACTGATTCACTTTTTCCTTAAGGTTTTTGATGTAACATCCAGGCACTATATTATTATATCACCACACCCGAATAATGATTTTACCACCCAATACATTTCTAGGCATTTCTTCCTGAAACATACCTAGCTGTGGCTGAGTAAATATCCAGAGGGCGAGGTTACCTCCCTACCTGATAATGCATGAGCTTGATCCACACAATGCAGATACATGCACTTAAGATGGGCTGGCTTAACATTTTAAACGTTGCTTTCTGCTGAACTTTGATTACTCCGTCACAAAGAGTATCTCCACTTGCACGCAAATTCAACCCAGTAGTTCTGAGGTTCTGCCTAAACTAGTTTAAAACTGAACAGGATTTTCAAGTTTTGGCAATTCAACAGCACAGTTGCCCCCTTTTCTTTTTAAATTGGTCATCCATCTAGCATTTGACACCAAATGTTTCCAATCAGTTTCTTTAACACTTTCCTGGTTCGGCGATTATTTTAGGGTGGTTGTCCCCCGCCCCCCAGGATGCAGTTTATACTTAGAAGTTAAGTTCTCCACATCCCCAAACACTGAATTGTGGAAACAGGTGCTTCTAACAAAGCCAAAGGAGTTCGGCAGTGCTTTGACCCAACATAGCTATGTGCATTAGTAAGACACAGCACCCGCTGAGTTTCCTTCAGTTAATTAGAGAACCCGTATGGCAAGGAATAGCCTTGACTATAAATACTTCCTGAAAGATCCCTAACAGAGTCAAAGGAAATGAGGGGAAAATGAAATGCAGCTAAAGGGAAACTATTTCAGATGTTCCTCCTTTCAACAAGCTATGATTTTGAGGATACTGAGGCCTGGGTTACATTGTGCGAGATCTTTCAGAGAAACCAAAAGCTAGCGCAGAAATAATATGCACAAAATTAGGGCATTCGTTAAAATACTTCTTAATTCTATTGGTTTCCAATGGAAAGTCAGTAATAACTTTTGAAGTGCTCATTGGGAGTACTCCTAGCTAAGTCTGCATAGGATTGAAGTCTCTTTCCTACTGATTTCAAAGTGTGAACTGCTTTCTTAAAATTTCCCCATTTACAATCAATGGGACATTAAAGGAGATGTATTTTCTGTTTGCTGTAGCCATATTCCTTTATACAAGCCAGAGGCAGGGAACCTTTTTTTAGTCTAAAGGAGACATATACCCTTTCTGGGCAACAGAAAGGTATGAGGGAGGGACCCGAGTCAAAAGTGGACATAGAAATGAATATAAATTTTAACTTTGTACATTAGCCTAGTTTCTACACATATTTCTATCCTCAATCCAGGGAAGCAAGAGTTCAAGGACACATTCCATCCTGGGAAAAACACTCAGGGAGGATGTGAAGCAAGACTGGAGAAAGGTATTGCACAGGGTAAGAAGATAGCGAATAATAAATAATCCTTAAAACTCCAACTTGGTCTCCCAAACTTGGTCTCCCAAACTGGTCTCCCAAAACTGCAACTTGATCTCTCTCTCAAAAAAAAAAAATCAGATTGAATACGGTAAGTTAGAACTCTATAGTTCTTGTTCCTTTTTCTTGTGCCAGTGATTTCCTACAGGTCATTATTTCATGCCACATTCAAAAATACAGTGGTACCTCGGGTTACATACGCTTCAGGTTATATACGCTTCAGGTTACAGACTCCGCTAATCTAGAAATAGTGCTTCAGGTTAAGAACTTTGCTTCAGGATAAGAACAGAAATCATGCTCCGGTGGCATGGCAGCAGCAGGAGGCCCCATTAGCTAAAGTGGTGCTTCAGGTTAAGAACAGCTTCAGGTTAAGTACGGACCTCTGGAACGAATTAAGTACTTAACCCGAGGTACCACTGTACATCAAAATAAGTGATGTATTTGATATGGCTGAGGACATCCTTTTCTTCAAATACTCCCCCCCCCCATGATGTATCCTGCTGAATGGCAAAGAGACAAGTTTGCAATTCCATAGTTTCTTCCAGTACTTCTGTGTGCAGCAGAGGCGTCTGCAGGTTTCGCACTGCCTGAAATGACAGTATGGGGCTTGCGTCTGCCCATTGCCTCCCCCTCAGGCAACCTACAGCTACCTATGTCACTACTGTGCAGGAAAACAGCTACCCCAGAACCCAGAGATTACCAAGGACTTGCAAGGTATGCGTTTGCATAATGTACTGGTTAAATAAAATGAGCTAAGGGGTCCCCGATACAATCATTACCTGATGCAGGCAACCATTTCTCAGCCTCAACCCTTCTTCTCACATATGCAATATAGGAATAATAAAGCCAACCTACTTTACAGTTTCTTTGTATAATGTGCTACACACTGTCAGCCAAACTCAGAGTAGACCCACTGAAATCAACGAGTCCATTGATTTCAACTGGTCTACTCTGAGTACAACTCAGTTGGATATGCCCCTATATGTTAAAATGCTTTGAGTACTGAGAAAAGGCATTATATAAAATACTAAATATAATTAACCAGGCAACTTGCTTTATTTGAAATCAATTTAGCATGCTTGCCCAGAAAAAAGAGTTCTCAAAGCAGTAAACAAGGTTGCTTCACTCATTCGCTACTAAAACAGCAGCCAAAGCTTCCTCTACCACTCAAAAGAACATTTTTGCATATCAATAGACTCATCCTGTATCAACAAACCTTTAAAAGATAAATTGCAGCCAGGCTAAAGAAGAAAGGGATAGAAATATCGACATTGTAGTGCGCTGGAAGATATTTTTGTGCTTGGTTTTCTAAAATGTAAAAACGTTCTAGGGAAACAGTGGGGAAAATACTAACTAAAATGAATTAATTCTACCCAATATTCTATAACAACTTTCTGGTATATGTTCACTTTCTACACAGTTGAAAATCTTGAAAAATCTCTACACTGGCATAATGCCCGGTGCTTTTTTTATGGAAGGACGCAGGGGTACATATACCCCTAAACATTTTGTGAATCTTTGTACTTTTGTCCATTTACTGTATTTATTTTTCCCAATCTGAACTATAAAATGTTGATTTTCCGGGGTCAAAATGAGAGTACCCCTAAACATTTTTAAAGAAAAAAGCACTGATCATGCCTAACCATAGATTGCTCTCCTTTGACATCGTAAGTTATTATTTTTCAATACCAGCGCCTTAGTTAAGGATTGATCACAAAGCAGGATTTGAAACCATGGTTTCAGTTGAAATAAGAACATATTTGCATGTTAAAGTCAATTAAGGTAACTAATGCCATCCCCACCCCCCACCAGGTGTTATGCCATACCAAAAAATTGCCTGTAATCCCCCTGCCTCATTTTTGTAGTCTAAGATATGAAACAGAAACATGTTTCTGAACCTTATGGTTGGACACAACTTTGTACAAACCAGCATTTAAAAAACTGGCTGTAGACATTGATCACCACACAAAAACACACACACACAAGCCTGCTGCATGAAGAATTCATTTACCCAAAGTAATAGCAGAATTCATGCCCCTGTGTATGCTGATGAATAATAACGTGAATAAATTGTGTATATTTATCTACCTACCTGCATCTAGCTGTGGGGTTTTCCTATGGCTGGAAAGGAAGAAGAATAAGTCCCTGTCTGCTGAATTTCCTAACTAAAGATGAATGCCGTTCCAATGTGTCCATCCTTCAAAACATTAGCCTCAGCTCTAGCAGTGAAAATGCCACAAGTCAATTACACACTGGTGTATCTGCACATAAAGGTAAAAGGACCCCTGACCATTAGGCCGACTCTGGGGTTGCGGAGCTCATCTCGCTTTATTGGCCGAGGGAGCCGGCGTACAGCTTCCGGGTCATGTGGCCAGCATGACTAAGCCGCTTCTGGCGAACCAGAGCAGCGCACGGAAACGCCGTTTAGCTTCCCGCCGGAGTGGTACCTATTTATCTACTTGCACTTTGACGTGCTTTCGAACTGCTAGGTTGGCAGGAGCAAGGACTGAGCAACGGGAGCTCACACCATTGTGGGGATTCAAACTGCCGAACTTCTGATTGGCAAGTCCTAGGCTCTGTGGTTTAACACAAATGCTCACTTAAATGCTAGACAATCCCATATGCACTGCTCTGCAGAGAAGGCAAAAAAATCAAGGATCTGGTTCCTATTTTGACCCTGATCTGCTTTTTGACTTTCTTTGGTGCATTTATAGCACCTGCTAAAACGTTCATGTTTTTCTGCTTTGCCCATCTTTAGAAATCTTTGATATCTAAAGGTAAAACAAAAAGCTATGTCTCTTATCCTCCACACCACCAATTACATGGTTACCAACTTCATTTAGATACTTTAAACAAACAAGCAAACAACATGCAAAAAGATAGATTTGTTTATTTGAAACTCCCCAAAGGTTTGCCCACACCCCAGAATAGCAAACAGCAGGCTTTTCTGGAAGGAAAAAGTTTTGCTCCTTAACATGCAATGTTCTCGTTCCTTTCATTCGTACTTGTACTGAATTTATTTGAAATCTAATCTTGTAAAAGTGAAGGGGTTTGCTAGCTGAATATATTTTATTTAAAGACCTCCTGCTTCTTCCCAAGGCCAGCACAATACTTTTTGCAGCCTGGCGCAGAGCTGCCATTGGCAACCTCCTGCAAGTCAAGGTACCTATGGCTGGTCAAGTTATTTTGACACCTAAGGCAAAAAAATCCCCTTTCCTCCTTGCTCACTGGCAAAATATAGTATTTTCTATCACTCCAATCCATATCAAAATATGCAAGAATGCTACAACCCTCTCCACAATATTGTAATATTAGTGAGTAGCAGGGCTGTCCCAATACCTGAGGTGAACCACAGAACGGCACCCCCTCCCCTGCCGGGAAGAAGGGGTTAGTGAAGAAGGCGTACATCATGAACAAGGGGAGAATACACTGGTATCTCTGCCCCTGTAGATCATGCCCCCTGAGCTTGCCTCACTTTGCCTCATGAGTGGGCCGGCCCTGGTGAGTGGTAAGAATTAATAAAACATACTGTGTAATTGACATAGCTCAGTTTATTCTGAATATTTTGATTTTAGATTGGAAGACTAGCTGCTCTAACAATAGAACTCTTATTTTTGTTTTGTTTTTCTTTCGAGAGAAAATAGGTCAGCTATTCTCAGTTAGCTTTCTCAAATGCTTCTTTTTCTCTGAAAATAAAATGAAGTATGTTGAGGTTGGACTTTGTGATGTGAGCGTTTCATACACACAGAGCAAGCCCAACAGGTAAGCAAAGATTAGTGTTTCCCAACCTTGGGCCTCCAGCTGTTTTTGGACTACAACTCCCATCATCCCTACTTCATTGGAGCAAACTGAACTACCCTTTCAGTGCCAAATCACACTGAATAATGCTTACTGGACTCATTCATTATGCAACCAGTTCTTGGTATCTCCAAGGTGGGATCATTTTGAGCCAGATCTGTAATGCCTACTTCCTGGAAATGCTACAGCAAAAAACCGTTGATGGTGGCAACGGGAAAAGAATACCAGCACCATCTAAAATTAACCTGTTAAAAAACTGTGGTACATGTAACTTTAAAAAAAAAGGCCCAGGACTTTAACCTTTCAGCTTATGGGTCATTGCTGAACTCAATAGTGAGCATACCATGAAATACGGACTTCATTAGATCCCAAAATGGGTAAGATTAAGCCTGGATATGTGACTGCTTATGAGAAACATAGGAAGTTGCCTTATTCAGACTTGGGCTATTAATCTATATAGTTCAGTGTTGTCTACATCAACTGGCAATGGCTCTCCAGGGTTTCAGAAGGGGGTCTCCCCAGCTTCACATGGAGATGGAAGGGATTGGACTGAAACCTTATGAAAGTATAAGGTTCCCAGGTACCCAGCCACTGTCCTTCTTCCAAGATAACACTGGCAGGAAGGTAATATGTTATAAAACACATTAAATTTATAGGAGCCCACAGCTTCTGATATATACTGTATATATATTTAAGGATAGGCCTGTAATAGGTATGGGTTTGTTTCTGAAGATTCAACAAAGATGCTTATGCAGTACAGAGTACAAAAGTTTCACCTCCTCAATACCTAGTTTCCAACACAACCAAACAAGCGCCAAATGTTATATTTAATTACACCATGTGTTGTACTTTTAATAAAATAAAATAAAATCCCAGACCTACTTTTCATTATTATTTGATTCAGGTTTCACATTTTCAGCTATTTGATCCAGTGATGGTTTGCTTAACTGTGTACTGTTAAACCACCTTAAAATTTAGAAGGTGATTAGATGCTTTACTGCAACAGATGTGCAGCCTTCTGGGGTTCTGTGCTTTTCTTTTCCAAATGTAACATCATCTTGCAAAATCAGCAGGAATGATTATCGCAGTACAACCAAATTTAATGGCAAAGGCAAACAAAGATCACTTACTACTGCAACTAGCATGTATAGCTTTGTACAAATGCTCTTAAAACGATTCCTTTACTATCTACTCATGTAAGTCTGAATTGCTTCAAGTGCCAACATCAGTAATGTGTGCTTGATTGCCGAGAATCAGCTCGGAATAAATGAACCATAAACATGCACAGACAAAAATAAAAATAGAATTTCCTACCCGTAGGAGGGACTGAGATTCATCCTTCGCCTTGTTATCACCAGATCCAGAATATGGCTGAGGGAGTGGTCCAGCTTTCTCTCCGCTTCCTTGGGGCACCCCTTGCAGGAACCCCTTGGTCTCGACAGGCAAGCCATAAACAGGCCGTGCAAGATGGGCAGCTTCTACGTTTGGACTATCCCTTAAGGGCTTTGGCTGCTCTTGGCCCACAGACACTGTGGTCAGAAGGCCCAAGCTTGTTTGGGTAAAGGAAGGGCTCCCCCTCAAAATGTCCACTCCTCTCCAAGGTGCACCACGATGATCGTCACTGGACCCATCAGGCCAACATTTCTCCTTCAGTACTTCCTTCTCATCCAGCTTTTCCCTCTTCACTATACTTTCAGAGACGGGCTCTCCCAGTTTGGGGTCTGCACTGATCAGGCTATAGACCTTTAGGTCAACTTTGGGCTCTTCCTTGAGAGCAGTAGCCACCCCATGGCTATCTTCCCCATTGGCTGTGGTGATGTCCACCTCTTGGCAGTGCACAGTGTTGAAGTGCTCCAGTAGGGTTTGAGTATCAACAGCTGTAAAGCTGCACTGACGACATTTGTAACAATTATGGACTCTCCTGATAAGAGAGAGAAATGAAAGCAAAATTAATATTGTATAACCTATATCCATTTATTTCCTCAAAAACGCCAAAAATGCATAGAAACAAATATTTCCTGTTCCAGTAGCTTTTAACCATTCCAGCACTAGGTTCCACCTTTAAACCCAACATGCTAAATCATATCTACTCTTCATTATTTATCTTCATTATATCTCTCATTATATATCTACCATTATTCTGTTCTTCGCTCTATGTCTCCTTTCCATCTCCTTCCCTAATCCTATGCAGGCACTATTGGTCCCATACTGACAAAGCCCAAGAGCGAGAAAGGGGGCGCTGCCCTCAATCTCACATGTTGCTTTCCAGATGTCTCCCCATACACTGCAAACATCTGTTGTGAGTGGCCTTCAAGTGTATAGTTACATGTGTGAATTACAATCCGAGTGATCTGGAAGCACGAATGACCAGGGTTCCAAATCTCATGCAAGTCTTCATGTGCAAAGTCCCACTCCTCACAGATATTTGCACTGTACACAAAGGCACTGGGACAGGATCCAGCAATGTGAGAGTCAAGGCTAAAGTCTTGAAAATAATACTAATACTACTAATAATAATAATAATACTAACAACAACAACAATAATACTAAAGTGTGAATTAAATTTCTATTGATAAAGAGGAAAAATTACAACAGGTAATACAAGCTTTGAAAAGAAACAATCTGTATTTAGAATGTACCGTGGAATAAAAAAAAATTCGACACTTAATTTTAAACTGCTGCAAATTGAGGAGAACCAAATTACAGGATAGTCTCTGCTACTCACTGTGTTAGTCTTGTGGCATCTTAAAGAATAGCCTACATTTATTTTGGAAAAAAAGCTTTAACGGACTAAAGTACAAAAGCTTAGACCAGAGGTAGTCAACATCGCCCCCTCCAAATATTGCTAGTCTACAATTCCTGTCAGCCTCAATATGTATGGCCAATGGTCAGGAATCATGGGAAGTTGGGAACCAAAAACATATGTAGGGTACTATATAAGCTACCCTGGTTTATGACAGAAGTTTTGTTTATAGTATTTAAGGTGCCACAAAACTGTTGTAACCACATGCTAGCATAGCTACCCCTCTAGAGATTATATTATTTCAGTCCATCTCTGCCACTTCCCGAAATCTCAATACCAAGGTTCTTTTTTAGATGAAGAGTTAAAAACGCTGCATATGAAGAACTTAATATCTCAACATTTAGTGGTATAGATTTATAATAATTTGTGGTCAGAACATATTAATTGAGAGAGACATCAGAAAGCAATGCAGTGACAGCAGCAGCCACATCTGGCAGAAGCTTGCAGGGTCTAATTCATGTGTAGGCAAACTAAGGCCCGGGGGCTGGATCCGGCCCGCTCGCCTTCCAAATCTGGCCCGCGGACAGTTCAGAAATCAACATGTTTTTACACGAGTAGAATGTGTCACTTTATTTAAAATGCATCTCTGGGTTATTTGTGGGGCCTGCCTGGTGTTTTTACATGAGTAGAATGTGTGCTTTTATATAAAATGCATCTCTGGGTTATTTGTGGGGCATAGGAATTCATTCATTATTATTTTTTTCAAAATATAGTCCAGCCCCCCACAAGGACTGAGGGACAGTGGACCGGCCCCCTGCTGAAAAGGTTTGCTGAACCCTGAGTCTCTAATTTATAAACCTAGCATCCCAATGTCCCCTGCAACTCTTTTCCCACTAACTCCCAGCGATACAGACACTCCTATCTCCATGCTCTATGTACAGTTTTAGACTGGTACTAAATTAATTGCTATGGGTGTGCTCTACCTCCACTGTCACAGAGAACATGTACACCATATTCTACCTTCACTGTCTGAGACACTATGATTCTAAATACCATTTCCTGGGAATCACAAATGGTGAAAATGCTGCTGCTCTCAGGCTTCCCATGGGCATTTGGTTAGCCAGTGTGAGAGCAGTGCAGGACTAGATGAGTCTCTGGATTGATCCAGCAGACATTTCTTAGGTTCTTAAGTTACCTGTTCTGCCCCTGACACCTGTTACGGGCTTTTGTTGTTATTTGCTGGTTTAATTAAATGTGCTTGAAGTCTTATCGGAGCAGCTATAAAAAAGGTGTTCACATCAGCAATGGAAATAGTGAGCTTTGTAACCCAAAAATAGTTCTGTTTTTTAACAAATGGCTGTTAGAACTCATGAGAATTGTGCAAAATTATGGAAACTCCCTTGTTTTATTACCATATGTGTGCATAGGCAAAAACTGGATGCATATCATGAAAACTGGAAACCAATGTTTATTTTTGTTGGATTTTCTTTCCACAGGAATGCAGTCAAACCTCGGTTCCCGAATGCCTCCGTTATCGTACCAAACGCCAAAAAACCAGATGAAAATGCTCTAGTTTTTGAACGTTTTTCGGAACCCGAACGTCTGACGCGGCTTCCGCTTGAGTGCAAAAAGCCACACCTCGGTTTATCAAACATTTCGGAAGTCAAACAGTCTTCCAGAACAGATTACGTTCGGCAACCAAAGTTTGACTGCAATACTTCAAAATATTTGTCTTTATTGTGATTCAATTTATTTTGCAACTACAGGGTTTGGATTTAATGATAAAATGGCAAACAGATTGTGAACCTGTGATATACACGTAATATGCTGCATGGAGTTTAACTTAAATTGTCCAATTGTATTTGATAACTTTGCTTCCTTCAACAATATATAGTTCATTAAAAACAAATCAGAGCACAGGGAGCCATTGGAACTAAAACTGATTAATTCAAATGCAATTGCTTTTTGCAAGAAACAAATAATGTTTTTTCTTTTATGGAAATTATCAAGGTTTTTATTTAAGAGACTTGTCTTTTTAAAAGCAAGAGTATTACACGGTGCTATGAAATGTGGGGCAGGGGAGGGGGTTGAGAGAAACTTGGATCAATCATAAAACTTCAACTAGCAAAGCAGGGGAATTACCTAATATGCAATCTCCAGTACAGGCAATATAAGTGTCTTATATACCTTAGAATAACACACATGCCTATTTTCATTCAAGCAGACCATGCAAAGTACTGTATTACTGAACTATGTAAAACATATGTTCCCACATTGGAACAATATGTTGCCAATTTCCTGTGTATGCCATAGTAACAGAACACGTTTTATGAGCTAACATGATACTGTTTTATTAGCATTACAGTAGCACACAGACTTCCCAGTCAGGATCAGGACCCCGGAGTGAGAGGATTTGTAATAAAATGAATTTACTTTTTTTTCTTCCAAAAAAGGCTCTGTCCTGTACCAAAACATGCACAAGTCTGCAACCAAATCCTTATTCAAAAAATGCACATGTAGAAACACATCTTATGTATTGGAGTTCAACAATACTAAGGGATGTGTACGCCATACAACAATGTTCCTATGCAAGGATCATATCTGGATAAGGAAATATTGTCACTAAACAAGCACATAAATTCACAATGCATACAATTTTGCCACAAATACAGCACAGTTTCAACAGCTTTCCCAAACTGCGTACTTAAAATGGCAAAATACATATGAATGTGTGTACATATGTGCTTTCTCCCATACATATTTTTTTGTGGGGGGGAAATGCCACATATAAAGCAAACCCAGCCAAATTAAGTGGACTGGGAGAGTAGAGTAAATGAGCCCTGGACTTTGTTATACAAGACCAAACACTTGTAAGAAATGTGTTCTTGCCATAGCAACACTAGTTGCTGGAAAAATGAATGGGGAAATCTAGTCCAACTAAAGCCAGTGGCTAGGCTCCTACTGTCTTCATTAAGAACTGCATTTGGCTCACAAGCACACCCATCCTTTTAACAAGAGCCGATCCTTTTCCTCCTGTATATTATAATATACTAGGGAGTTTTTAGATAGTGCAAACTGAAAGTAGATGAGGCACGCCAAGATGCAGTTCACATCCTAGAAAGGAAGCTCAGATAGTGTCATAGTTCCTGGGTTTTAAGTGCACAGCAAAGGCAGGAAACCTACTAGAAGGCAGGTCTGGAAGTAAGGAAATAGGCAGACAGGCAATAAGGAAGAGTCTGGAAGAAATGCGCTGAAAGCTCTCCATAGCAATAATTTGCTCAGCAACCTCTGCAACTTAGTAGCAGGCAAAGACATTGGATTGGCTCTCTGGGATCACAAGATTTCAATATTTAGAATGTTGTAATCAAGGACCAAAGTAGCTAATGTAGTAGAGTCTAGGTGTTTGGGACTACAACTCCCATTACCCTTAAAAAATTGCTATCTGGGGCTGTAGTCTACATCTAAACATCAAATCCATGTTTGACTACCCCACATTGGCTACCCTTGGTTTAGAAAAGCTGTATAGTGGTTTGAACTATAGGGTTTGCCCCCCCCCCAAAAAAGCTCAATTGTCCTGAACTGCCAGAGGTTTGCTACTGTAAAGAGGGTGCCTAATGATACGGGATGTAGGAAGTTGGTGCTGTGTCTGTTGAGCTCCTGGTTTGTGTCTTGCTTCATCCAACCAAAAAAGTGTGCATCAAATTACCGTACCCCTTCCTCTAGCCCAGATCTTAGGGCGAAATTATGACATTTATGGGGGAAAAGGTGGATATTCATACACCAATTAGACAGTGCAAATTCTTCTGGTGTAAGGTTTTGTCTACATATTAAAGTGGTATGAATTATAATAATTCCAAACAAATGAATTGTGTGAGAGGGTAGCATTATCCATTTCCTGAGATCTGCAACATTACAGTTCCTAGGATTTTGTGAAGAGCACAATGACGATTAAGCATTTTTCAAATCAGTTAAGATTTGCAATATGGATTATACAAGATTTCAAAGGTTTCATTTAATGTATGAAAGCATTAGAAAAACTGGAAGGTGACCTAAATATTTTGATTTAAATCAAACACCTAAATTGAAAATACTAGAACCCGCAATAATTTGTTACAGCTAAGAGTACATTGACATCAGTCTTTGGTTCAACATTAACACCCCAAATTTAATGGAAATTAGGGCAAAAAACGCTATTCACAGAATCAGCAATACACACCCAATAGGCATTTCTTTCCTGTTGAAAATAGCCATGGAACCTACATCAGGACCAAAGTGGGTGTCCAAGGGCTAAAGCCCCCTAACCTCCACATTAGGATGCCAACTCAGATCACCCCCACAAAAACCTGGAATTTGTTTTTATAATTCATAAAATTATTAATTTAACAAATGGTGTGTCATATACCTAGGCCCTTACTGATTGAGTGGGGAGAGAGAAAAGAGATTTGGTAAAATGCAAAAGTTTGATGAATTTAATTGAAGAAATATGGAAGAAAGAAACAAAGCAGGGTGTTTTTTTACACACACACCACTAAATTGATAAAGGCAGCAGGACATTTATGTAAATTTTACTTTCCTTTTTTAAGTTTTCTAAATATTAAAGATGAAAGCATAAATAGGATTTAAACCAGATTTAAACCAGAACCACATCTGGGATTTTTGTAAACAACCTACATAAAGTTAAGCAATACAGGAGAACAACTTTCTCGATATGCTATTTAGTATTGATAAAATTGTGTGTGCCTTCATTGCTTTCTTTCTGTCATGACTGAACTTACTCAAAATATGACTTGCACCAAGATACTGTTACATGATGCAAGTCCCAGGTTCAGTCATCAAACTCCTGATTTTCCTTGTGACGTTTAGGTGATCAGAGCATTTTGTTGACTCAGGTACTCCATCCCCTTCCCTACCACTCTCCTGCGCAAATTCCCTGCCTCCATAAGCTTGCTTTAACCACATGCAGCTTTTTATGTTTGCGTTGCTGAAAACCATGGTTAACATGAATAAAATTCCCTGGTAATCAGGTTTTGTAATTCCTTGTTTTAAACACTGATTCCAGGCCCGGTTACTGTTCCCATTAAACATGGTTAGCAACAATGCAGATGGAACCCACTTCTTCTTCTTCTTCCTATTATTATTATTATGAAGTGGCAAAACTAGGCAGGTTGCTTGAGAGGTAGTAGTTGGGAAGAGAAAGAAGGTTGTTGCCAAGTTGTAGTAAGAACAAGTGCTACTTCTGAAAAGGTCCATATAGAATTGCCTACTCAGGGCAGCAGTTTCATTTTCTAACTGTTCTTGCTTTGTGCTGCTATAGTTTGGCAAACTATTTTGAGTAAGGCATCAAAACTATCCAGGATTAAGTGAGAATTCTGGGTTCAGATGTTATGGCAAATGTTTATTAAAACACACCGAGATTCGTAAGCCAACAATAAACCATGGCTTGTTGTAATAAACTAAACCAGTGTTTTTCAACCACTGTTCCGCAGCACACTAGTGTGCCGCGAGATGTTGCCTGGTGTGCCGTGGGAAAAATTGAAAAATTCGAAAGATTTTTTTTTTAAAAAAAATGTCAATTTTTTGCCCACTAGACGGGCGCCGGACTGTGTCCACCCTATTTTCCATCCGTTCTGGGTGGGGATCAGATCGGATGGGATCGGATGAGAGCGGAGAGGCGGTGCGCTCTCATCCGATTCCCCATAGAGAGCAGCGGGGCTCTGACATCTCCCTCTCCGCACACAGTGGTGGTGTGCCTTGTGATTTTTTTCATGAAACAAGTGTGCCTTTGCCCAAAAAAGGTTGAAAAACACTGAACTAAACCATGGTTGGTTGCTCAGAGTGGGCTTGGACATGCAGGCAAGCCACAAGAAGGCTAAACAATGGCTTAGCATTCCATATGAATGCAGCCTGCACCTTGATGATTTATACTAAAGGAACCATTTTCAGGAGGCTCACTTGGACAAATGTTTAACAAACCCAGATGCCCTGGGCTGTATTCAGTGCTGCAGATTGTGCTCATTCAGTACTCATGCAACAGATTTCCGTGTGTGCAACGAAGCTTCCCTTCCTCTCCCGTCCCTACCAACCCTCTCATAAACCCTCAAAATCAGATGGGAAGAGGGGGTGTGGCTGGAGCAGATAGGAGGGGATTTAAGGAAAGAGAGGAAATGGAAATCTTGTTTCACAAGCAGGACTCTGTCCACACAGTGTTGGTATAACCTGGTGTCACAGACATACGATTCAAATTAACGATTAAAAATGAAATTGTGAACTGATTATAATACATTTAACCCAGTTTAACATTTTAAAAGCTTTATCTTAAAACCAAAGTTTTAAAGCTGACAAGCTTGTATATAGAGAAATATAGTATTTTGCAGAAACTGGTATAAACTTTTTTTTGAAAATTAATAAATATAGTAAAAAGGAATAGAAAGAACAATGAAAACTTTGATCATATATATTTTACAGAGCAACCATCTAAAAAAGGAGATCATATGGGTTTTTTGGGGTAAAGTATACGTAAATATATATACAGAATAAATGCTGGGTTGTTGTGCCAGAAGGTTTGTAGAATTCTAGCCAAGATTTTTTGAAGCTCAAGAGCCTAATTTTAGGTTCCCAAAAGCATATTTAGTCACCTAAATAAGTGGTGTGATTTTTTTCCAACAGTATTATGTACCATTGACGTCAACGAGAACTATATGACACTCGGTTCTTTTGAAAACTAGGCCAATAATCAAAAGGTCTAAATATAAAAATCCACTTTGGGGAATAAAAAACTATTATCTTTTCCTGGGAAGGGACATCTTAATTTAAGCAGACAAAAACATCAGCTAAAGCTTTCTCTGCAGAAGAGTATTCTCAGTCACCTGAAAGATCTTAAGACTTAAGAAAGGCCGTTCAAAGTGTGGTCAAAGTGCTGTGTAGTCAAGTTTTCCAATATGGCCCAGAGCTGCACTAATAAAAATAAATTATAATACCACCTAAGACACAGAAACAACTTTTCATCTTCAAAGCTGTTTACAGTTGTTAACCAATTAATCCGAACAGCACCCCTACGGCCCACTTGCATCGAAAGGGGGAAATACATGCTGGAGCTTGTAACTTGTGTGGGCCACAGCTGTTAGTTACATATGAGTAACAGGGCGCCATTAATTTATGGGCTCCTCAGATCTAGTCAATACAGCTGACAGTTGAGCAATGTCCAGGTACTTTCCTCTTTTATCTCAACTGAATGGTTCTATTATAGTGTAGATCCCTCCTTTTTCATTTCATGAAGCCTATTCAGCGTGTTTTCAAGATGCCCAAGTTTCGTTTTCTGTAGCGCAGGGGTAGACAACGTGCCGCTCTCCAGATGTTGCTGGAGGGCAAATCTTGTCTCTCAGGCTTACTCACAAAATGGCTTGAGATGATGGCACTTAAGGCAAGGCCTCTGAAGCTTATCCTAAAGCCTGGCCAGATCTATCCTGGATGAAGCAGTGCTTTAGGTAATCAAGATTAGCAGATCTGGGGAATAGAGGGGCTATTCCATTTCTTTCTGAAGTTTTTCTTCTTTCATGAGGCTCTCACGTTTTAGGAAAACGGTTGCTTCCTTCACTTTCATAGACCTATGGGTTAACTAGTGTATTCTACAAGTTGTCCTTTTTTTGATATGAAAATTGCGCTACATCAAAGGCAGTCAATGTAGTGCTCTCTAGATCATGGGTAGGCAAACTAAGGCCCGGGAGCCAGAACCAGCCCAATCACCTTCTAAATCCAGCCTGTGGACCTGTTTTTACATGAGTAGAATGTGTCTTTTTATTTAAAATGCACCTCTGGGTTATTTGTGGGGCATAGGAATTCGTTCATTTTTCTTTTCAAAATATAGTCTGGCCTCCCACAAGGTCTGAGGGACAGTGGACCGGCCCCCTGCTGAAAAAGTTTGCTGGCCCCTGCTCTAGATGCTGTTGGATTACAACTCCCATCACTGCTGACCATTGGCCACAGTGGCTGAAGCTGATGGGAGCTGCAACCCAACAATCACTAGAGGGCACCACAATGGCTACCATTGCCCTTGACCATCATATTTGAGGGCAGTAGCTCTGGAGAACTAACCTACAGTGCAAACACTCCCGGCCTGCAGCTCCTTGGCGTCTTCTGACCCGAAAGGGAGGAGAGAGAAATTACACAAATAGAAGCCTCACATCAGTTGTTACCTTATTTCCACATGGAAGGGCACGAATGCTCGCAATTGTCTGAAGGGAATCAAAAGCTGGATAAGCATCTGAACGGCCCTATGTGTAGGTAAGCTCCCATATTTAAACCTTAAGCTCCCACATTTAAACCTTAATGCTAAATAGCACACGCAATCACTTTTTTTTTACCTGTAGTGTCGAGAAATCTCCTCTTCTACCTGAGTGACAAAGTCACATTTGGTGCACGTGTGGTCTTTGCTTTCTTTGACACTCAGCAGCCCATCCAACCCTTGCGGGGCATTAGCTTCTTGCTTGACTTCAGTCGCCTGGGCTTCATGTGTGGTTTCATAGTGAAGCAGGAGAACGTCTACATCGGGGGTGGAGAAAGAGCACTGGTGACACTGGTGCTTGACTCTGGAGCCTCCTGGCATCCCAGGGGACAAGTGCAAGAGCAAGAGAGCACAGTGGGAACAATTACTTTTCCTGCAAGCAAAAGGATAAGTAATTTCTCCAAGGTGCTTTTCTGGACTACAGAGGCCTCGGGGACAAAACTGACAGTGCTTAATGGTACACTTGTGAATGTTGTGTAGCTGCTGATAATGACGAAGAAGAGGCCCCACCACTATTACATCTGGGCCATGGCTCTTAGAGTATCTAAAATCACAAAACTGACAATTGTAGCTTGTCACCATGTTGTCCTCCACTCCTGAGCTGGAAAAGTCTTTCTTTTTGGCCACGCTAGAGCCCTTCTCAGTCTTTGTTGCTAACTCTCCATCTGAATTTTTGGCTAAGTCGTTATGATTAATGACCGACCCCCTTGAGAGCTTGTCATTCCGATCTGGGTGAGGGCCCCCTGCCTGGCTCCCCCCATGGTGCTTGCTGTAATGTTCTAACAGTTTCAGCGAGCTGGATGATTCACAACTAAAGCTGCAGAATTTGCACCAGTAGTAACTGGAGGCATCCGTACCGTTTTGTCTTGAGGATTCGAGAGGTTTGATGGGAACTGAGTAACCAACTGGAGTGTCATCTCCTGCTTTTATGGTGATCTTGTCCTGCCACTTCCCCAAATCTGCAGCCTCACATGATCGAACAGTAGGACTGGATTTGCTCGAGTTCCTGTCTGAGGCTTTGCTGGATTCAGAGGCAGGAACGGTGGATTTTATCTTGTTTGGGTGGGTCTGCAAGAAGTGTTGCTCCAGCTCTGTCGATGAATTGCCCATGTAGGTGAAATTGCAGAACTTGCAGCGGAAATACTTGGTGTTCCCCTGGCAATCTGGAGTTTTGCGTCCAATGCCAATAAAGGTCCCACCTAAAGTCACCTATGAAAGATGAAAAGGAGAACGTTCATTAACCATTGCGTGTCTTTTGTTTCCTAGGAAGGATACAAAAAGATGGAAAAACCAAAGTAATAGTTAAGAATATTAATCTGTACATACTGTATTACAAATCACTGTGAAACACGCACACACAAAATTCATGTTGTTCTTTCATCGCCAAATTACAGTTACCACTTACTAGGCAAGCCTAGGCAGATGTCTCAGATAACACTTGCATGGAATAACATTTTTATTGAATAAGTTGGTGCTGCCTTAAGTGCATCTATTCAAGCGAGGGGAAAAATAGCAGGGGGCAAAGGAAGGAATAGTTAAGAGTGATGGACTGGAACCTGGAAAACCAGGCTTCAAATACCCACTTGGCCATGAAACGCACTGGGTGGGTGCAGTCAGTCTCTGAGCCTGCAGGGTTACTAATGAGGATAAAAAAGAATGAGGGGAGAATCATGTATGCCACCCTGTAGCAGTATTAAATCATGCTAGAAGAATATAAGAAACTTAGCAGCATAATATCATAAAAGAGCTTGCTGGTTCAGTGTCCATTTGGGCCAGCATCCTGTTCTTGCAGTAGCCAACTAAATGCCCATGGGAAGACTGAAAACAGGACCTGCAGGACCCTTGTGAGTCCCATCAACTGGCATTAAGGCATACTTCCTGTGACAGCAGAGGCAAAACATAGCCTTATCCCCCCATGAATTTGTCTATTACTCATTCAAAGCCATCCAAGTTGGCGGCCATCACTGCTTCTTGCAGTGATGAATTCCAGAGCTTATCTACGCAGTGCAAGGTGACCAGGAAACAAAGCATGAGAAGTAGATGTGTGAAGAGCCGTCACTCCTAGTGTCTCGTGGACTGGATTTACCAGGAAGCACCGAGAAGCAGAGCATGGATGAAAGCACAGGAGATTGAAGGCAGTCAGCAAGGCGCATCGTCAAGATGGTTACATGAGGAGTAGCCAGCTGCACTAGGAGCTTTATTAACCCCCAAAGCAATGGAAATAAAGTATTTCGCCAAAACACCAACCCGTTATCTCAACACTAGCCTTTAGTTTCCTTTTGTGCCTCTCCATGAAGTATGGCCAGCATCAAACTGCACTCTTGTCAGCTCGGTTCGGTCCTTTTGCTAGACTATACTGTGCTGAAGCGTAGGCCTGAAAAGGGCTGTTTTGAAAGGGCATAAAAAGTATGTTTTGCTCATTGGCTGCTGAATTGATGTCTACATTTACCCTTTGATATACACATGTCACAAAGGTGAGGTGAATCATAGAATCATAGAGTTGGAATAGACCACAAGGGCCATCGAGTCCAACCCCCTGCCAAGCAGGAAACACCATCAGAGCACTCCTGACATATGGTTGTCAAGCCTCTGCTTAAAGACCTCCAAAGTAGGAGACTCCACCACACTCCTTGGCAGCAAATTCCACTGCCAAACAGCTCTTACTGTCAGGAAGTTCTTCCTAATGTTTAGGTGGAATCTTCTTTCTTGTAGTTTGGATCCATTGCTCCGTGTCCGCTTCTCTGAAGCAGCAGAAAACAACCTTTCTCCCTCCTCTATATGACATCCTTTTATATATTTGAACATGGCTATCATATCACCCCTTAACCTCCTCTTCTCCAGGCTAAACATGCCCAGCTCCCTTAGCCGTTCCTCATAAGGCATCGTTTCCAGACCTTTGACCATTTTGGTTGCCCTCCTCTGGACACGTTCCAGTTTGTCAGTGTCCTTCTTGAATTGTGGTGCCCAGAACTGGACACAGTACTCCAGGTGAGGTCTGACCAGAGCAGAATACAGTGGCACTATTACTTCCCTTGATCTAGATGCTATACTCCTATTGATGCAGCCCAGAATTGCATTGGCTTTTTTAGCTGCCGCGTCACACTGTTGGCTCATGTCATGTTTGTGGTCAACCAAGACTCCTAGATCCTTTTCACATGTACTGCTCTCAAGCCAGGTGTCACCCATCTTGTATTTGTGCCTCTCATTTTTTTTGCCCAAGTGCAATACTTTACATTTCTCCCTGTTAAAGTTCATCTTGTTTGTTTGGGCCCAGTTCTCTAATCTGTCAAGGTCGTTTTGAAGTGTGATCCTGTCCTCAAGTGAAATCCCTAGTAAGAGAGACTCTGGCAGAAGCTATCTCCAGCTCACTGCAAGTTAAGGGAAAGAAGCTAAAACTAATTTTAGTCTACAGAGAATGCTACATAAGGTGTGTTCAAGGACTAGGTTTTCTTAATGTAGAGTTCCATCAAGAAAGTCACAATACAGCAAAAGCACAGAAGGAAAGGGAAAGAACTTTTCCGATGTCCAGAAATCATGACATCTCTAAGAACGCATTGCTTCATAGTTAAGCCTCTGATGATCATGTATCATGGAAGGAAAAGAACACGGCTTCTTCAGGCTTCTGTTAATAAACTCTTAAGAGTTTTGTACCAAATTGCCCAGCCCTTCCCATGAGTCTGCCACAGCTGCCTTGTGACACTGGAACAGCCCTTGCTGCTCCTTGACATCTAAACTGCAATCCTCCAATGTTTATTAATCAGAAAATCCTATTCTCATCAATGGGAAAATACTCACAGTAGGATTATAGCCTGTTTAGAAAGCCAAAGGGGAGGAAGAAAGTGTGAATGGAAAGTGAGAAGGAGAAGCTGGCTTCATAACTACAATGTCATCATTGCTTTACTTCTTGTGCTGAGACTGTGAAAATGTGCATGCTATCCATATTTCAGAAATTAATCCTTCAGAAACACTCTATACACACTGGAATCCACCCACCAGCCTACTCCAGTTTTCTCCTTAATAACTACACTCATAACGGGAGGCTGGGATTCAGCAATGTACCTCTTTGGATTTTGATCCCTTACCGAAAGACTATAAATTTTCAGCAAACACTCTGTAATGGAAGAACAGATTTTAATTTCCCCAACTGCAAAGTAAATTACTACTTTTCTGGGTGATTCTCTCATACTACATTAGGCAAATAAAGATATGCTCCCCCACCCCTTTGACAGCTGTGCCACAAAGGAGCCACGTGATCCCTGTTCATTACAGAACTGCACCATACGGAAAGATTCAGATGCATGAAGAGCATGCAATGTAAACATTTTAAAATGCATATAATATAAACGCCTTTTAGCTATTTAGCTGGAGAAAAGACGGCACTTCTTCTCCTTATGCTGCAGAGCTAAGCAGAGCTCATGTGGTGAGTCAATAAATTGCTAAATGGCATTGCAAAAAAATGAGTTGATTTTGGCCTACTCTATTTAAGTAAACACGATTTCAAAAAGACTGGTTAAGACTCCTTTTTTCCATTGTGAAGTTAATAAAGGCATCCTAAATAATGGCTAGAAACAATCACTGGGAATGGAATAAACCAGGTGCCAGGGAGCCTGGACTCTTAAAAATAGGAAGCTGGCGCCAAGGGATTTAAATAATTCCGGGTGACTAAATATTTGGTGGCTGGCTCCTTGAAATTTATATTATTTACTCACCCTTTGCTACTGCTCAGTCCAAGTCAGGTGCCACTAGGAAACCTGGAAACACTAATAGGATGTGAGAGCAGTAAGTAGTTTATGCCGAGACACTGGTGCCATACCAAAATCCTTCAGGTCCTAGATAACAGAGAGTCTATACTATGCCAGTGAACACCACGAAGTCTTCAGATCTGCATTATGCACTTAGTCTTAGCAACCTGTTACTGAGGGAGGTTGCATTAGGCTAGTCCTCTTTGGTGAATGCTTTCCCACCAACCAGCCAGTCAATAGATTTGCCTGGCTATATTTTGAGAAGTTAAAAGTGAGATTTTCCAAGAGCCAGCAAAAACTTTGAGCTGGCACTGATATTAGTCCTACTGAAATTGCCTTTGACAAAATAAGATGATCTAATTTGTCCCCTGTACCAAAGGATTCAGGTGAACAATAATGTAGCCACTATCTCAATGTACACTTTTCATAACCCTGTGAGATGGCCGCACAGTGAGGGTGACTTTTCCTTTATTATGTGCCATTTACTTATTAACATTCACATACCACTCTATAAACCAGACATCTCAGCTCAAGTTTCCAACCAAAATGCTCCCTTTTCGAAATTTAGAGGAAAGAGCATTTTCACTGATTTCTAAGTTAGTACAAATGTGTGTTGTGCTGCTCTACATTTAGATAAGTGCTGCCTTTTCCTGCAAACACCACCCTGAGAAACATTTGATTTGCCTAAAGACACATTTACAAGAGAAAAAGAAACAGATCAGAAATGTTGTGGCTCTGCCATTCAAGAAACCCTGGAAATTAGCTTTGAAGGCTTCTAGAACACTGCTTTAAAATACAGTGGTACCTCGGGTTAAGAACTTAATTCGTTCTGGAGGTCCGTTCTTAACCTGAAACTGTTCTTAACCTGAGGTACCACTTTAGCTAATGGGGCCCTCCCACTGCCGCCATGCGATTTCTGTTCTCATCCTGAAGAAAAGTTCTTAACCCAAGGTACTATTTCTGGGTTAACGGAGTCTGTAACCTGAAGCGTCTGTAACCCAAGGTACCACTGTACCGGAACTCTCAGGATTCTTGGAGAGGATTTGCTGAGAACAGCAAATCCTGGTAGCTAAACTACCTTAAAACTAGTTTAAAGTTAGTAGTACAAATCTTCCCTAACTGACAGTAGCAGCTGCTGGCATTCTAGGCTAGTGATTGGGAAAGAAAGCAAGTACAGTACTGAGTCACCAGTCAAGCAGGTATGAATCGTCTATGAGCTGCATAGTTCTACTTCAATAACTAGTTTCTCAAAATGAAGTGCTAGGCCAGTGTCTTAGGATTTATAGTCAAGTGGAACCCTTTTAGTCCCCTTGTGTCACCTGCTATCTACCAAAGCAGCAGCTACTGCATACTTCTTTAGCCAGCAGAACTGGTGATGCCTCACTGCAACAGAGATGAAAGCAGAAAAGACCCAATTAGATGGGCGGCATATAAATAAAATAATAATAATAATAATAATAATAATAATAATAATTATTATTATTATTATTATTATTATTATTATTATTACTACTACTATTACTACTACTACTACTACTACTACTACTACTATGACAACAACATTATTGTCAGGATTAGAAAAAACTTGTTTACAGTATGTCCTGTTCTTGACTGTTCCAACAAAATCAACTGAAAACCTAGATGAATTCTGGGGTGCAATGGACTATGAGCAATTAGTATTACATTTCATTGTTTCCATTTAAAAAGAATGTACCCATTCATGGAAGGTAGTAATCGTTATGCAAAAAAGCAGTTTTTCATGCAGTATAAACTATACTTAAAAAACAATCAAGTTAAAAAGAGAGAGAAAGAAACCAGCTTCAATGCAAAATGATTAGCAGAAGCACAAAAGTAGCATGAATACCAAGATCCACTTGGGTTTATTCTGGTCAAATGCACATTTTCAACATTATCTGGATCCATATGGCACAGATCAGTAAAAGGACAGTGTTCAAGTATATAGAAAACCTAGAGAGACAGACATATATGACTCTATAAATTACTTGACTCCCTTGCTAGTCCCAAGGACAAATCACTCACCAAATACCATCATATTCCCCAATATACTCTCCTTACCACCCATTTACTGGCTAAATAAAAAGGCAAAGGTACCCCTGACAGTTAGGTCCAGTCGCGGACGACTCTGCGGTTGAGCACTCATCTCGCTCTTTAGACTGAGGAATCCGCCGTTTGTCAGCAGACAGCTTCCTGATCATGTGGCCAACATGACTAAGCTGCTTCTGGCGAACCAGAGCAGCGCACAGAAACACTGTTTACCTTCCCACCGGAGCAGTGCCTATTTATCTACTTGCACTCTGACGTGCTTTTGAACTGCTAGGTGGGCAGGAGCAGGGACCGAGCAACGGGAGCTCACCCCGTCACGGGGATTCGAACTGCCGACCTTCCGATTGGGAAGCCCTAGGTTCTGTGGTTTAGACCACAGCACCAGCCCTAATTCCTGGAGATCTAAAGTGACTAGCCAATTCATACCCTGCCATACATCTCTTGTATCTTACCACACTATCTAAAAATCACTTACTCCACTTTTTAGACCACTCTTAACTACCACAGAATGTACACAGTTAATTTTTTTAAAAGAAACCTACAGTATTCTGTAAGTGGCAGAAACAGAAGTGTAGGAGGGGAAGGCCCATGGGTCTATCTATGGCACAGAACAGATTTTTTGCATGCTCTCTGCCTTAGAAGTCTGAAGGCTAAATTGCACCAATACCAAGTGGGAGTGTGCATATGCAATTTAATGAATAATGCACAGCCTCTCATTCTTTGAACTTGCCATGTGGCATCCTTTAAAAAAGAATTGGCATCCTTGACCTGTAGGAGCTCAGCATAAGAAGCAATGAACCTCACCCAAGTCTCCCTTTCACTGCCATGAAGACACAGCCAAAGGTGGAGATACAGTCAATTTAGGGGACGGTTATATGCAGACATGGCTACAGAATGGGTTTGTTTTCAGCATGGCTCAAACATCTTAGGGTCCCATTCAAACTTTCTTTATAGCTTTGCAATAGGAACCACTGGAAACCCACATACTCAGGAGCTTCTATATGCTATGGATGTACCATGCAGACACATTGCCAGCAGTCTCTATGTGAAAGCTGTAACTTCTGATTCAGTCTAAATTCTAGGAGGGAACATTCGGTTGGCTACTGGATGGGCAATCTGACCATATTATGCCTGTGCTTTATTAGCTGCAATGGCTCCCAAATTTCCAGGCCCAATTTAAAGTGGTAGATTTAATCTTTAGGACACTAAATGGCACGGAACCCAGAAGAGTGTCTTCACACTTATGTATCTATTCAAACCTTAAGATTATTTTAGGGGGCCCTGGGTGCCTCTACCAAACAACTGAGGAAGTTAATTGCCAGAAAGAGTCTTCTTCTGAGCCTACTCCATCTTCTTCCATATTTAAATCTCCCCATTTATGCCCAGAGAACTCTATTATGGATTAAGAGGCATAGAAATGTCATAAAATAAATAAATAAATACGTTCATATCAGAAACCTGAAGGTCTCCAAGCACTGGTTGTCACATTGCTAAGATCAGTTTGACTTTTTATGGGCAACAGCCTTCCTCCACGACAGGTGGGCAGAGATCAAGAAGTAAAAGACCTTCCTCCCTAGATGAATTTCTCTCTCTTGTAGGGAAGGTCTTTTAGAGTATAGACCTGTAGAGCATGTGAATGTTGGAAATCTTCAGGGGTGTGAAGATACTGTTTAATGCACACGCAGAGAGAATAATTGGAGTGGTTCCTAGGACTGCAATGAATGCCTGGCTTTCTGGAAGAAAACAGGTTATGAATCACTCTGAGTTGGACAAACTGATGGAGATTTCCATTTTTAAAAATTCTTTCCATCAGCTAAGAATTAATCCAACTAAATGAAGTTGCAAAATCAAATGGCAGCAAACCTTCCAATTACTTAGGTCACAATTTTCAACCTTTAATCAGGAAGTGAAAGGCTTGAGATCCTTTACCAATCCCCTGAGTCACCCAGTCTCCCGCCTGCCTATTACATTTAATCTTCTAATCCTGAAAGTCCCCCCCCCGCCGCACACAACACTCTTGCTTATCCGCTCACTATGTGCAATACAGCATTCAGAATGGCATTAACTATCCCACAATTAACAAAGTTCACCATGTTATGCAGGTCAGAACAGATGCTAAGATTTATAGCAAGATTTGTAGCACCACCCTGTAGCACCGCCTTCAGCTTTGATAACAGAGAGTGCTTTGTGTTATAGATGTCTTCTGTGAATGGAAGAGAGTTCACATACACAGCAATAGGTTCTCCCAATTTCACTTCCATCTGAAGTCTCCTGTGTCCCTCTAAACATGTTCCTGGGTCTTGGGATATGGGGCGGTGGGCTGCAGATAAAAGAGAACTGGTGGCCACACTGTTCTTAGGATTTCAAGCCACAGTCTGAATATAACATGTCGATATGATGAAGGTCTCTGAAATATTTTACTTCTTACAGAAGATTGGGAAGACCTTCACCGTATCTTATGAGAATTATTGTGGAGTATAACCTCTTCAAACACATCAGGATTTCCTAATTTGAGACGTTCCTGGGTTTGCAATTCCTGCACAATGGGAGAATCAGACTAAACTTGCTCACAGCAATCTACATGACTGATAGAGACCAGCACAGTCAACCTGTGGACGATCGTTTCAAATGCCTCCAGTGATCATGGCTTCAAACTAACAGCATTGAAAGTACTGAAAAAGACTCTGAACATGTATTATAAGTAAAAACATGAATTAGGATAATAGTCAGCACAACGCTCAAGTTCACTTAACCTTGCCATGAGAACATTAAGAGTCCTGTTGGATCGGAGCAAGGGTCCATTTAGTAAAGCATCATGATGATTACAGCAGTCAAGCCAGTTGCCTCTGAAGAATGCCCAAGTAGGCAATAAAGCAATGCCTGCCCCAATTTCTTCTCCTTGCAACTTGTTTTCAGTTGCACATTATTGGAAGTTCCAGTTAGCTGTTGTGGATAACAGTAGTTGATGGGCCTAGCCTTCATTAATTTGTCCAATCCCCTTTTAATGACAGCCAAACCAGTGGCATGTTCTGGCAGTGCATGTTCTGGCAGCAAATTTCATCAACTGGCGTTGGGTATCTGGGGTCCTCCAGATGTTGTTGGATTATAGCTTCCATTATCCCTGACCACTAGTCTTGCTGGCTGGAACTGATAAAGAGTTGGGAGTCCAATAACCCCTGGAAGGCATCGCATTTGGTATTCCTGCTTTAGCCTTTAATGAAAGGCAGGTGCCTGAACTCTTTGATCATTCTGGTTACTCTTTGAGGCACTTTTTTCCAATTCTACTGTCTACCTTTTTAAAACAAGGTGACAGAACTGTACAAAGGACTCTGAATGCAGCCACACCATTATCAAGTCTTCAGTGACTATATGGAGATCAATTCTCTCTCTGCCTCTCTCTTTTGTGCAAGTTTATTTACGAATACTTCTAGATTAGGTAAAGGGACCCCTGACCATTAGGTCCAGTCGTGACCGACTCTGGGGTTGTGGCGCTCATCTCGCTTTATTGGCCGAGGGAGCCGGCGTACAGCTTCCGGGTCATGTGGCCAGCATGACTAAGCCACTTCTGGCGAACCAGAGCAGTGCATGGAAACGCCATTTACCTTCCCGCCAGAGCGGTACCTATTTATTTACTTGCACTTTGACATGCTTTCGAACTGCTAGGTTGGCAGGAGCTGAGACCGAGCAACAGGAGCTCACCCCGTCGTGGGGATTCGAACTGCCGACCTTCTGATCAGCAAGTCCTAGGTTCTGTGGTTTAACCCACAGCGCCACCCGCGTCCCTCTAGATTACAGCAGTGCTTTGAATATGGAATCAAAATAGAATCTATATCAGATTAGCTACCCCAGAATAATGGGTATTATAAATCAGATAAATCAGAGTGAATGTACAAGATGTTACCATCCACTGAAACATTACAGAGGAAGGGGAAAGTAGTGAAACTCTTACTCTGCTCTCAGCCCCTCCAATTAGGTTCATGCATATTAAACCCTCCAATTAGGTTCATGCTTATTCCACCCTGATGTAAACATCTTTCCAGGGTTGGTCTGTTAAAACTTTCAAACAAAGACCCCAATGCTACAATTATTTCATGTGAACGAATTCCTGCATCCACGCCAAGTGCCATATACCCTGCAGGTCCACCGCTATGAAAACTCAAAGCAGGATGGTGGCCAAAAGGAATTTGTTCCATTCTAAACAATGTTAAGTATTTTTACTCAATGTTAATCTTTGAAATGAAAAGGGAGAGAAGAAGAAGAGGGGGGGGGGGGAAGGATCGATCTTGGCTGTTCCTTGGAAACTGGATCTGTATAAATCAGTACCCGGAGGCTGCCAAGCTTCTTACGACTGATGCTGCAGACCATGACAGAGAAACAAATCAAGAGGCTAATGAGTTTCAGAAATAAGTTTGCATCCAGCTTGCAAATGAGATTCATATTTCGACAAATGTGACAACGTATTTTGGTTCCTATGGAAGTGAGTCAAGGAAATACAGCACCCGAATGCAGATAATGGCTGGGAGGCTATATACCTGAAATCAGTATGTAAATCCTTAATTAGCTGATAAATTAATAGGCAAGTCCTAATTAACAGATCAAAACAAAAAAGATGTTTTGGCAAAACCACAAGGAAACAATTTTGCATATAGTCTCTACTTGAAGTGCACGGTCATTAAATTTGAAAATGACCATCAAATTCATAAATCGGGGCTTACAATCTAGAGTTGATGCTGACTTGGTATACTCGGTCTCCACCCCCATCGTTCTGCCCGGATACTGAGGTCCAGCGCCGAGGGCCTTCTGACAGTTCCCTCACTGCGAGAAGCCAAGTTACAGGGAACCAGGCAGAGGGCCTTCTCGGTAGTGGCGCCCGCCCTGTGGAACGCCCTCCCATCAGATGTCAAGGAAATAAACAACCACCTGACATTTAGAAGACATCTGAAGGCAGTCCTGTTTAGAGAAGCTTTTAAAGTTTAATAGATTATTGTATTTTAATATTTTGTTGGAAGCCGCACAGAGTGGCTGGGGAAACCCAGCCAGATGGGCGGGGTATAAATAATAAATTATTATTATACTTTTTTATTACTTTTAGCAATCCTTTTTTTCCACCCCAAACATTGCAATCTGAAATGCAACTACACCCGAAATGCAATGTGTGGTGCACTTTGAGGATTGGCTGCCATCAGGCATGAAAGCCACAAGGCACACACCATTAGAAGGTATATGGATTGTGGTCCAAGTTTACAGAACAATATAGAAATTGAAGATGATAGATTACATTACTGAAAGTATAGTACAGATGTTAATTGTTCTTTCTTTCATAAACTAATGAAGAAAAACATTCAACCTTCAAGGGAACATTTTTCAGGATAATTTGAAGGAACCTCTGTGCACTGCAGATAGTTCAGGGTAAATTCTAGGGCACATAAATCTCGATCAAATCTCCATGTCCCATCCATGACTGAGACACAATCGGTCAGGACAAAAGACCACCTTCTCAGTGGCTTCACTCAGATTGTGGAATTAACTTAGTTCATGAGCTCCACTGCACACCATCCTTCACAGTTTGTCACTGACTGGTCTAAACTTCCCTGTTCTGGAAAGTATTTGTCTCACTGGGAATATGATTTTTACATGGTAGACCTTCATTGTAGAATGTTTTTCTCTGCCAAGACTGTTTTTATGCTTTTATGTTTAAAAAAAATATATAATCAACATTTATATACCACTTTTCATCACAAAGTGTCCACAAAATGGTTTCACTGTAGTTAGTAAAAACATTTCATTAGAACAATAAAGCATTTAAACAGTACAGCAAATAAAATATCACAAAATCAACACAACCATACAATCATTTCAGTACTACAACATAATACTACCCCATGATTCAGAGCAGATTTAAGCCCAGACTGCCATAACCCCGGGAGAACATATAAATCTTGATTAGCCAATTGGTTCATTATGGATCATGTAGCCCTGTGGAATTCATTTCCTCCTAAGAAAGGGATGCATCACTTCCTCTTTCAAAGTAGTGGGGACCACACCCTTCCCTGCAATGAGACATTAACTACCCACTGGACCCACTCCGCCAAATCCCTCCAGCTAGCTGTAAGCAGCCATGAAGAGCAAGGGTCAAGTAGTTGGTCATATTCATTCAAGCTTCTTGTCCACATCTACAGGCTACATTAACTGAAACTGATCCTTCCAAAAAGGGTCAGTCAGTTCTTTGGACCTCCTCTGAAATCATAACCACTAGTGCCACCAAGGCTGAAGTGGAGGCAAGCAATTGTATCTTCATAAAGGTAAGGGACCCCTGACCATTAGGTCCAGTCGTGACCGACTCTGGGGTTGCGGTGCTCATCTCGCTTTATTGGCCGAGGGAGCCAGCGTACAGCATCCGGGTCATGTGGCCAGCATGACTAAGCCGCTTCTGGTGAACCAGAGCAGCGCACGGAAGCGCCGTTTACCTTCCCGCCGGAGCAGTACCTATTTATCTACTTGCACTTTGACGTGCTTTCGAATTGCTAGGTTGGCAGGAGCAGGGACCGAGCAACGGGAGCTCACCCCGTCGCGGGGATTTGAACCGCTGACCTTCTGATCGGCAAGTCCTAGGCAAGTCCTAACCCACAGCGCCACCCGCTAAGCAAATATGTCCAAGCAGGTGACAGGTGGTTCAGATGTTACTGTCTGTGACCAGAACACACTTGTCCTTTAAGCACTCTGAAAAGCACTGATAGGTGGCTGTTTGGATATGAAATTCACTGCCATGACCACCACGTGATAAGCACATGCTATAGAGCTTATATACTGACCTCACTATCAGATTAGTGTCACTTGTATTCTAGTTTCTGTTTGCTTCCTTATCCAAATGTGCACTCTAGACCTCAACGCTGGAGAGAGCACTTAGGGGCAGCCTTGTTGATGGCATCTCCCCCCCCCCCCGCCTTCCAAATCCCTATTCCTATTGTGTCATGCCTTTTAGACTGCAAGCCTGGGGGCCTTTTCTGGCTAAAGAGCAGGTACCCCTGCCCGTACGGGCCAGTCTTTCCAGACTCTAGGGTTCTGCACTCATCTCACTCTATAGGCCGGGAGCCAGCGCTGTCCGCAGACACTTCCGGGTCACGTGGCCAGCGTGACAAGCTGCATCTGGCAAGCCAGCGCAGCACACGGAACGCCGTTTACCTTCCCGCTGGTAAGCAGTCCCTATTTATCTACTTGAACCAGAGGTGCTTTCGAACTGCTAGGTTGGCAGGCGCTGGGACCGAACGACAGGAGCGCACCCCGCCGCGGGGATTCGAACCGCCGACCATGTGATCATGTGATCGGCAAGTCCTAGGTGCTGAGGTTTTACCCACAGTGCCACCCGTGTCACGAATACTTTAAATGAATAAGTATATCCATATATTACTAGACCTGCAGAAGCTTCTGTAGTGTGCTAGTTAAAGCGTGTGAGCTATGAGACAGACGTCCATCATTTAAATCTCACAACAACCAAAATTTAATTAGGTACCCTTATTTAATCCCATCTCTTCGATGTCAGCCTCCATCTACAATATGGCAGTAATGATATTGGCCAGGTTCTTGGAAAAAGTATTAAGATGAAGTAAGTGACACTTGAAATGCAACATATAAATTAGAAGCATTAAATATACTAGTAATTAAGTTCTACCATTCATTAAGCATGCTCAAGTTTGAAGCTTTAGTTATTCCTCCCCCAAGACTGGGAGTTACTGAATCGCAATCCATTTCAAATGAAACAGCGTTGAAGTGGGGGTGGGGGTGGAGAGAACTTCCAGAATAGGCAAGGTCGCAAGACAAATGTGTGGGCACTGGAGGGAATTTCAGCAATCCTTTTACTGCATGTTTATAAAATCTGTTCAGTATTTACTGCGAAGCATGAAAATATTAATCAGTTATTTATCTTCTTACATGTTTGGCATCAACATCTGGTGTATGCACAAGTGGTGAAGTCTAACATTTGGAATGAGTGAATATTTAATGCTCTTTTCCCCCGAACTCACCAGGAAAAGTTAGCATGCATGCATGTGTATATATATATATATATATATATATATATATATATGAATGAAAGAAGTTTCCAGAGCCAACTGTTTCTATCAAATAATTACTAGCTTCGTATAGGAGTGTCTGGTCTATTTTAGACTATATTTCTGGTTGGAGGAAAGAACTGATCTTAACTAGATTATCTGTGTGCTGTTTCCTACCCCTTTTTTGTCTTCCTTACAGCATTTTGTTGCCAAGCCTTATTAAACGAGTACGGTCTTCATTGATCTGTTTTATTTCTAGTTCTATTTGTTCAATCTGAGATATCACGCACATCTGGTTTATTTCAGAAAATGCCGCCCTGAAAAAGCATCCCGTCCAATCTAATCAAGAACAAACTTGCCCATAAATAACAAAGAACCTAACAATATCACTGTTAGGAAGATGTAAGAGAATGCTTAAAAAAAAAAAAATCAAATTCCTGTATATTGACTATCACAATCTTTTTGAAAGCCTGAATCAGTTAGTTAAATAGTACGTTCTAAAGAAACACAAAATCAGTTTCTGGATTGCCCACATCTCCCAGTTAATGTTCACACTATTATGCCTGCTCGGAGGTTAATGTTTCTGTGCCCCTTAATCATACGTTCCTACCATCCTTACTGCTGGATCCATCATTAAATATTGGCATTCCCAGGAACTATCACTGTAATTAAAAACTGCTGTGTCTTGTTTAACACATCATGCCAATATTATTTACAAGCCATAGGTTTAGCTTATTATTTGTTTTGCACGATACTTGCAAGAGTACTAGCAGTTTTTGCAACCCAGCAGATATTCCAGACAGTCATTTCATAAGAAACCTTTACAGGATAAATTCTTGTGAAAGGGTTCACAGAATCTCCCTACAGCCCTGTCATCAGGTGCTGAAATAAACCAAATGTGTGTCATGTTGCAGTTTTAACAAGCTACAAACAGAGCCAGCCTTTTTCTACAGAACTGAAATTGTCAAAAGACGCAATAGATTAATTCAACAGGCTTTATAGAATTAACCTGAAGTTTCCAGCAAGCAAAAATTCAAGTTTTCTATATTACTTTGATGTTTTTAGTGAAATGTCTGTGAAATATGTGACTTTAATTATATCACTATTGGTGAGGTTTCTCTTTAACCAAATTATGCCATTCAGACAGCAAACATCCAGACCAAGTAGTTGGGGAGGATGTAGCATGATTGAGTCTAACTGAGAAAAAATAGTGCTCATTATTTATAATAAAACTATCTCTAGATAAAGTACCAGGTAGAAGATCATTTAATTTTGTCACTAATAAATTAGTAAATTTGTATTATTGTTTCCAACTGGCCTAACTGCACTTAATTGGACTGCTTCATTTGTGGTTGGCGATACGTGCTCTCTTTTGTCCTGCTTACTGGAGAGGGAATGCCATTTAAACAAAAACAAAACAAAACCCTTTTTGAAAAGCATTAAAGGGTACATGGTGGAAGAGCAGAAAGCCACACACTGTACCATGATGGCAAAATAATTAGAATAATATTTATTATTAGCCTACATAACAAGGTGGTTGTGAATGATAACAGAATTCTAAGGCAAAGCCAGCGCAATGAAAATTAAAAACCTCATTGTGACACGTGGAGACTCCAGCAAGGCACAGTGTTTGGAGATGAGAGGAATTCAGCTGGGAATTTAGGCAAATTAGTATAAAGTTGCAGAGTACATAACTTACGGAATTATGCACTACCCACCTCCACCCATAACATACCCTGCAGAGTATGCAGAAGCAAAACTGAAAAGAATAGCCACAGTGCCTAAGAAAAAATACAGGCCTACTTCTCCATGCATACTACTATGATGATGAAGTGTGCTAGGATTTATTATGGAATATTACTCTCATAATGCTCGGATGGCTTTCTGTTGTCCGGAAATGTAAGCCTTATAGGCCTGGCACCAGATCAGTTACACTCCTTGTCCTCAAGACTTAATGTTCCTTGCTCCATCAAAAATCAATAAGAAAAGCCATGGCTTCCAGCAACCAGCAGAGATCAGATTGTTCATTTAAAATAATCCAGATACTAATTTTCTGCTACATTATTTCAAGAGAGTTATTTCCCATAGGACTGTATTTCCCCCCAGATATGATCTACCAAACCTGCATGTTTCCCATTTTTAGAATCACATGGCACGAAGCGAGACTTACATGCCGAAACTGCTGAAGGCACATCCCATTCCCTTGCCAATAAAGCCATGGCACATTTGGCTGTCTGCCATTTAAGCATCCCTAAGCCTCCCCTTACCCATCCTACCACACATTGCCAACAGATTATTACATCTGTGCAAGGAAGACAAGAGTTGGGCCAGCAACCATTAGGGTGCCACATAAGGGTACAATCATGACCCCATCAAGTCCATACCACAAAAGGCCCATTTGTACCAGGCAAGAGGTTGACGTGACAACTGACGCTATCCCACAAATCGCCCAGGGCCTGATCATAGTGCTAGTCCAGAAACACCTGGAAAGCCACGTTTTCCCCATTCCATGGTTGGAAGAAGGGCTAAGGAGCCCTTTCATACCACCCTCTTGATTTCGGACTGTATCCCATGCTAGTCCTACTCAGAATAGGCCCATTGAAGTTAATAGATATGGCTAACAAAGGTTCATTAATTTAAATAGATCTGCTCTGAGTAGAACATTGGATACAAACTGAGTAGAGCATTGGATACAAACTTATGGCTTCTAGGCATAGTCAAACTCCGGCCCTCCAGATGTTTGGGACTGCAATTCCCATCAACCCTGACCACTGGTCCTGTTAGCTAGGGATGGTGGGAATTGTAGTCCCAAACATCTGGAGGGCCAGAGTTTGCCCATGCCTGTTCTAAGTTCTCCCCCCGCCCCGTAAAAAAAATCAAAATCAACTATCAGACGCAGAATGCAATGTAAGAAGCCCTGCATCATACTGCACAATAGATTGTGCATTGAGTGAGAGGCTGGACTAGATATTTTTCTATGACCCATCAAACCAAGCAGGATAGCTCAGCCAATAAGAGCATGAGACTCTTAATCTCGTGGTCATGGGTTCCAGCCCTACATTGGGTAAAAAGGTTCCTGAATTGCAGGGGACTGGACTAGCTGAGCCCTTGTGATCCCTTCCAAACTCTGTGATTCTCTGCACTGCATCTGTTTACATAATTTATCTTGAGGAATTTGGATGCTTTCATCACCAAATAATATGAGCAGCCCCATCCTTAAGGGAAGCATGATTTGAAGATTCCTTCAGTCATTACCCATTACTACGAGCCCTGAATCCAGGAATAGTTAGTCATGACTGAGTCCCATTGAAACCAAATGAAAAGTCATCACTATCTGATCTGATTCATTTGGGATTCAGTCCTGACTAACTTAAAATGTACTATCCCCGACTCAGTTAAGCAGAGAATTAAAAATTTAATGTGCTAAGGCAGCAAGCAAGTTTTTGCAAACATGTGACCTGGCTTGAACATAACATTAAACCGCAGTATACTGTTATGGGGATGAGAATGCTAAGGCCTTAGGTTCGAAAGCTTCTTCCTCTGCTCTCTTCCTCCAGCAAGCTTAAACAGCATTTTACAAATCAGATAAATAACTACAGTGGTACCCCGCAAGACGAATGCCTCGCAAGACGGAAAACCCGCAAGACGAAAGGGTTTTCTGTTTTGGAGGCGCTTCGCAAGACGAATTTCCCTATGGGCTTGCATCGCAAGACGAAAGCCCATAGGGAAATGCTAGCGGTCGGGAGCAAAGACTTTCGCCCACAGCCGGCCTTCAGAAGAGGACCTCTTCTGAAGGCCGGCGGGGGGCAAAAGTCTTTGCTCCCGCCCCGCCTGCCTTCCCCCCCCGCCTGCCCCGGGCGATCTTAAAATGCTGGCGGGCGGGAGCGAAGCGTTCGCTGCCGACCCCCAGCATTTTAAAATCTCCAAGGGACAGCAGAGAAGTCTCTGTCCCAGGGAGATTTTAAAATGCTGGGGGTCGGGAGCGTTCGCTGCCGACCCCCAGCATTTTAAAACGCTGTTCCGAAGCGGGGGGCGGGAACATCTGCCCCAGCCGCCCCACTTCGGAACGATGTTCCGAAGGGGGGAGGTGGGGCGGGAACAGCTGCCCCATCCGCCCCACTTCGGAACGATGTTCCGAAGGGGGGAGGTGGGGCGGGAACAGCTGCCCCATCCGCCCCACTTCGGAACGATGTTCCGAAGGGGGGAGGGTGGGCGGGAACAGCTGCCCCATCCGCCCCACTTCGGAACGATGTTCCGAAGGGGGGAGGTGGGGCGGGAACAGCTGCCCCATCCGCCCCACTTCGGAACGATGTTCCGAAGGGGGGAGGGTGGGCGGGAACAGCTGCCCCATCCGCCCCACTTCGGAACGATGTTCCGAAGGGGGGAGGTGGGGCGGGAACAGCTGCCCCATCCGCCCCACTTCGGAACGATGTTCCGAAGGGGGGAGGGTGGGCGGGAACAGCTGCCCCATCCGCCCCACTTCGGAACGATGTTCCGAAGGGGGGAGGTGGGGCGGGAACATCTGCCCCATCCGCCCCACTTCGGAACGATGTTCCGAAGGGGGGAGGGTGGGCGGGAACATCTGCCCCATCCGCCCCACTTCGGAACGATGTTCCGAAGGGGGGAGGTGGGGCGGGAACATCTGCCCCATCCGCCCCACTTCGGAACGATGTTCCGAAGGGGGGAGGTGGGGCGGGAACAGCTGCCCCATCCGCCCCACTTCGGAACGATGTTCCGAAGGGGGGAGGTGGGGCGGGAACAGCTGCCCCATCCGCCCCACTTCGGAACGATGTTCCGAAGGAGGGAGGGGGGCGGGAAGAGCTGCCCCATCCGCCCCACTTCGGAACGATGTTCCGAAGGAGGGAGGGGGGGCGGGAAGAGCTGCCCCATCCGCCCCACTTCGGAACGATGTTCCAAAGGAGGGAGGGGGGGCGGGAAGAGCTGCCCCATCCGCCCCACTTCGGAACGATGTTCCGAAGGAGGGAGGGGGGGCGGGAAGAGCTGCCCCATCCGCCCCACTTCGGAACGATGTTCCGAAGGAGGGAGGGGGGGCGGGAACAGCTGCCCCATCCGCCCCACTTCGGAACGATGTTCCGAAGGAGGGAGGGGGGCGGGAACAGCTGCCCCAGCCGCCCCACTTCGGAACGATGTTCCGAAGTGGGGAGGGGGGGCGGGAACAGCTGCCCCAGCTGCCGGGCTTCGTAGCGCTGCTGCGAAGCCGGGCGGGGGGGGGTGGGAACACCTTCTGAAGGCGGGCAGGGGGCGAAAGTCTTTGTCCCCCCTGCCTGCCTTCCCAGGGGCTTTTAAATCGCCCCGGACAGCGGAGAAGTCCTCCGCTGTCCGGGGCGATTTTAAAATGCCGCCCGCCAGCATTTTAAGATCGCCCGGACAGCGGAGAAGTCCTCCGCTGTCCCGGGGTTTTTTAAAATGCTGGGGGTGGGAAGAAAAGCCCTTGTCCCCCCCCCCCCAGCCTTCAGAAGAGGTCCGGGGACAGACTGTCCCCGGACCTGGCCTGAAGGTGGTTTCCCTAGGAACGCATTAATTGATTTTCAATGCATTCCTATGGGAAACCGTGCATCGCAAGACGAAAAACCCGCAAGACGAAGAGAATTGCGGAACGAATTAATTTCGTCTTGCGAGGCACCACTGTATTAGGAGTGCCCCAAAGAAGAATTTGTATGCTGGGCCTAATAAACCCTTTTCTGTGCACCTAGAGGTCTTTTCCGTTTTAATTTCTGTTTCATCCAATAAGGACAAACTGTAGTTAATTTAGACTACAGTTTATTGAAACAAGCCCAAATCAAAATGCCTTTTTTATCATGGCTGTTTACAAACTAACCACAGTTTAGCTCATTTTGGGAGTAACAACAAACTCTACTTACTTTATATCAGGGCCTAGGTGCTCCCGATCTCCTCCTCTGGCACACACCAGAAGAGGTAAAGTAATTAGTCAAGTAGCTCACTTTTGTAAAGTGAAACTGTGGCTTAGCATTATATCCAAACTTAACCATGGAGTCACTCACTGAGCAGCTTCTTGTTAGGTACACACTTAGTGCTAAACCTAAGCCTGCTTCTGAATAATGTGTGAAATGAACGATGAATTCATACAGACCAAACTTGAAAAGCAGTAACTTAAGTGGCATTGATGTGGCTGTAGCAGCTCACATGAGATTCATTACACAGGCTTAAAATTGTGTCCCCATGTTTTTCTTGTTAAGAAGCGCACAGGGAGGTATGGAAGTACGAGATACAAACCTGCACATCATAAGTCCCGTTTAGCAGGACAGGCCTTTGGGAATTGATATCCTGCAGGACCCCTGACAGCACAGAACAATTGACTTTCTGGAAGTCTTTGGAGTGGCTGAACTGCACCATGTTGTGGAGAGCCAAAATTTTAGTGTCAAGCTCAGCATCCTGCCTGGTGCGGTTGTGCAGCCCGAGGTGGTACTTGCGGAAGTGTTTGATGAGATCTGTGGGGTCGTTCCCATAGTAACCATAGCCACAGATGTTGCATTTGAAGTCCTGAAGCTCTGGAGACAGAGGCGCCATATCAGGGTTCTCGTTTGCCAGCAAATCTGCTTTCAATTTGCTTGGCCTTGCGTCCCCATCTGAAGGCACTTGTGGGTTTTTTGAGGCCACCGAACCTGGGCTCGAACCCCGGCCCTCGGCTTGACCACTTTGCACATGCACTGTTTCGTCCGTAGATTTTGGTGATGTGCGATGCTCATCGCTTTTCTCCGACAGATCTCCTGGCGGGGTGCAGATCACATCTTGGGTGTCATCTGCATCTGATCTGAGAGGAGACTTCAAGGACTCTGAGATTCCCCCAACAGCTGGAGATGAGAAGCCCTGCATATTTCTGTCTGTCACCTCATCATGAGGGAAGGATGGAACATTTCCTCCCTTATTGTGGCTTTCATAATTAAAGCCAGCCTTTTCGCCTGTTGGGGAGCTTTTAAAGTCCTTTTTAGTGCTGGGAGATGACTCTGGGACATGCGTGCAAAACCCCTCCTTGTCAGTTTGCTCCGCAGCCTCACTCTGCTCAGCGTTCCCTTGCATCTGACCGGCAGAAAATTCTCGTTGCCTTTCAATAGTGTTACTTTCAGGACCCGGCAACTTGAGGGCCTCGGGTTCACCTTCACTAGCAACGTTTCTTAGAGGGGGGTTCTTTTTCCGGACCATATCTGAAAGCAGAAACAGAAAAACAATTAGACTGCTTAAACTACGCAGTCAATTTATGCCACCCCTCACCGTTAAACATAAAGGTGCAGTTTCTGCCAGATACAAAATACTCACAAGCTTTTATAAAACACAGGATACTATCAGTGGCACACTTACTTGGGCACAGTTACAATGCTGGCACACTCATTTTGACTTATATCTTACAGGAATAGCAACATTTCAAAATGTAATTTAAATAAATTTTAAAATATCACTGGTAATCTCCAGTTCTGTGCATCAGTTAGTAGCTTGACATCTCTGTAAACGAATCCCAGTAATGCAATGCTAAATTCTTTTTTAAAAAATTCTTTTTAGAATACAGTGGTGCCTCGCAAGACGAAATTAATCCGTTCCGTGAGTCTCTTCGTCTAGCAGTTTTTTCGTCTTGCGAAGCAACCCTATTAGCGGATTAGCGATATTAGCGGTTTAGCGGCTATTAAAGGCTTAGCGGCTATTAAAGGCTTAGCGGATTAGCGGCTAAAAGGCTATTAGCGGATTAGAAAGGGGGGGCGAAAAAAAATCGGAACACTCGCAAGACGTTTTCGTCTTGCAAAGCAAGCCCTTAGGGAAAATCGTCTTGCGAAGCAGCTCAAAAACGGAAAACTCTTTCGTCTAGCGGGTTTTCCGTCTTGCGAGGCATTCGCCTTGCAGGGCACCACTGTAAATAATTATGGATGTGTCATACTGAGATCAGTATTTAGCCTCACACATGCACTCACACACACCAGATTTGGGGGGGGGGGGTTGCATCCTCCCTTCCTACTGCTGAACCCTATGAGAAAACCCCTTAATTGTGAAAACAGATATGGAACTGAAATATATAGGCTATATGAGCTATGTTTTGAGATGAGTGTTGCTCACATAAGATATCCTTTGCATCCAGAAATTCTTAAAACAAACAGTAAACTATGCACTCTTTCATATTTTGCATGGTCTGGGTCTAATCTCATAGTTATCAAGCAAACATAATGTTCGAATGAGAATCTTATACTTATCAGTAACTTCCATGCTATAATTTTACAGTACTGTAAAATGTTATAACTTTACTGCCTAGAGCAGGCGTAGCCAACGTAGTGCTCCCTTCCAGATGTTGCTGGACTCCAGCTCCCATCACCCTCAACCAGCATGGCCATTGGTTATGGATGATGGGAACTGTAGTCTGACAATATCTGAAGGGCACCACGTTGGCCGGCCTAGGATCTCAAAATGGGAGAAATGAGTCAACCCCTACAAAGAAAGAGGATTTTATGGTAAGCACAGTACTACCACATTGTTCAATAACCGGGTGGGCTGAATATCACCTTGCTGAAGATACCTCCTGATCTATACTGGATTTCTGAAGCTAGCCACACCCCTTGGGTACCATCATCCCAATGTGATTTGAGAAGAAGGGAGCTTAGGAAGAGCTGAAACAGATGGCTGGGCCATGGGCTGGGTGAGGCAAAATACACAAAAGCTTTTTTGAAGTTCCCCCCACACTTTCTAAAATCTCAAAATAATTGCCAATATTTTCGTACGAGAAGAAGAATTTGTGAAGCTAATATTAGGCACATCACCCTTCCACCACCCCCTCCTATTATTTTTTTCTCCTAAAAACTTCAGTTTCATTGGACTGTATCTATGATACTCTACCCTTAAAGAAAGATATGCTTTTCCTCTGGCTTGTACACTATCAATATCATTTTTCAAGAAGACATATTATCTAAATAAAAGCCCATCTGCAGTACTTCTAAATGGAAGAAACTATCTACTGGCAAGTCATGTTAGACAGAGTGAGAATACAGAGAAAGCATATAAGCATTCTGCAATTATTATCTGTAAGACAAATAACAGATTGCACAATGCTTTATAGCGTGCCAAGAAGTTTTCCAGTTAACATTTCCACTTGGAAAAAAAAATAGATTACATACTTTTAAAATCATACCCAGCATTGACTTCATAAGGCATGTGGCTCTAGAATGCTTTTTTGTTTTTTTGCTTTTACAGTTATTAATTCTATTAGTCAGCTAGCAGGAGGGCTAACGCAACTGGCTTAGGAGGTACACGGAAGACACAGAAGACATTTTGAGAGCTGATCTGCACATCTGCAAAAGAAAAAAAAAGATTTCCTTCCTAAATTATGCATTCACGATCAGTTGGGGTTTTTCCTTACTTAAAAACATGATTATGTCTGCTTTCTATACAGCATTAGATCTACTACAGCAAATGGTGGCTGCGGCACACAATTCTCTGTTTAGAAAAATACACAGCATTCAGCATGCTTTGTCCTTTCCATATGTACTCCTTCTTGCATAGACATTCTTGCAAATTCTGATCCCATTATTTTGTAGGTATCCAGCTGTATGGCAACCAATTCTGGCCCATCTAGAGGGCAGTATCAGGAAGCTTTGGTGTCATAGCTTAATTCAAAAGTAAAGCATCACTACTACCTTCCAATAACTACATCACAAAATCACAATACTTTCTTATCTTTTGCTTCTCAAACTCCCACCCCAATCCCTCCTGTATCAGCCCCACTCACCCTGTGACATGATAGACCCTGATGGGATCTCCCAGTGTACCAGAATCAAAAAAGCTACTCTCTTCAGTTTACTTACCCACACACACACACACACACACACACACAACCTGATGTCTAGGGTAGATTTGTAGTAAGGGTAGTCCTTTCTGGAGAGTTAATGGTACTTTTTTTAACAATACAGCCAGGCATATACATATTTATTACACATAGCTTTTCAAGTCAGCTACAAAACAGATAAGATGGGTTAACTTTTAAGCACTGAAATGAATGCATTCCACGTCTTTAACAATCCCCCACAATCCTAGAGCTCATCTCTAATACCGGAAGTGAGACAGCTTTGGTATAAAAGCAGTGGAACACGGAAAGGTAAGTTAGACTAGGGGCTAGTTATTTTCTCATTCTCTGCCCGCTCCTTTTATGCGTTAAAAATTAACCCTCCAGACCCATTTTATATCCAAACCTGACCATGTGTGATGCTAAGATAAACCAAATACAACTCAGGTGTCAGAATACAGTCTTGGAGTCACTCAGACCAATGGAGAAAGGAAGGAATTGTTCCTATGGTCTGCCTAGTAGCAGAGAAGCAAGTCATTTGTAGGATGGAATGGGAAGGCTTGTAGCACCAAGTTATGTTCTGTCATCTGGTCCAGTCAAATGCTGTATAATTTCTCAAGCAACGGCCTCTAACAACGCTGATAATCTTTCACAAAGTTATGTGAAACTCATTTTTGAAAGCAAGTGGGCACGTCACGCAGTAAAACTCCCAACAGCTCTAGGAATTAGTTCTAGATTTCATGGAAGAAAATTGCTCAAAAGCAATGGCAAGTGATTCATTACCTGAAGACTAGTTCTCATTTTCTGGTAAATAATCTGGCCATCCAGTTCCATTATTTACATACAACAATACTACAAACTCAGTGGAACGCAGTGATGAATGACCATCTAGCTCCAGATCAGTAACCAATATCGGGGGGCTATGTTAATAGAAAAGAACAAGTAAAGCCTCACAAAAATTCAGCTCAGCTCTAGTGCAACCTACCAAACTCCTCCAAAATTAACTAAGGTTGCATGGAAACCTAAAGGTTCAATGCCACAATACATGGAAACAACATGTGTATCTCAAGTTGGAAGTAGCAAGTCACTAGCTATGCATTACGTCATCCTTCCCATCCTCAACATACACCATGCTGAATTCCTTAGCTAGAGGCCCTTCGCACCTGGAAAGCTACATAAACGCTATGCTGAGTAGCAATGGCAAGAAACCTAGCTGGACTGCAAGCGCGCTTCATGATGCAAAGTAATGTTACTGCAAATTCTAAGTGGGTGGTGTCCACTATCATAAGTCCAAGACAAGGCACATAGTGATCTTAAAGTGTAGGTGCACCGACTAAAGAGGTGCAAATGTTTTCAACTAACTGCAAGCCAAGTTCTCCTAATTTTCCTGAGCTTTTTCATAGATACGGAGCAATGCAAGTCTAAATCTCACTGGGGCAAGACAAGAACAATGCAGCCGCCGCCGCCTAACTGAGTTCTCAGAGGCTCTACATAATGTATACCTATTAATACTTTCCTACCACTCTAGGGAGTAAACTTTAATTAATTAACAGACTGCAGAGAACTTTGAGATCATCTGATGAAACGGCTTTATATGGTGCAATGTTATTATAACAACTGGAACCAAAATTATTTTCAGCCTACTGAATCTGGCAGAGGGTGTAGGAGTGAGCTTCATGTTAAAACAAAGCAACCAAGGTGTAATTTCATATTATTCTCCCTCCAGAGGAGAGAAATACCTGCTAGAGGATCACAAACTTTTTTTTTTTTTTACATTAAGCATATGCAAGGTTAGGAAAAAATTAATCACATACCTCTTTAGTGTAGCTTTGGCATAGTGAGCACTCATTTAAATAGGGCTTGGGCTAGATCCCACACTGCCACACTAAATGAGGGGAGATTTAATCAGCACTGAATGGCAGGCTGTCTCTCCACTCCATGCGTGGCAGTTTCTTATTGGATAATTAATTAGGTTCACCTAATTTACAGCAATCTTACATTTTTATTGACAGATGTTTGTATCTAAAAGCAAAAATACCAAAAAATATGTAAGAACATTTGGGGAAGTTGTATTTTTGGCTTATGTTAAAAGTTTAATACTTATACTTATCAAATATAAAACAAACAAGCATCTTTAGACTAAGTCTGCAGGTGGAGCTTACCGTATTTTTCGCTCTATTGGACGCACCGGACCACAGGACGCACCTAGTTTTTAGAGGCGGAAATCAAGGAAAAAAATATTATCCCCCCCCAGCCCCAAAGAGCAACGGACAGGCTGCATGCAGCCTGTCCACTTCTCCCAGAGCTTCTCGGGGCTGCGGGGGAAGCCCGGGTTACCCCCCCCCCCAGCCCCAAAGAGCAAAGAAGCCAAGACAGCGCACGGGATCCATGGCCGCGCAACCTCTCCAGCCAGGAGCTAAACCTCTCCAGTGCAGCTAAAGAAGACAAGGCAGCAAGCGCGATCCATCCCGCTCACTGCCTTGGCTTCTTCTTTAGCCTTGCACAGCATCTTTAGTCTTGCGCAATGGGATGGATTGCGCCCGCTGTCCACCGGGGCTGGACTAGATGACTCCTGGGGTTCCCTTCCAACCCTGCAATTCTATGACCTCGGAAGGTGTTTGGGGTCTCCACCACTGGAGGCTTTTAAGCAGCGGTTGGGGGACCATCTGCCTGGCGTTCTTTAGCTGTGATTCCTACATTGTGAGGGGGCTGGGCTAGATGACCCTTGGGTGGCCCTCCCAACTCTATACAGTCCTACAGTTCTGCGGCAGGAGATCCACAGCCACTTCACACAATGCCCACTCCCAATTTGTACCCCCCTACCTGCCACACTTCCCCCACCCCACTTAAGCTGAGGGAATTCCTGCCCAGAGAAACTCCCAGCAATCAAGGAGGAGGAATCCGCTGCAGCCGTGAGCAGCGGTGGATCCATGGTCCCCTTCCTTCTCTCCTCCGTAGTTGCTTTGAAGCAGGAAAGTGGGAGAGGAGCTGCTTACACGAGTGTAAGCTGCTCCCCTCCCACTTTGCTGCTTCAAAGCAATCACGGAGGAGGGAATCCGCTGAAGCCTCCAGCAGGGGAGGATCCATGGTCCCCTTCCTTCCCTCCTCCGTGGTTGCTTTGAAGGAGGAAAGTGGGAGAGGAGCTGCTTACACGAGTGTAAGCTGCTCCCCTCCCACTTTGCTGCTTCAAAGCAATCACGGAGGAGGGAATCCGCTGAAGCCTCCAGCAGGGGAGGATCCATGGTCCCCTTCCTTCCCTCCTCCGTGGTTGCTTTGAAGGAGGAAAGTGGGAGAGGAGCTGCTTACACGAGTGTAAGCTGCTCCCCTCCCACTTTGCTGCTTCAAAGCAATCACGGAGGAGGGAATCCGCTGAAGCCTCCAGCAGGGGAGGATCCATGGTCCCCTTCCTTCCCTCCTCCGTGGTTGCCTTGAAGGAGGAAAGTGGGAGAGGAGCTGCTTACACGAGTGTAAGCTGCTCCCCTCCCACTTTGCTGCTTCAAAGGGAGCCCGGGAGGAGGGAATCTGCTGCAGCCTCGAGCAGCGAAGAGGATCCATGGGTCCCCTCTTTCCTTCCTCCGTGGTTGTTTTGAAGCAGGAAAGTGGGAGAGGAGCTGCTTACACGAGTGTAAACTGCCCCCCTCCCACTTTCCTGCTTCAAAGCAATTACGGAGGAGGAATCCGAAAGTGGGAGAGGAGCTGCTTACACGAGTGTAAGCTGCTCCCCTCCCACTTTGCTGCTTCAAAGGGAGCCCGGGAGGAGGGAATCTGCTGCAGCCTCGAGCAGCGAAGAGGATCCATGGGTCCCCTCTTTCCCTCCTCCGTGGTTGCTTTGAAGAAGGAAAGTGGGAGAGGAGCTGCTTACACGAGTGTAAGCTGCTCCCCTCCCACATTGCCGCTTCAAAGCAATCACGGAGGAGGGAATCCGCTGAAGCCTCCAGCAGCGAAGAGGATCCATGGTCCCCTTCCTTCCCTCCTCCGTGGTTGCTTTGAAGCAGGAAAGTGGGAGAAGAGCTGCTTACACGAGTGTAAGCTGCTCCCCTCCCACATTGCCGCTTCAAAGGGAGCCCGGGAGGAGGGAATCTGCTGCAGCTTCCCCCACCTCCCGCAGAAGCCGTGCGCTCTTTAAAGGGGCTGTGCGACTTCTCCTGGCTTTTCTGGGAGGTGGGGGAATTCCCCCACCTCGGAGAAAAGCCCGCAGGAGCCGCGCAGACTTTAAAGAGGGTGCCGCTCTTGGGGGCTTTTCCCCCAGGAGGGAGAAGGGACTGCTGCAGCCAGTCACTCCCTTCTCCCTCCTAGAGAAAAGCCCGCAGGAGCGCACGAAGCTTGTGTGCGGCTCTTGAGGGCTTTTCCCGCCTGCCTCCCCCCTGCATTCGCTCCATAGGACGCACACACATTTTCCCTTGCTTTTTAGGAGGGAAAAAGTGCGTCCTATGGTGCGAAAAATACGGTATGTTGTTGTTGTTTAATAGAACAGCACCAGGCAATTTTAGAGGCAATCCTCCTCCTAATCATCACCATCTACCAAAGTCCATCAAAATCAGGGGGAGAGATGGTATCTATAAAAACAGATTTTTGCATCTTGCTGGTTCAGTTCTTCCCAACATTATAGGTGGCAAGCAAACTGAAGTTTTAATAATGATGACATAATTTCCAAACTACCAGTGACTGTAAATTAAGGACTGGACTTACCTATAAAGTGCAAGGGCTGCAACTTCTTCCCCCTACTCTTTACCCCATGCTTCCTGAAACATGCTCAGAGTGTGTGTATTAGGAGAACACCCAGAACAGCACAAAGGGGCAGGGGAGCGGCATCATTCCGACTGGCAAGCTAAAATGCTCGCAATATTGGGACGCTGAATTCCACCCTAAGAAATCTGCTTTGTTGAGAGCATCTTTTTCCACTGACGGAGGTGGGGTTTAGTATATGGTAGCTATTATGATGACTGCTCCTAAAATTATGTCCTTCCTGCAGACTTACAATGTAGATATGTTTAATATTTTTTATAAAAATTTAAAATTACCTTTTAACTTCTCTTTCAAAACACAAAACCAAAGGGAAAAGATGAATATCTGAATATGAGATGCAACATTAACAGTTCAGTCTCTATGATTAGGGATGCTTGAAGAAAACGGTGAGTTCCTATACAAAATAGACGGATTCCCCACTTCTCAGACTAATGCACAAATCAGAATTTAATTATCCACCATATTTTTTACTGCTCAAAATCTTGCAAAAATCTTAAACTTATCAAAACATGCATTGAAATATTACCTTGAGATAAAATACCGATTTAATTATGTGTTTTGAGTGAAAATACACATTGAAATATGTATTTCTATACTATGTAAAGGGTGGCTAAAAAAAAAACACAACCCCTGGTAAATAGAGAAATGGAAAAGGATGCAATTAAAGAAATAAATAATTCATCCATCTCTACATAACTATACTGAAGGACTCTTTTAGCAGATCCTGGTATCTCTGGATAGGCCTGGGAAAAGCTCCTGTCTGAAATCCTTGAGAATTCTGCCAATCATGGTAGACAATACTGAACTAGATGGACTCAGTATATTGCAGCCTCCTAGGCCCCTAAACGTTACTTTAAAAAAAAATCAAAAACCTCTCCCACCTCCAACAAAACTCAGATATCCCTATGAAACATTCGTTTTCAACCCAAAGGAAAAAAGCTTGGTTCCTCCAACACTTGACTCACTGAATTTCTTAGCATAAGATGCAGTGATGGCCACTACCTCAGAAAGCTTTTTAAAAGCATTGGATGAATTTCACAGCAGAGAGATGTATCAATTACTATTAGCAAGGATGTGAAATGTTCACAGTGGGTCCAGAGTAGGTTTTCGCTGACCCTGCTTTGGGGAGTCTGATGAAGTAATGGAGCCACAACACAAACGGTCAACTATTCAACATCATAACTGCTTTCTTTTCTTCTTCTTGGTGTGCTTTAAATGGTTAATTCTTCTGTAACCACAAAGCCCTTTGAGATTCACTGACTAGCCTAGGAATCCTATGCTAAAATGTAATCTGGCCACAACATGCTCCGATGTTCAACATTCTCAATGCACCTGTTTAATGGACTGAGATAATGCAAGGTGGTTTGTGGCTTTATCCGTTTTGTGGGCAGAACCATGGCTAAATATCTCCTAAGGGCTTTTTTCAGGCGAGTCTTGCACAGCATGGTTGACCACCCCATGCCACAGAGGACTGCAGAGCAATCAGGCTTGCAGCCCTGCCTGCATCCATGCTGCTTGCTCCCTGGTTTAGGAGCCTAAAGTCAAATCACAGGGAAGGGGGTGAGGGCTGCATACATTTTGTTGTCCGTGCTGCTGTGCCCAATTTGTGTTCTCTCAACTTCCTTGGCTACCACAGTCTTAACGGCGTATGTGGTATGCAAAGGAGTTACCCAGGGTTTGCGCTAGACATAAATTTTAACTAAGAAGAGAAAAATGCTTCAAGGTGCCTTTGAGAAGACAACAGAGAAGACAAATTTCTATTCATTTCAATTGGTCTACTCCAAGTAGGACAAGCTTTGGCTATAACCCAATATCCAGAAGAAGGCATGAAAGGACTAGATACGTCAGCACAGCAGAAGACACAGGCAATGTCATCACTGTATTCTGTGCAACTTTTGCTTATGTTTTATTATACAGTGGTACCTCGGGTTAAGTACTTAATTCGTTCCAGAGGTCTGTACTTAACCTGAAACTGTTCTTAACCTGAGCACCACTTTAGCTAATAGGGCCTCCTGCTGCAGCTGCGCCACTGGAGCACGATTTCTGTTCTTATCCTGAAGCAAAGTTCTTAATCTGAAGCATTATTTCTGTGTTAGCGGAGTCTGTAACCTGAAGCGTATGTAACCTGAAGCATATGTAACCCAAGGTACCACTGTAGTGGTATAGTGGGAAGCAGTACCAGCAGCTGGCAACTTCAGAATATAGCTCCTTTTAAAATGAAGGCTTAAACACTTGGGTGAAGATGTCACTCATGAGAGCAAAAGACCAAAATCATGTCTAGTCCAGCATCCTGTTTCTCACAGTGGCTAACCAGATGCCACAAGGAAGCCCATAAGAAGGGCACTAAAGAAATAGCCCTCTCTCACTATTGTCTCCCAGGAACTGGCAGTGGACAGACATATGAAATGTGGAAGCAGCATATAAACATCATGACTCGTAGCCACTGACAGCTTTGCATCTTCCACAAATTTGTCCAATCCCATCTTGAAGCTATCTAAGCTAATGGCTATCATCAAATCTTGTGAAACTGAACTCATTAAGATTCCCCTGCTAAACAGCTTCAATAGACAGAGTTTGGGCATTCTGAGAGAGGAAGCAAAACTTTCCCCTAGTCATTTTCTTCACACCATGCATAATTTTACATAATTTTACATATCTCATATGTCCTGCGTTGCAGGAATTAGACTGGATGACCCGTGGGATCCCTTCCAACTCTACAATTCTATGCTTCTATGATATTGCTGAGGGATGTGGGTGGCGCTGTGGGTTAAACCACTGAGCCTAGGACTTGCCGATCAGAAGGTCGGCGGTTCAAATCCCCGCGGCGGGGTGAGCTCCCGTTGCTCAGTCCCTGCTCCTGCCAACCTAGCAGTTCGGAAGCACATCAAAGTGCAAGTAGATAAATAGGTACCCCTCCGGCGGGAAGGTAAACAGCGTTTCCGTGCGCTGCTCTGGCTCGCCAGAAGTGGCTTAGTCATGCTGGCCACATGACCCGGAAGCTGTACGCCGGCTCCCTCGGCCAATAAAGCGAGATGAGCTCCGCAACCCCAGAGTCGGCCACGACTGGACCTAATGGTCAGGGATCCCTTTACATTTACCTATGATATTGCTAGCTGTCCTCCCTAAACTAAACAGCTTCCTGTGTTACAATCTTTTCTCATAGGGGAGCTGCTCCAGCCCACTGACCGTTTTGACTGCCCTTGTCAGCCATGTTTTTGAGCATAATGAACGTTGTATAATCCTTTCTGCAATGTGATTAAGAGCTCACAGTATTACAAGAGGAACCACACCACAGATTTGTACAAAAGCATTACAATACTGGTAATTAATTATTTTATCAATTTGCTGATGTCCCTTAGGAACGTAATTACACTTTGTGCTTGAATAGGTGTGCAGAGTCCTGGAAAGCAGTGTCTGGGGAAAGTCTTAAGTTCATGTTTAGACTGGAGTAAATGCATAGTATATTTGCAGTCCTGCGGTTTCTGTTTATGCATGTAGCAGCAGAAATGGTATCAGCAGCTGATAAATGATAACAGAAGAGTAAAAGTTTGTGCAACGTTATCATACATTCAAGAACTTACATACAACAGAAACCACAGCCTACCATGCATATACACCAAAGTAAACAAGCCTTAAAACACCACTCTAGACATTTTGCAGGAACTTTTTCTGAAGACTTCTTAGACCATTATAAACTAAAAAGACATGCAAATTTTTTAACCAGAGTGCTTCTTTGTAGAAAAGAAAAGCACATTCCGTCGTGCCTTGTCCATTTGCGTTTAAATTAACTCCCCAAGCATTAACTATTCCCAATCCTTTAAATAATAAGGGATTTAATGAAGGATCTTAAATCCTTCAGAGATATAGTGTTGTCTCCTTCAAACAGATCTCATCAAATAAATCTCTTATTAATTCACATCAAATTAAGCAAGCATATGCTTGTGAGAGCTAGACAAATTAATAGATGCCTAGCTTCCTCAATAATGGCTGAATTAGGCTTTTAAGAGAGTAGGTTTCAAATACAGGTCTAAATAATTGCTTGGAGAAATATAATTCCCACTGAAAGCAAAGGGAGATATTTTAGAGGTAGAAACAGAAAAACAGATATACAGTGGTACCCCGCAAGACGAACGCCTCGCGAGACGAAAAACTCGCAAAACGAAAGGTTTTTTCGTTTTCGAGTTGCCTCGCAAGACGAATTTCCCTATGGGCTTGCTTCGCAAGACGAAGCTTGCCCCGGGGACAGCGGGTCTTCTCTTTTGAAGCAAGGGGCTGCAGGGAGATCGCTATCTCCCCGCAGCCCCTTGCTTCAAAAGAGGTCCAGGGGCAGCGGAAAGCTAAGCGCTTCTTCCCTGCTGCCCCCCGACGTCTTTTGCAGCAAGGGGCTGCAGGGAGATTGCTATCTCCCCGCAGCCCCTTGCTTCAAAAGAGGTCCAGGGGCAGCGGGAAGCTAAGCGCTTCTTCCCTGCTGCCCCCCGACGTCTTTTGCAGCAAGGGGCTGCAGGGAGATCGCTATCTCCCTGCAGCCCCTTGCTGCAAAAGACGTCCGGGGGAAGCGGGGAAGAAGCCGCTTCCCCCGGACGTCTTTTGCAGGGTTGCCGGCATGCCGAAGCCTGCGCGCGCTGACATCAGCGCTCCCAGGCTTCGCGGACCTCTCCGCCAGCAGCGCCAGCAGCGGCAGAGAGGTCTGCAAAGCCTGGGAGCGCTGATGTCAGCGCGCGCAGGCTTCGGCATGGCGGCAACCCTCCGCCAGCAGCGGCAGCGCTGCCGCTGCTGGCGGAGAGGTCCGCGAAGCCTTGGCCGGACAGCTTTTGAAGGCAGGCGGGGGGGGAGCAAAGACTTTCGCCCCCGCCAGCCTTCAGAAGAGGAAGGCTGGCGGGGGGCAAAAGTCTTTGTCCCCCCTGCCTGCCTTCCCAGGGGCTTTTAAATCGCCCCGGACAGCGGAGAAGTCCTCCGCTGTCCGGGGCGATTTTAAAATGCCGCCCGCCAGCATTTTAAGATCGCCCCGGACAGCGGAGAAGTCCTCCGCTGTCCCGGGGTTTTTTAAAATGCTGGGGGTGGGAAGAAAAGCCCTTGCCCCCCCCCAGCCTTCAGAAGAGGTCCGGGGACAGACTGTCCCCGGACCTGGTCTGAAGGCGGTTTCCCTAGGAACGCATTAATTGATTTTCAATGCATTCCTATGGGAAACCGTGCATCGCAAGACGAAAAAACCGCAAGACGAAGAGAATTGCGGAACGAATTAATTTCATCTTGCGAGGCACCACTGTACTTCCAAAAAAGGATGAGAAATACTTCACAGTAACTATGTTTAATACCAAATTTATGATTTGCATAATACAGTACTCCAATTTACAATTCCATTTTAAAATGAAAAGCACTGTCTTCAAGTTTTGCTCCCATTGCTGGCATCCATCTGTCTTGAGAGACAATGGAGTGTGCCTCTAGGGATGAAGTCAAACCACTGGAGAATCACAGCACCTGCTGTGGCTGCAGAGTCCAGTAACTGCTGCCTCTCTGGAGTGCAAGCCTGGGCAGTGTGTATGGAGATCCTCAGTTGCCCAGACCACAAGACCAGACCCTCAAAGTGTCCCTATTTTGCAGAGAGAAAGGCTTCGGGAGTAAACCTCAAGAAAAATTACTGCCATACTGTTGCCGTAACTAGCATAAAAGCCAACCTTTTGTTGTTAGCCAACCAGCTCTATGACAACCTCTAAATAATCAGTAAGGTCCTCTCTAATTTGGAAGTAGCACTGAACGATTTAACCAAATAACTACCCTAAGAGGTGTCAGGCTGAGAGAATGTGGTGTGCTCAAGGCCGCCTAGCGTGCTTCATGGCTGCGCATGGAATTTAATCTGTCCAAACCCACCACTCACATCTCTTCCACTACATGGATTCACAGGAAGCCTGGACTGGCTTCTTGATGTGTTGAGTCCAGAACCAAAAACAGCCACCTTTTCTCTATACAAAACAGAAATTTTGGTTCAGCTTTGGAGGTCTATAATTGTCAAAGAAGAAGGAGGAGGAGGAGGAGGAGGAGGAGAGGAGAAGGAGAAGGAGGAGGAGTTTGGATTTGATATCCTGCTTTATCACTACCCAAAGGAGTCTCAAAGCGGCTAACATTCTCCTTTCCCTTCCTCCCCCACAACAAACACTCTGTGAGGTGAGTGGGGCTGAGAGACTTCAGAGAAGTGTGACTAGCCCAAGGTCACCCAGCAGCTGCATGTGGAGGAGCGGGGAAGCGAACCCAGTTCACCAGATTACGCTCTTAACCACTACACTACACTGGCTCTCTGAAGCTATCTGAGCCATTTTAAACCACTTGCATATGAACAGCAACAGCTGTTTTGCATCTTGTCCTGGGCACTGCAGTTATAAGGATACAACAAGATGCAAGACCAGAATCATTGTCTCTTTTACTTCCGTGCTCTGTTTTCTGAGTTGTGCTTATATGCAAGGCACATCAATGCCATATCAGGCAAAAGGCCAAAAGTCTTGTACTGTATTAACACTTTAATTCTACTTGTTAACTCAAGAAAACACAGCCACAGTTTTTGGAGACTGTGCCTCTGTTTGATAGTTCTGAAGAGGTATAAAACCAGCTCTGCATGCTGAAGTCAGCTTTCCGCGAACAGTGAGTACATAGATTGAGAGCAGGAGCAGTGATACATTCAGACAGAGCACAGTTGCCTGGTGGTATCTCATAGGATGAAACTGCCCAAATTCAGGAGCTATGTTCAGAAATTCACCCGAACATGCAATGTTTAAAACTGGGAACGGAGGCAGCTTTCAATCTATTGTTCATTTAACGTTCTGAAAGTCTTAAATTATTGTTAATAATTCTTATTGATAATTTTATTGTTTCATTTTGTTTAATAAACTGCTTTGACCTGTTGTTTTTCAATAAAGTGGTGTATAAATTTCAGGAAATAAATACAAATAATACATTTTTAAAAAAACCTAAATAAGAAGATGCATATAGTAGCACTGGAGTTTATAAAGATTCGAAAGAGTTTAGAAAGGGAAAAATCATCCAGGGTAGCACCAGAGTTTCCCTGAACCTTTCAAATTCATATGATTGTATGCTGCACTGCCTACTCCTGAATGGAGAGCCCTGCACATCCCCCCATGCCATTTTTTTGGTGTGGAAAACCACGGGATATTGGACTAGTTTTTACTCGAGAAAGGAGGTACAGAATTGAAAATAGATACAATGAACAGATACAGAGTGGTAGAGTCCCTCAATGAAATTGGTAGATAATTCCTTCAGGACAGACAAAAGGAAATGTTTATTCACACACTGAGTATTCTATGGCATGTACTATCGCAACAATAGCAGCGGTCAATAGTTTCAATGCCTTAAAAAAATAATCGGAAAAGATGCTAGCATTACAGGTCTGGCAATGTCTGTTGTTTTAACTCACTTGAGTTCAACGAGGTTGAAATGTTTTAAAAAATACATATTTGTAATAAACGATCACTAAACAGAAGACTGTATTGTTGCCTTTGTCCAAGAATGCACATGAAACGCCATATTTAGAACAAAACAATAGGTTGGTTTTTTTCATCTTTGCTTGTTTGTTCTTGCTTCAAACTTCATTAAAGCAAGCAACAGGATTGGTCTGCCAAGTAGGGAAAATTACAAGTAGGGAATCACATTTCTAAGTTTCCCTACCTAGAAATAAAACACTACAAAAAACCAACTACTACCACAGAGGTGGGAGGTTGGCTGGAACCTACTCTTATATAAAAGCATTTATATTTCAAGGCATATCTAAGTGATGTGCTAGAATTGTTGATTTTACTTATAGCAGATGTACCCTCTAGATGTTCTTCAACAACAATTTCTGTCATTGCTACTCGACATAGCCATATCAGAGTTGTGATCTAGACGGCACCACCCTGACTACTCCAGATTTACAGAGATTCTTTTACATAGGGTGTGTGTCCAAAAGCGGTATCTGTAACCCACTCTACCCCCTCAGGGTTTAATACCTAATAAGTTGGCCTGCCCAAGAGATGAGCAATATTTCATTTTTATCCAATTACAAAGTAATACATAATTTGTGATCTATGATGTTTCCTAAAATAATTCCAAGTTGCTAAACTATGGCCCTGTGACGAAACAATCCAGCCTTAAAAGGCATGACTACAGAATTACTAGCCAACAAAAGCTTCACTCAACTGCCTAGTTCACATATTGCGCTTTAAGAAAGAAGGACCTATCAGTCGCCAGAATTAGAAGCAGCAACTCTGTTCCAATATTCTAATTTATAAAAGTATTCACTAAGGATAATTCTTGATCATCCTAGATGTGCACCTTACTTTTGCCACTTATTCAAGATTGCAAATCTGAAGATGAAACTGGCTAAGGATACTGGGAGTTGTAGTTCAACAACTTCAACCTGCACTCATGCAAGCCTGCGCTAATGCATGAGCCAGAGGGTAGAGTCACACAATCATTATTCTGTGTGGTTCCAGCACAGTGGCTTTCATGTGAAACAATATAATCTTAAAGAATCTAAAAGGCAGTGGACTCAGGTATCATTATGCCTTTTGACAAACTACAATATTGTTGATTCCTTGATCCCTAAGCAAGGACAGGGAAGACAACTAGAAGATAGCGTAGTACTGGGCTAACATATACCGGGACACCGATAACTAAAAGAACTCCTTCTCCCCATATGAACTTAAACTGAATGCTTATATCACCAAGATCACGTCTTGCACAATGTCCCATAACCATCTGAGAAGCAGTGGGATAATCTCTCTGAAGTGGCAGTTCAGCTTCCACTAAAACTAAAATGTTGTTCTTCCCAGGCTTTGCTATGGCCAAAATGAATGTAATTAATTATCTAATAAATATAATTCTGCAATCAATTACACATTCAATTTCCATGGAACAACAAAAACAATGCAGAGAATAATGTAATTATTTACATAATGTTCACGAACTTAAAAATGATAGCAAATACCATACGTATTCACTTGATTGAGTCCTATTCCAGACCTCTAATGAACACAAAAATTGCTGTGATTTCTGATCCAGTTTCCATTTCTGACGGAATTCTCCAGCATTCCTAAATCTACCATATTTCTAAAGTGTTGTTACTTCCCCACACACAACTGCTGCCACTCTCTATCAGGCACAAGTGTAGGAGGACAGCAGCAACAAAAGAGTGGACTGTGTGTTTCCTACACAAGCAGCACATATATAGGAAAACTTGGACACAATTCAGAAACTGGAGTGTTCTGGCTAGAGCTGAATATGAACGCTAACCAACACACTCATTAATTATCTAGCATTTAGAATCCACATTATTACACAAACTCACATCCCCCCTCCCCAATTTCATTATCAGGCACATCAAATGGCAACCAAACTTACTAATTTCTCAAGGAAACATGTGGTTTCTCGTCTAACAGTGTTCTGTAATATTTATTGCACCCCATCCGTTCTATTAAACTTCCAAACTCATCCTATAAGGCTTTAATCTTCAAAACCAAAGCTCATTCAGAAAATTCAAAAGTATCAGACAACTAACCACACACCAAGTTGTTATGAACTTTGGTCACGGCATGTTTAAGCTTTATAGATATTTTATGTGAAATGCTACAACATTCAAGAGACGGTGGTGGCTGTTAAGTTATATAGAGTTACATAAATAATCAGTTTTGTATACTGTGTCATTGATGTGCACGGCATTTTACAAACAAGATGATGGGGGTGAGGCCAAAGGGAAACATGTGCATTTGATTTAGTCAGAGTAAGGGTGAGGTACCCGTGGCCCTCTGGATATTGCTGGACTCCAAGTCCCATCATCCCTAACCATGGCCCAAGCTGGTTAGGACTAATGTAAGTTGGAGTCCAGGAGAATCTGGTGCCCCATCCTCAAGTTAAGAGATATTTGGGCTCGTATAAATAGAAACTCATGAGTTAAGCCAAAGGATTCACAGAAAAGATCGGTTTGTGAAGAAAGAAGTGGATCTAAGGCTGCTAATACTGTAAGGATTAAGTACAGTATGGATTTTTTTAAGCAATATGTGCCTTGTTGAATCAGATTAAGCATCCATTTTGTCCATCCCAAGCCAGCAAAGTGCCTCTGGGAAGCCAAGTAGCAGGGCATAATGACAATATACTCTCCCATATTGTTTGCACCCAGGCAGACAGATATGCTACCTCAACTGACATATGTTTGCCCCCAAACCCTGTTTTATAGTAGTCCGCCTATATTGGGAGACTTCTCCCAAAATCGTCAGAGCATTGTTTGTGCAATAGTTGTTTTTAGACCATTACCCATCAGTGGTAAAATATTTATAGCAGCACACAACTAAATCCTACAAAGAGCAGACCCATTAAAATTATTTTAGTTACTGATTTCAGTGAATCTACTCTGAATGTAAGTATCCTTGAATTTTAATCCAAGGATGAATTACTTTTGTGTTCTGCTGCTGAAGAGCTCCAAGTAATTCCAAAGCCAGCTACCTCCAACACCAGCAGATTGTCAAGGAACTATCTCATCCATTTTCCATTTCTTATTCTGTTAACTGTGATTCACTTTTTTAAAAAATCACTGAAAAATACAATCAAAAGATTAGCAACAACAGAAGCTAAAGCTGATCTACAGAAGAAGAAGAAGAAGAAGAAGAAGAAGAAGAAGAAGAAGAAGAAGAGGAGGAGGAGGAGGAGGAGGAGGAGGAGGAGGAGGAGGAGGAGGAGGAGGAGGAGGAATAGTAGTTTGGATTTGATATTCCGCTTTATCACTACCCGAAGGAGTTTCAAAGCAGCTAACTATCTCCTTTCCCTTCCTTCCCCACAACAAACACTCTGTGAGGTGAGTGGGGCTGAGAGACTTCAAAGAAGTATGACTAGCCCAAGGTCACCCAGCAGCTGAATGTGGAGGAGGAAAGGAAAGACAAGCACAGAAAACTCCACCAGTTGACTCTTTCTCAAGAGAACTGCCAAAGAGGATGCTCTGTCCATCTCTTGAGACTAGAAGGGCTCATGCAGGGGAGAAATGCTAACCGTACATTTAAATGCCTGTGCAGTGCTCCAAGGATCAAACCATTAAGCTAATGCAAGCAACATGAGGCGCAGTCCACAAAATTGTTTCCCCCCAAAGAATGCATCTACATTCTAGTGAAGCCATTGCTTATAACCAAGATGTTGAGAGGAGCAGATTACACTTTGTTTCTGCCTACCCCCTACATTGATTTCAATGTATGTTATAACTGAACATCATAATATTTTGAAATTAGTTCTCTACAGACATTTTCTTATGTTTTGTTGGACTTCATTGTAGAGTGTGGGGGGCTGTATGATGGGGCAATGCCACATTCCTCCCATCAGCCTCTACCATTCATATTCATAATTTGATTTAAAGCCTGAGAATCTGCCAAGTTTAATAAAACACATAACAATGTTTCCAGACTCGGGTGTTTGTGAAACTCAAATATGTTTTCATCTAAATACTACTAAGCCACTACAAAGTACATAATCATCAAATGGAAAGTAGCAACAAATACAGAACACTCAAACAGAAATCATTAATCACTAATTAGAACACAAAAGAGGGGGAAACACTCACATAAGAAAAACCATTTAAAAATCAATTTAATCACTTGAAGAAAGTCATTTGGATCACTGGAAGAAACCATTTGTGGCCATGGTGGATCAAGAGCTTTCATTTTCTCCATAGTCTCATTCATAATTATGTTGAATTATATTAGATTAAGAATCTTGGTCCTCTTTTTCCCATCAATGTCCCAGTCTCATTCACCAATGCCACCTTCCTTCCAATTCTGACCTACACAATGCTGTGGAATGGATCCATTGGACTGATAAAATCCAGAAGTTGTTTTGTTTTCTTAAACCACATCTTAGAAGCAAAGCATCTACTATACTTTCCTGGCAGAAACAAGTCTTGAAAAGGCCTTCAAGTTATGTGTTATGTGTACTGGCTAAAACATAACCTCCTTTGAAGTAATGTTGCTACCTGTGTAAAAAAATAAGCTTTGAATGTCCTGCAGATATAAAGACTCAGTTTACGGATTATTCAGCTGATTTAGTTAAGAAGATGAGAAGAACCTAGCAAAGATGAGGCAAGATAGCAACTAAATGCAGGGGCAGTCAATCACACACCTGTTGGTTGAGGTTAAATCACACCATCCTGAATGGTGATGAGCCAATCAATGTTAACTTATAGCCCCCACACTCATCTGGAGTTATGTCCCACTTTCAAATGCCACACAAAACACTGGCTACTTTTATTAAAATGATTCAAGCAATTAATTTTCTTCTTAGTGCATCATACTCAAGTAAAAAATAATAATCACATCACTCATTGGAACTCAGGGAGCAACAATTAGTTCTTTGAGGAATGTTGAGGCATGAAGTTCATGAATAAGCCTAGAAGTTGCAGCTACTCAATAGGCGAATAAAACGACGCTGTCTTGGAGCACGCTGATTTTTCTGTAATACTGTATGTGAGATTGCTCAACATCTTCTTTCACTTGATATTCTACTCATTGATACCTGAACAGTGCATCCCATTGCAAGAAGATTATATCAGATAGGTAAGTTAGATAGCGATACCAAAAATGACAAACTGCAACTAAAAAGCTTGACATCTTCAGAATGGTTCAGAACCCACTAAGTAGCTCCCGCCCCGAAAAATGGAGACCATTATTACAAACATGCAAGCAAAAATATTCAAGTAAAGTCACCAAATATTTTTTAAAGGAATGAATTCATAAAGCATTACAAAAGGACTGGCGACAACATTTATTATTCATCTGCGGCTTTGCCTTTTATGAATAATGCAAAATAGCCTAAACACATATTGATAAAATCTTAGTGCTACAAAAATACCTTTGTGTGGATTAGTATGTATGTAGAGTAAGAGCATGCAAAAGAATGCATATTTTATGTTTAAGATTGAGAGATTAGGTATTAAAATACATGCTGTATTTCCAAGTAATTCACATATATTCATATATTCTTGAGTGTATGTTTATGTTTATGCTTGTGTATTTCCCTCGACAGCCTGTTCCGCCAAAAAAGCAGTCTTATTTTATTTTATTATTAAAATAATCTTCTTCCACAAACATTAAATTCTACAGGTTTCCTGCAGATCTGGGAAATTCTGGGCCCTTCTGGTACTAAACCTCCAACATTGTTTTGATTATCCAATGTTGATTCAACATTTGAGTTGCTACACAGAAAAAACTATGGGGTTGTATCCAATAGTTTCACAGTGGGTGGCAGCTGCCCTATAGGGTCAGTAGGTCTTCTTGAACAGTTTAGATTGTGTAGCACTGAATCACCTGAAATCAGGCTGAGGAACCTCCACTGGCATAAGATCCCCCTGTCTAATTTTGGGCAATTCCCCTCACACTGCAGTCCTGTGCAACGGGATCAACTCAGGGAAGAAGGAGAAGGGAAACATTGGTTGTTCAAGCTGCTGTACACTCACTAGATACAACCTATGGTATTTTCATCCATTAACAATAACTGGAAATCCAAACTTTTTTTATTTTAAACATTTTAAGGCCAATTTTCAATACAATGTGAATAAACGAGATCTCAGCAGGCCTGTGCAAGCTTATGTACAAATATGTGGCCCTGTGCTATTCTATTATACCTGAGTGCAAGGAGCCATGCCATTTTCACACAGCATCAATCTAATATTGGTTCCAAAATCTGTGAGCTATGCAGTACATGCTGCCACACTGATGCCTAGAGTTTTACTGAACAGAGGCCTAAAAAATAATAAAAAACTGAAGAGAATAGTCAAGGAGAATACTGTAACTGCCGTAATAATTCCTCCAGTTGTATAGGGAGCCCAACTTCCCATTTTGTGAAATGTGGGCATCTGGGGTATTGTGTGGGATACTTCCCCAAAAGTCTACGTAAGAACAAAAAAGTAAAAAAGAAAGCGCTGCACACAGAGATCTCGCACAAGCCTTTACATATGGCCCAATTCTGAGTAACGCTAATAGAATGCAGATATGCTTTTATTTTAGCCACAGTCTTGTTATGGTGAGGGTGTGCGTGAGGTCTAGAATTTGTATCTGTGTTTCAAACTAAGGATGCTTAATTGTATTTCAATGTCTACAAAGTGCTGCTAGGCCTTTACTACTAACATGTGCAATCCCGTTTTACAAGCAGCCTGCTCTTAATCAGCTTCCAAACGTCCCCACAAGTTTGCTTCCTTCACTTCCCCCATGCACGTAATCCTCCACAGCATGGGAAAGAGGACGGGCACATGACAGCTATTGCTGTGGTACAGCTCTGTTTCATAGCTGCCTTATTAATTAAAAGCAACAAAATGGCAGACATTTCGGCTAAATGCACAAAGACGGTTGAACCAAAACCCAGGCCATATGATTATGAAGCGCAATGAACAAAAGGCACCAAAAACACCAAAATGAGGGCTTCCCTTCACGTTTGCCACCCTCCTTTCCGTAGCATGAGTAAAAAACACGCAGGGGTTAACAGAGTGAGAAAGTGGTGAAAACTTGAAAACCAGTTTTGGGAGATCAGTCAACAATCCTGTACAAAGCCAGGGTGTGTGCTCTGCTCGCATCACTGTAAACGGAGCCTTCCAGAAGTTTCGTGACAACCTTTCAATCAGTTTAGCGTTTGTGCAAGAGTTCCAGTGTGGGATGCAACATACATTTTATCTCTTGCCTAGTCTTCATCAAAACAATCTGGGTTTTAATTAAATAAATTGCACTGGTTTGGTTTGGAGAATTCTTATGTCAATGCTCATGTAAAACGTAACATGTTTTTCCCCCCCTCACAAAGCCTTTCCAAACTACAAACATATGGTGCAGGGATACGTGCAAAATTCATCCCACCATATGGTGTTTTACACTTCCACTTTATTGTTGCCAACAGATGCGATGGAAGCAAGTCTCAATTACTTGAACCTTGATTACCACAGTCTCTCAGCTAACTAGGTTGGCTGTCCCAACATCACCCCCAAAACATACCTCAATGTTAAGGTAACTATGCAGGAGTACCACTGGTTACAAACTTAATTCGTTCCGGAGGTCCGTTCTTAAGCTGAAACCGTTCTTATCCTGAGGCGCGATTTTGCTAATGGGTCCTCCAGCACGCGATTTCCGTTCTCATCCTGGGGCAAAGTTTGCAACCAGGAGCAGCTACTTCTGGGTTAGCGGAGCTCGTAACGAGAAGCGTTCGTAACCAGGGGTACCACTGTATTGGGAGAGATCTGAACAACATATTCAATCTCAGAATCTCCAGATTCAATCTCAGCATCTCCAAAATAGAGTTGGGAACAAGCACTGTCTGAAACCTTGGAAAGCCACTGGTAGTAGATAATGCTGAATGAGACAGACCATTGCTCTGACTATCTCCCTGCAACCTCTGCTCTCTCTCTCTCTTTCTCTCCCTCTCTGACAGCAGCCCCATAAGAGATTTCAAAGATAGGAAGACAGTACAGTTGTACCTCAGGTTACATACACTTCAGGTTACAGGCGCTTCAGTCCGCTAACCCAGAAATAGTACCTCGGGTTAATAACTTTGCTTCAGGATGAGAACAGAAATCGTGCTCCGGCAGCCCGGCAGCAGCCGGAGGCCCCATTAGCTAAAGTGGTGCTTCAGGTTAAGAACAGTTTCAGGTTAAGTACGGACCTCCGGAACGAATTAAGTTCTTAACCTGAGGTACCACTGTACCCTACAATTCCCAGCTGATGTGCTTGGGAACATTGCTTGGAGGGGAAGGGTCAAGCTAGCCAGTAGTCTGACTGGGAATGGATTGTTGGGAATAAATATTTTCCTTTGTGCAGCTGGTGTGGGGAGGGGGAAATAAAGCAGAAAGGCTAATTAATGTGCACCACTTCTCTCCGAAGGTAAGTCCTAAAACACATACCTTATGGCTGCCAATTCTGTGCTCATTCTCGATAATCACATATTCTAATCAATAAAAATAAACAGATAAATATATCTTTTTGTCAGCCGGTATTTCAAGCCAGTACTTTAAATATGAGCTCCCGGGAAGCAGAAAGTAATATTTCTTTTTGTATTTTCTACTTTGCTGAATATGCAGATTGCACTCAATGTAATAAAAACTATAAATCTTACAAATAAATTACTTTTCTCAGCCATTTAATTTCCCATCCCCCCCCAACACATCCCAATCCCAAAACGTTTTACAAAGCTGTACCTTAGAAAAGTTCCATTCCTGTACAATGCTAAGCTCAATATGTCACACATTATCTGTAACTCGAGTTCAGTGTAGCATATACATTATTGTTTCCCCTAAGTGCACAACCACCCATTCTTTACTTGTATTCTGAATGGGGAAGGTTTTGAAGTCCTAGCTACCAGCCATATTTCTGAACTAGGCAAGAGATGAACAACTTGGACCAGAAAAACTGTCTTTCCCGACATGAGACATCACAGAATCTTTTGCCCCTTCTCCTCCCCGGCCAACACAGGCTTTAAGCAGCTCAGCTCAGCATTTAACAATTTGCCTGGTTGCCATAGGTGACAAGGAATTCCTTGCAAGCAAATGACTGGGCTGGAAGGGAAGGAGGGGCCCTATCCATTTGTCTGTCTTCAAACAAGCAAAATAAAGTAAGGAAAGCCAGCTGGATCAGCCCAGTGGCTCATCAAAATCCAGCATTCTGCTCTAACAGTAACCAACCTGGACCTGAGTGCAACAACACTATCTTCTCCTGTGGTTTCCAGTAACTGGTATTCTTAATAGTTCGGTCCTACACAAATTTCCCCAATCCCCTTTTAATGCCACCCAATGTTGGTGGCCTTCGCTGCCTCTTGTAGGAGTGAACTGCATAGTTTAAATATACATTTTGCGAAGAAGTTCTTTCCCAAATCTTCCAACACTTACCTTCAGTGAATGTCCTCAAGTTCTGCTGTCATGAGAGTGGGAGAAAAACCTCTCTACCCACTTTCTCCATACTGTGCATAATTTTATACATGCCTATCGAGTTACCTCTTACTCATCTTTTCTTTAAACCAGTGTTTCCCAGACTTGGGACTCCAGCTGTTTTTGGACTACAACTCCCATCATCCCTAGCTAGAAAGATCAGTGGTCATGGATGATGGGAATTGTAGTCCCTGTAGACCCTGCGTTGAAGATCCTATGGGAAGCACTTAGGGCCAATTTGGATTCTGAACTGCAGTTGCTTAACTCTACCTAAGCATTGCTGTTTTTATTGTTTTTTATTATTTAGAATTCAGATTAATCGGAAGCAACAAGGTAAATATATTTTTTACTTTTTAACTGTGTTTATTCACATGTAACTGACAAGACAAAGAGAACAAAAAAGTTACCTTTTTAAAAGAGTGGTGGAAAGGAACCAATCCCTGAATTACATTTTTCCCACCTCCACACATCTCTCCAGAGACTACTGTCTTCACTGCAGTAAATACATAATCACTATTTCAAAAAGGGTTGGGGCGAGCTGTAACTATGCACATTTTATAGTGCAATGTTTTTAAAAGGGGAACTTCCTACAGTGATGGACAGAGCTTTATACCTGCCAACTTTTGTTGTACTGGAATTTGAAGGCATATGTTTTAGACACACACACTCACCTGTTCTTTCAAACTCTTGTTCCTTTAAAGAACAGGAGGCTTAATGCTTTTGAGGGAAACACATTTATATTAGCTACAGTAGCCACTTAATCACAGATGAGCTCTAATATATACATAAGCAATGCATTATTCTCCCTGCATTTCATTTCCAATACGAATTACAGGGCCTAAAAACCTGAAAGGGAAGTAATCTACTAATTATTTTTTAGATGATATTATGGGGCCAATGCTAACTTTATCCATGACACAAACTAGCCACTTCCAGAACAGGAAAGTCATTACACATGACAATCCTGTTTCTCATAGTTTACTGAACATAAAGAATTATTCACTATTGCTCATCAGATAATAAAAGCTTGCTTTGAGACTAAAATACATAACCTGATCGACTGGAGCCATCTTTCAGTGTAAAGATCATTTAGAAAAGGCCGTAGAACCACAAAGCATGCCCATACAGGTAGCAGCTTCTCCTATCAGAACTATCCACCTGCTCAAGGTGCTCATATATGGAAGTACCATCACAGTCATTTCCCTCCAACTCTTCCTATACAATTCCACAAGTTCCACATCACACTTATGATTTATAAAATAAGAGAAAGGAAGAATTGACAAAGGCATCTTGGTAACAGAAACAATAATCATGAACCAAAGCTAGTTGCCATGCAATCTCTCCAAGGGCTCCCCAGTATATTTTAGTGCTTATTCTGCATTGCAGGGGGTTGGAATAGATGACTCGTGGGACCTTCCAACTATACAATTCTATGATCCTCACAGAGCAGTGAAATGAAGGTGGCAGAGGGGAATCAATATGGGAGTTGATCTTATGGTAATGGGTGGCAAATATTGACCCTCTTTAACAGTGGTTAGGCGCAGTATCTCACATGGAATCCCTAACTTTCATTAGAAATAGATTGTAAGGAGCATAGAGCTATATTTATCTACATCTGTGTCATCTGCGTGACAATGTATGATCAAGTGCCAGAAGTACTTCAAATATGGCTGGTTCAATACACTTTAATAAGCAAGCAAACAGATCTCAAGTCCAAAAACTTAGCGTGGGCTAAGTTCTCCTTGGGAGGTCATGACATGGGAACTATCCTCCTTAATCCAAGGTAAGTGGTAAGAGCTCCTGCTCCTCAGTGACCAAGGGCTATTGTGCATGTTCACTGCTACCCTCTTTAGTAAATATTTCCAGGATTAAATTCTGGTACAGATTCCAGGGCTAAGCCCTGAGAAGACCTCATAGACAGACAGATACTGAAGCTATGCCACAGGTTGCCAATTTGGCACCTGCAGGCACATATACACCTTTAGGGGTCTCCCCAAATGCCCACTGGGTCACCCTGCTGCGCTGTTCCTCCAGAAATTGGACTTGAATAAAACGTTTGGTTGTAGCCAGTAAAAAAAACCTTTGGTTGTAGCTGAGTATACGCACTGCTATGACAGTTTCTCCAGTTTGCAAACATGTACATAGGCCCAATAAGATTGTGCTATGTAGTTCTAATAGATTTTATATTGGCTCTTATTTTTATCTGTAAGCTGCCTTGGAAGCTGGAATTATTATTATAATTTTTAATCATCATCATCATCCTGCCGGATCATTCCCTAGACTCTTTCGAAGCTTAGGATATCTGCAGCTTCACAAAGCCACTATCTTGGTATTCTTTAAATTAGTGCATTGTAATGTATGAATTAAAATAAGCACTTGGGGTTTCAGTCCACTCTGTTGCACTGATGTCAGTCAGAAGGATAAGAATTGAAAGAAATCAGCTGAAATTGAAACAACCGGGTTACAGATACCAATGCAGGAAAGCATATATGGAATCAGTCTCGGACACTGGACAATTTCACAAAAACTGCTAACCAAACTGACTCATCCGTTTCCTATTGCGGAGGACAGGCAAACTAAACATTAATCAGAGGCCCACACCCAGTCTTAAAGCTTTCTCATTTTTAATTATTATTTTGTCTCATTTTTAATTAATCTCAGTTTATGACTGAAGCAGCTCACCTGTGACTTTTGGCAAATAATGCTTCTATTCTCTGCTACACCTGACTACTTGGAGGGCCCACAACATAATAAAGATTCTGAAGTGATTTGCACTTTTACTCTGCTGTGTTATGCATGCTTATTTTATTTATTTAAGAGATTTCTACACTACTCTTCAGCAATGCTTTCAGGGTGGTTTACAAATACTAGTTAAATCAGGGCAACATATGATAAATTACATGTTAATAAATAGATTTTAAAAATTGGTGAACAGAAATATCTTTTTATTGTCAGAAGCAAATCATCCTGTGTTCAATGGGCTTTACCCCCAGGTATGATTTACAGGAGTTTGACCTCAACATAGGCTATCAGTTAAACACTCGCTTTTTAAAAGCATGGGATAAAAGATTCAAATGAATCATTCCATATTATTTCAAACCCTCCCCTTCACTGTGTTTTTATTTAATCTGAATTCATAAACGTGTCATAGAAAAGGTACACTGTGGTATGTTCATTTTCTCCCCTGTCTTCTAGTCATGACAGCCATGTTCTCTCTCAGTGTTTCCCAAACTTGGATCTCCAGCTGTTTTCAGACTACAATTCCCATCATCCCTGACCACTGATCTTTCTAGCTAGGGATGATGGGAGTTGTAGTCCAAAAGCAGCTGGAGATCCAAGTCTGGGAAACACTAATGCCTCCGCCATCAGAGGCAGAATGCCTATGCATATCAATTGCTGGAAATAGCAAAGGGGCATAGTGCTGCTTTCAAGTCTTCCAGGTCCTGTTTTCTGGCCCCACAAAGGCATCCAGTTGACCCCTGAGAGAACAGGATGCTGAGCTAGATCCAACAGGGTTCTACTTCTTATGTTCTTATTGGCTAGGAGGCCTAACTGAGCCCACCCACATAGTCAAAACTCAACCTTAAAAGCTACTTTGTGCATCTGAAGCAATATATAATCATCATCATCATCATGGTTATGTGAATGTTTCCTATCTCCAATAGATTTTGAGTTGAAGGGCCAAACGAGAGGTAAAGCCTGAGGTAACAAGGCGGCTTTTGAAGACAGGAAAAGTAGCTATTTTGCTAAGAGTTTCAATCCTTCCCTCCCTTGCTTAGTCTTTCCCCAATCTAAATCACCATCCCCAAAGTTGCAATTAGCTCTGAAAGGAGAAAAGACAGGTACAGAAACTACACATGTCATTTCCCCTCCTAATTAACATTTGTGGTTTTTTTTTCAACCATAAGAGATCCTAATTATGGACACCTAGTTTAGCCTTGAGATGTTATGATCTCGGAAGCTCCCTTCACATGTTTTGGGTGTGATGGCTTGCTCACGCAGCGATCGGGGACAAGGGCTGTTCTGGCTGATGAAGGCATTAGACACAATACTGGCCCTCACGGATGTTCACACATTGGGGTGGATGTCTGAAGGATGTAAGCCTATACATGAGCTGCTATCCGGATTTAGGTTTTAACGCTACCAGGCCACTATACAACTGGAAGTACTGATCATGTAAAGAGCTAGACACAAGCAAATGTTCACTCATGGGACTGGTGGTGCATCCAGCACCAGTTGTGGAGCCCCACTTCCTGGTCATTACATGAGGATCGCTTCACAAGTAAGGGGAACTTTATATTACACAGGAATTAAGCCATGTTCCTTATGGTAGTTTAAGAATAGTAAAGGTAAAGGGACCCCTGACCATTAGGTCCAGTCGTGGCCGACTCTGGGGTTGCGGCGCTCATCTCGCTTTATTGGCCGAGGGAGCCGGTGTACAGCTTCCGGGTCATGTGGCCAGCATGACTAAGCTGCTTCTGGCGAACCAGAGCAGCGCACGGAAATGCCGTTTACCTTCCCGCCGGAGTGGTACCTATTTATCTACTTGCACTTTGATGTGCTTTCGAACTGCTAGGTTGGCAGGAGCAGGGACCGAGCAAAGGGAGCTCACCCCATCGCGGGGATTCGAACCACCAACCTTCTGATCGGTAAGACCTAGGCTCTGTAGTTTAAGCCACAGCGCTACCCGCATCCCTCATAAGAATAGTAGTACTGGTGCAATTTCAGGTTGTTGTTTTTTTTATTTAAACAAGTATTAGAATAATTGTTAAATGTACCTCCTCCTCCCTCCCCCCCCAAAAAAAACACGACTAAATTTGAGCTTATTTCCAACATTTGAATAGCAAAGTGCTATTTGCCATTAAGCTGCTTTTGGCATTATTTGCAATTACTGCATCACATACATTTACGCTATCAGCTACTGTTGAATTTGAGGCAGTCATACCAATTGAAAAACAACAACGATCTTTAGTCCTGTATATTCACTTTCATATTGCGTTGTTCAACAGAGTACACTATCGACCCAATAGTTTCTACCAAAGGAGATTTTTTCGTATTGGCAAAAAATGTTCAGCAAATAACCACTGCCAAGATCAGACCAGCCATCTTACACTGCTGTGAGGTTAAAATGGGTGACGGAGAAAACTAAGTATTCTGCCTTGATCTCGTTAGTGGAAAAGTAGGATATAAATGTAGTAAATAAGCAAAAGGAAATTACTTGTGATAGGGCTGGCATTGGTGTTGTAAGTAACAAGGGTGTGTGATCATAAATTGTAGGAGCATAGGATCCAACATAAGTTTGCTTTTTCCCTATGCCACCAACATCCTACCTATGATTCTGCCCTTTTTTGCCATTCCAGCAACATGTTGAGAAGTTCTACTGGCATTACCTGCATGGTGGTAACATTTATGTTGTTCCACCACATCCTACAGCCTCTCAGCTGGTGTTACTCCAGTACTCGATGGCGCCCTTAGATGCTTCTCTCTAGCAAGCCTTTGCCCCAGCTGTCATGTGAATTGCTAATCTCCTTGCCTCCTTTATTTTTCTATTTGTAGAAAAATATCTGTTCTTGCTGTTCTTGTTGTTATTGAATGCTTTAATATTTCTGTGATGTTAGTCACCTTGGGTATCTCGGAAATGAGTCAAAAGTGGACTATATATATGCTATTTTCTTGTATTTATAGTCTCCTGTCTTCTATCACGAAACCCAAGATGATACACATGTGATTCCCAGGCAGTCCCTCACCCAGGCACTTATTATGTGTTTTCAAACCATGCTGTGGACACACATACACAAATCAATCCATCAATGAATAAGGTGAGATAGTAAATATAAACTTGTGAGATTTTTGCTGCACTTACTTGCAAAGGCCACAGAAAGGAAATGAGAAGGTTCGGTACAGGCAGAAGAGAGTTGAACAGAATTCAGAGGGTTCCCAGTGGCCTGATTTCTTTGTACACTTACCCAAGTGTAAGACTCTTTGAACTCAGCTAGTCACGCTTCTAAAGAAACACAGGATTGTGCTGCAAGGCAGGCAACTTAATTCCCATCTCAAGAAAACTAAACAACTTATGCTCAGAACGTAATTTCCAGCACTGCCAACCTTTTGTCTAATAGGGCAATAATTGATTCCCACATACAATTTGTAAAGATCACATCTGTGGAAATGACATATTTATTCCTTGAGCAGTCAGCTACCACCTACTGTATTAGGAATATTTATTCCTATATGCATTGATTTTTTTAAACCGCCTTTTATCCAGCATGGGCTCCTGTCTGAGACAGTAAGATACAAGCAGAAAATCTAGCTGCAGAGCAAGTCTTAATTAACTATTCCTTTATGTTGCTTTTGAAAGATTTCAATGAAACAAAAGGTTCTGCTGGCCCCAACGCAGACAATCAGCACACTACTTTTGGTAAAGGCATGTTTCTGATTTAGCCATCCACCTTCTTGAACAAACACTCTGTGCTTCCATTGAAAAATCCACCTTATCACTATTAAAGAACTGAGCTACAAAGATGAACTTGGTCAACCTTCTGCTTTAAAGGAGTTAATCCAAACTCTTGATCATTTCAGTCATCCTTTCAAAAAGATGGGAAGCTGCCTTATACAGAGTGAAACCATTAGCCCATCTCGCTTAACACTGCCGACACAGATAGGCAGCAGTTCTCAAGGGCCTCAGGCAGGGAGTCTGTCTTCCTCAGCCCTTCCTGGAGGGATCAAACCTGGAACCTTCTGCATGCAAAGCAGATGTTCTTTGGACACACACCTACATTGACATGTGTTACGTCCTGCTCAGCTGTGTAATGCTCTGGCGCTGGCAACACTTTTTTAAAATCAGCAGCATCCTTTACAATAAGGGACATCTGGTAACCACAAGGGAAAGCTCAACGTGAACAACTACTTCCGTATCTTTTAAGATACGTAATGAACCCAGTGCTCATACCAACATTTGCCACAGAATTAAAGAGTTATCTGCACATTCAATAGCAAGCATGAATTTCGCTACATTGATTTTTTTATATATAGCTGAGTAAGGCGAAGATCGCAGGGCTTTGATTTTTTTATATATAGCTGAGTAAAGCGAAGATCGCAGGGCTTTGAACATCTTAATGCTTAAAGAAATAAAATAAAATTATGAGCTATTCCTGAGCACAGCAGCCACTCCTGCTACATTCTTGAAGGTCTTTATAGCACAGCAAGCACCAACCTTGCACCTTCAAGATATTTGACTACAACTCCCATCTACCCCAGGCAGCACAGCCAAGATGGCTGGGAATGATGGGAGCTCTAGTTCAAATCAATGAAGGTTGTTATTATATCTTATAATGTGGATACCACATTTTAAAGCCCACAACTGAATTTAAAATAAAGAAGGAGTGTTCAAAGCATACAATCACAACTTCTCCGATTCATTCCCCTCTATTATACACACAAGATAGTAACTTATTTTCACATTCCCTGTAATAATTAGGCAACCCTCCTCTCTGGCCAATTTCTTTGACCACCTCATTTTGCAACACAGGACTAGTCTGTCCTTTATATAAAGATGAAAATGTTTCTTCTTCAAAACGCTGCAGAAGCTGAATACAAACGTCAAACAATTGTTTTATATTTAAATTTAAATTTTAAAAAGCTTTAAAAGTGTTGTTGCGTAACTACAACAAAGTCTACCAGAAACCACCTATCAAGTTTCTGCCCCCCCCCCGGCCAGCATCCTCTGCTTAAGCTGTAGGCTGTCCACAGACAACTGAGAACATGGTATTTTCAGAACTGAACACAAACGCTCAGTCTGGCCTTAAACTATTCAGCAGCTGCCACCGTTAAACAATACGTTGGCAAACTGCCTGCCCTTATTGAGCATTTTCCAATTTGCAATTGCTGACTCGTTTGTATAGTGAAGCACTGAGGATGACGTGCTCTACAGCAAAAGTCATAGTATCAGAAAGAGATTAACTCATTTCATACAACTCTTTCCTATGCTCTGCAGCAGAAGTGTTGAAGACAGCCTTGGTGTCAGCATTAGGAAATTCTTTTCATCTGTCAGTTATTAAAGCAAAGAAAGACAGTTTGCCTTGCAAGCAACGCAAATATTACCCTGGAATGATAAGTATGTGTTTACAGAAAGGTATTCACAATCCATATATCGTGATTGAGGTCTATCTCAACGAACTAATCAAGAGTTGTAAACTACAAGATAAACCTTGGTCGCATAAACCCATGTTCAGAGAACATGCTAAGCCAAGCCATGGCTGAATGTAGTTGCAAAATGTCCAGGGAGCAGCAAAGTGACCACAATCTCCTCCCTTGGGATCTGAAAAACTTGCACATTCATGCCAGGCCATGGGCTAACTTAGCGTGATATGCAAACCAGGTCAATGTTTGCCATTGCCTTTTTGCATTACTAAAATTATGCAAGTATACTGCAGTTCCAGCAAATGTTACGCCTTCTGTATTTCAAAAGCAAAATAATTGCATCCTGGTATAATTAAACACCGGGAAACTTATTTAAAGCTTAATAATACATTTTAAAAATATTGCTTTGAACTGTGTACTATATGCTACTATTTGCCAACTGGTGTTTCCCCCACTGCAAGTGAAAATAAATATTTATGCTACACAATCATCAAGAAATATATATTTTAACACCTCTGAAATAATTTTCCAAGTTACAGTTTGAATCAACCAGCCATAGGTGCAGACTTCCATCTCAATCATTTGGGTCGTTATTTATGTCTTGCGTTTGATGAAGTAGAATTTACTCCACTAAAGCTTATGCTGTAATAAATTTGCTGTTCTTTAAAGTGAACAGACTCCTTGTCATTTTTTATTATTATTATTTTTGCAGCAAAACAGACAACATAGTTGGCCCTCTGGAATTATTTAAGGTCTTTTGATTTTGCAGCAATTATGGCCTAATGTTTCCCTCTATTGAAAAGGCACACTGGAAACATATTACATCAGCCTAACTTTTCAAAATAATTATTTATCATGCTGGGAGTGGGGGAAGCATTATGTTAGAATCAGATTTAAGATGATAGTCTAAGATATTGGCCAATATGCAGCAAAATTTGGAGTTACGTAATTATTTGAAACAGTAACGCTTTTAAAGACCAATGCTCCAACCATAAACATATGTTATTGGAAGAAATTCTGCTGATTTTAAAATAATTAAGTTCTAAAGGCTCATTCATACTCTCTGCTCACATAGCTATACATGATAGCAACCTTGGTCTGCAATCCTAACTGTGTCTACTCAGAAGTAAGTGTCATTGAATTTAGGTAAATGGGATTAGGATTGTACCCGAAATTCAAAACGATACCTCATAGGAAATTTATAAACGTAGAAAATATCTGTTCATGCATCAAGGCTGCAATCCTAAACACAGTTACTGGGAATTGAACCTAATAACAAACTGGATCTTCAGACAGGGCTCTATCTCTGCCCTACTTGGAGATGGGTGACTGAACCTGTATGCAAAGTTCTCCCACTGGTCTGTAGCCTTTCCACTTTATTTCTAACTAACAAACACTACAACGGTTCTCTTTGAAAGACAAAGAAAGAAAGAAAATATTGTTATCATTAGACTTGTTAGTTGTTTGTTGCACAGAAAGGTCTCTGAGCAACTTTTTAAAAAGCAAGCAAAAAAACATCATAATATAGACCCATTCACACAAAAACAGTACATTACTAGAACTGAAGGAAGAGAAACAGAGATAAAAGGCAAAGCTGTTTTCTGGAGTACTTCCTGCGATAAGACAAGTAAACTCAGCTGCAGAGGAACACATATTAAAGCTTCGCCAGGCTTACGGGTTTATGTGAATACCAACAGTACTCATCTGTAAGCAGATCACAAAAAGAAATCGTTTCAGCCACTGAACTAAATAGAAAAAGAATAGAAGGGAAAGACCTGCATTCCTTTAGACTCGGTGAAGACCAAGCTAGCTCCCACAAATTAGTTACAGGAGTAATGATTCACAGCCTAATATGCTTGAGGGAAAGGAGTTCTCCAAAAATAGGAAAATCTTCCTCTCTCTCTCTCTATTTTTATTTTTTTATTTTTTTGGTTGATTGCAAAGCATGCCACAAAAATCACATACAAAGTTTATGTGAATTCAGGAGATGGATTTAAAACTCAAATAATGAACAAAAGGACACCAGATGGATGTATGGCAAGTCCTTTGGTTTGCCTTAAGCCCTAACCAAGCAAAAGTTCTTTGCTAGGACTACGAAACATACATACCAACACGATGTTTCCCTTCCCTCCCAAGCCTCTGTAAAGTTTCAAAAGGCTTGCTAAGCAGTGTAAATACGATAGGAAAAGAGAGAGGCAGAGAGAGGGAGAACCACAAGGATTAACTCTAACATGTCCCTGTATCATCCTATAACTTCCCCTTCCATGTGTGTACAAAAGAGACTCGCTGATCAAACAGCTTTTTTGTACTGTACCAGAGCCAAAAGCAGTCAATTACTTACTCTCATGTAGACTTTTATAAGAGATAACAGTTATCTGCACTGAATAGGCACATGCCCTTTTTTATTACTAAATTGGTTGGGAAAGAAAGAGATACAAAAGGGTTTCTGTGCAGCTCACAGCTTCAACCAGCCCTTACACAGACCAACAAAACAGAACCAAAAGGGGGAAAAAGAAAGAAAAAGGCAGACAGCCTCTCTTCACACAACTGAGCCGCTCTGAAGTTCAACTCTGGCCTGCAAAATACCTAGCATCTGAGAAACAACTGTTGTTGAGAAGTCAGTGCTTGGAGATGGAAAGCTTACTTTGCCTTCTGATACCTGCATCTGACAAGTCGCTTCCACTATTTGCCTTTTGGGGAGATATTAAAAGTTTGTTCATGTGAACAAACGTGCATTGGCTTTGCCCAAGACCAACAAAGACGTCTTACCCGCCTTTCAGCGTGAGGTTTCCAGGCAGGTTCCAACAATGGAAAAACAGAGTATAAAACAGATTATAATCAAGAGAATAGGATGGGTTCCAATGCATAATCCGGCCAGTGCATCTTCAGCACACGACAATAAATCCTCTGAGGAGGAAATTCCACAATTTAGGGGCTTCCTCTCCTGGGCCCCACCACTCTGCATGTCTGAGATTAGTGGACATAGACAGCAGCATCCCTCAAAGTAGCACTCGGTCACTCCACCCGGCTGCCATTTTATCTTCCCACACAATATCTACTAGTGTTGCTCTGAAGCAACGCCATCTTATTAATTGGGGGCAGAGTCATGTTCCGAAACAAAACCACAAGGAGAATAGTTTACCACAAAATTTTCTGTGAGGAAACTAAAAATAACTGTTAGAGCCAAATGCCCGGTTCTGCTTGGAGCGCTGGGCCAGATTTAACTCTTTGTTTTTAAGCGGGGAAGGGTGGGCAGGCATCAGAATTGGGCTCTGCCAGTGCAATGAGGCCTATTTGAGTGGCAGCCATATTATGCCAACACCTGGTCCATACTTTCCGACACTTTAGAGTGCACGTAAGGAATGCCATTTCTGAATGCTTCTTCACATAAGAGCTCCCTTGTAATACGGGGAGGGTAACGTAAAGACTTCCAGAGAGAAATAATCTAGGCAAGCCCCTCTAACCGCTACTCTGAATTTCTACTTTCATGGGGATATTTCCTAACATTTTGGATCACTGAAAAACGCAACCCATTGCCTGTCGTCTGAAGGATCTCAGCCCATTTTACCACCTCCCTCTGCTGTACACCCAGACTGCTCTACCTCAACTACACAGGAGAGTCCCAGTTTCTATCGGTGATAAATGCTGGAGGGTAAAGGAAAGCCACCTCAATTTCTTGGCAGGAATCGCCCAGGTTTGCCAACATAGACAGTCCGGAGCAATAAAGGCCACCGCCGTGATTTTGCATGCGCTGGCTGGTTCAGTCGGAAGGTCTGTGTATTTAAAATTCTACAATGTTTGTTTGCCCACGCATAGCCTGTGTTTGACAAAACAGTACGTGTTGGAATAAAGGTGAGTGCTGCAGCCAGGAGAGAATTCCAGGCTGATTTCAAGAGAAAAGAGCCATCCTGAAAATGAAACAGGAACTGACTTTGATGGTTTTTATCACTTCAGACTGCAGGTGGGGAGGGGGTTGTTTTTAAAACCTTCTCCACATGCAGTACATCAGGTAAATATTGATAGCGTGGTTCTCTCCCTGACATGCTAATTGATTAAATGTAGTAAGTTGTGGGGGTTTTTTACATCAAGGAGTACTCAAAATTAGAAGCTTCTCCATATACACTGACACGCTTCTGCAGCCTGAAGCAAGTTTACAGTTCATGACGCCACAAACTCATTTTTGTAGACTTGCTGAAAAGGACAAGGAGAAAACCATAGTCCAGGACTGGATGGAGACTGTAAGCAGAACATCGATTTTTATTTTAAACAATTGTAGAACAGAGGATTGGTTTTTAAGTCTGAATATTCCCCACAATCACTTAAATTCCCCAAAACGCCTCAGTCTATCTACCATTTTTCTGTACAACTCTCCACTACAGATATAAAAACAGATCATCTCATAAAATGATATGATAAAAGGCAGAGGTCCGTAAGCTCTGCCCTGACCTTCTTAGAGGAATGGCAGAATGATAAATATGCAAAAGATCCACAATTACCGTATTTTTTGCACCATAACACTCACTTTTGTCCTCCTAGAAAGTAAGGGGAAATGTCTGTGCGTGTTATGGAGGGAATGCCTACGGGTGGCATGCCTACGGATTTTCCTCCTCAAAAAACTATGTGCGTGTTATGGTCGGGTGCGTGTTATAGAGCGAAAAATACGGTAACTTATAATGCTGTACCACGGTCTTTGTCTAGAACCAATTTTGGGCCGGCTCCTCAAGTGGGGAAGTCAGGAAGCTCCTGTTTTGGGGACAGTTTGGAGATCCCCAATAATGGAGATTTGCAATATCAATTTCCAGCAAGACAGAGAAGTACAGGAAACAGGATGTGTGTGTCAACTGCAACTCAAGGCAGGCACACATCTTTGGTACAAAAAGTACAAGGTGCTTTATAAAAGAAAATGGGGAGGAGAAAGGGACCGATCCTTGCCCTAGAGGATCCTACAATCTAAACTGACATGTGTTTGTTCAGATACTCAATCCTGTAGTGAAAAGGCCACTGAACATATTTAGCAGCCAGGAAAACTGATGTTTCATTAGTAAACACAGACCAGATGGCAACTGCCAGCCTCTTCTGCAGTGCCCACTATTTCTATCAAGTGCATTCCTTATTTAGCCTAAACATTCAATCCCTTCCCCTCTCTCTCTCTCTTTAAAAAAAACAACAAAACTTTCTTTTCAGATTACAACATTAAACAATTGCTGCTCAAGGATGGTAGCTTAATGGGAGGAAAGGATATACAGCAGACCTTTTCAGAAGTAGCAGCATTATGGGAGTTTCGCTGCCATCATTTTTCTCCCCTCACGTTATTAACCAAAAGTATGCCTCCTTACATATTTGTGGGAAAGGATAGCTGTATAGACAGGCTAAATGTATTTATAAAAGAGGGGCATATTACGCGCTACACATGCTTCAGAGGATACTAAGCAGAAAAGGGCTTCTATCGTCTTACAAACATGTAGAAAGTACACATTAACCGACAGCCGCACCACAGCGAAAGAAAAACCATTAGAGAGCAGTTAAAACAAGCTGATATCCAGGAAGCCCCAACCCACAAAAACCAGTGAAGCTAAAGCAGGAATTACCAGCCTAACTCAAGAAAAGCTGTTTTGAGTTTTCCCACAATAGTAGCTGACTAAAACCAAACATGAGCAATGGAACTAAAGTGGAGGGGCAGTTCACAACCACTTGCACCCCAGAAATGGGGAGCAAGGAGGCACTGGAACTCTGTCTTGTGTGGCTGGGTAAAAGCATAGTATGCTCACAAGTCAGGGTCGCTGTTTTAGAATGAAAAATGAAAATCTAGCCTACCATTCTGTTTCCAACACAGTGACTGAAGAGATGCTTCTCAAAGCTTTATATCCAAAGCAAGAAGACAAGAGCCCTGTGCGCCACAAACACACACCCCAATAGCATCAGCCGGTATTCTGTGATATACACATTGGTCGAAACCAGATGGGGATCCTGTGACCCTCCAGAGGTTGTAGAACTCCAGCTCCCCTCATTCCTAGTCAGCATGGCCAATGGTCATGGGTGATAGGAGATGGAGTCCAACAACATCTGGAGGGCCACAGATTAGCCAACCTTAATCTAAACCATGTTTGGAAATGAGCCAAACTCATAGAACTATGGTTTGTTAAAGTCAGTGTGGTGTAGTGGTTAGAGTGTTGGACTAGGGAGACCCAGTTAATGTCTGAGTTGGACTGAACCCTGGTCTCCCAGTCTAACAAACAAAAACACCTCTCATAGTTGATAGATACTTCTCCTCCATGAAACCTATTTTCTTTTTTTAAAGCTGTGTGAGATAACCGTCACCCAAACATCTTATTGCAATTAAGTGTTGTATGAAGAAATTATGTATTTTATCTGTCTTGAACCTACTGCTAATAAGTTTTACTCGGCAACCAAGAATTATAATGCTATGTCAGGGGAATTGAAATATCATCTCTTCTCCGATACCTTTTCAAATCACTCCCTGCTCGAGAGCTTCTCATTTCAATGTGACCAAAACCCCATTTCAGTCAGTCCACTGAAATGGGTAGCAGTTGGAACTACATTTACCATACTTTCTAGCAGCAGCAGGCTCCCTCTTGAATGCTTCCAACAACAGCATACCTTCCAACATTTAATACGTATGCAGTAATTTAGCTGTATCATCTTTACACAGCAATGTGTAAACCCCAGTCCAGACACTTCCTTGAGGCAATAAATGGCTTTCCATGTCCAAGATTGAGAGGCCTTGAGAATTACCAATAACTAATAAGAGATAAATTACTGCCCAGTTAAGATAAAATAAGCTTAGCTCAGTGTTTTACAAAGCTTTGAAATGTTATTAGCTGCTACTGTGCATGCATGGTGATTAGTGGTAGGCTGCCTCCTCCTTAGATACTTCTCACATACATTAGATGGTCTAATTAAAGCAAATGCTGACTGTGTCAACACTGACACACCAGAAACTACTCTGATGTGTGTTTGTGTGTTCTCAACCCACCAAGGGTTCTACTATTGGATGGCAGCTTCTGTTATGGGATGACATTGTTCTTGAAAGCTCCATGTGTCTGTAAGAGTTAAGGAACTTTGAGAAAGCTAGCCTTGCAATAAGAATGGCTAAAGGCCTGTATTATAGAACATGCTTCTTCCCCTTCTCCCTCTCAAAAAACCTGGTATGTACTGTTCAGGTACACAGTGGTCAGAATTACTACTCTTATACAGAAAAGAAAAGGCTGTGCTGGGAATATCTGTGTTGGAACATGCAATGTCTAGAAGATGAACTATCTTCAGTCCAATTCATATTTTACCAGTGCATTGTAGTTTACATATAGCTGGACTATATATACTGCCTCAGTAATAAGGGTTGGATGAATGGTATGATTTCCTTCTATGGCAGCGTTATCCACACAGAGACTACAGAACTCATGTCAGAAGGAGCCAAACCATTCACAGAGTTTCTTCCTGCAGACATAACCAGAACAGCATAGGATCTAGCCACACCAGACATCACTCACCTGAATGAGTCCAGAATTCCTTTTCACTCCAACCCTAAATACAATGCAAAGAAGTATAAATTTGGGTGTCCTCAATCTGTCTAGGATTAGGACATCAGAAAACAAGTCCTACTGACAATGTGGGAGGACCACAGCTCAGTGGTAGCACATCTGTCTTGCAAGCAGAAGGTTAAGATTCAATCCCTGGTGTCTCCAGATACAGTGGTACCTCGGGTTAAGTACTTAATTCGTTCCGGAGGTGCGTTCTTAACCTGGAACTGTTCTTAACCTGAAGCACCACGTTAACTAATGGGGCCTCCCACTGCTGCTACGCCGCCGGAGCACGATTTCTGTTCCCATCCTGAAGCAAAGTTCTTAACCCGAGGTAATATTTCTGGGTTAGCGGAGTCTGTAACCTGAAGCGTATGTAACCTGAGGTACCACTGTAGTTCTAAGGAAAGTTCTTGCCTGAAACCCTAGAGAGCTGCTGTCAGTCAGAGTAGAAAGTACTGAACTAGATGGGCCTGATTCACTGTAAGACAGGTTCAAATGTTGTTCTTTTATCAAAGGCACTGGTACAAACCTATTTCTTTTGGCCAAGAAAATCCAAATCCCCTTTAAGCATCCAGGAATTGTATTGTGTTTATGTTTGCACACCCAAACAATCTTACTAGCCAGTGCCATTAACAATTCAGGCAACTTTACTACACTTATAAAACTAAGATAATGCATTTGGGAAATTCGCACATTCATCTTTGAAAAGCAAAAGCAATTTGTGTCACCATGCATTAACATAACTTCTAAGTGTCCGATGTAAATTCAGATTTGTATGCAGAAGCCTAAGATGGAGACATGCTGCCTACATGTGCCTTGATGTGCCGCAGTGGAGGGAAGTTTATATGCATGCTTATGATGATTTACAGACACACAGCACAAGTTATAAAGGAAATACTAGCTACGTGACCTGACTATAATGATAATATCAAGCAGTTTCAATTGGATACTATGCGTCAAGTCTCTTGTATAGAGCCACTCAGTTATTGTGGCTACATCCATTTATACCCAAGTTTCTCAAAATGGGTATGAAGAACTACAAAAAGCTCCACCAAGTTGTTTGTTGATTTTTAAAAATCTCTTTCATTGATACACTTTGTCCTGTGCATAGCCAAATACATGAAAAGTACAGCCACAGAGAAAGCACATCCTTTTCATTATGTACAAAGATAAGGCATCATAGCATCCATTTGCTATTCTACCGAGTGACCCTATAATCCTTACTTGGAAGTTAGTTCCAGTCAAACCAATACTATAGGAAGAGTTAATGTAATCCATTGACTACCCCATTGCGTGGCTCAGAAGTCTTCATTATCATATATAATACCCATCATCCTATTTAATCTATTTGTTTAAATATTTATATCCCACCTGTCAGAACAAGTGTCCCAAATATCATCACTGTTCTAAATCCTAAGTACAGTAAGTGCTAAGTGTCGCAATCTAGGTCACCCAAACTGAAAGCTAACATTTTAAAGTTAAATTTAGACTACAGTGATTCAGCAAAACTGCTTTTATAGTAAGAGGGATCCTCCTGTCTGAAACTAACAAGCTTTCAAAATTGCACAAGTTTCTTCATTAAGCAAACAATTACATAATAACAGTTCCCTAATCTATTGATCACATCAGATACCTTTTAGTGGTCTTGTCTTCTAATTTATGAGTCTCCCTCCTACTCATGTCTCAGAGTTAGTCTCCACAGAAGACTGGTTTGAAAGGCCTATCCTGCTTCAATATGGAGCAGGAGAGGAATTGAAACATTGCATCCACATCACCAGAAGAATCTGTGTACAGTGGTGCCTCGCAAGACGAAATTAATTCATTCCGCGAGTTTTGTCGTCTTGCGATTTTTTTCGTCTTGCGAAGCACGGTGTCGGGAAAGCTTTGGAAAAGCTTCAAAAATCACCAAAGTCTTTAAAAACCTCAAAAAAGGCTACCACACCGCGTTCTATGAGTTGCTCCTCGAAGTCAAGTCGCAACTGTATTAACGGTGTTAAGAAAAAGGAAACAAACTTGCAAGACGTTTCCGTCTTGCGAAGCAAGCCCATAGGGAAAACCGTCTTGCGAAGCAGCTCAAAAAACAAAAAACCCTTTCGTCTAGCGAGTTTTTTGTCTTGCGAGGCATTCGTCTTGCGAGGTACCACTGTACATATGTACATATGTGTACATATGGATGCCATGCTTAGAAAGGTTTCATAAACTAAAATCTGAATGCACATAGGCTCAAACATACAACCAATACCTAGATTTAATGTGGGATATATAGTGTGCACTTTTGGCTTGCACACATTCAATTTTTAACTTTTAGGCACTATACAAAAGTGATGCTCAGACATGTACAGGCATTCCCAGTAAGCAGGCAGACACAATCCAACTTCCCCTACCTAGATAGTAAGCTGAACCAAACCAGCTAAATGAGTTACTAGACATTAATCCACCTGGTCTCAATTCATTTCTGTCAAGTCAGAGTTTTGAACCCTTGATTTATGCGGTACAGTCTTCAGGGATCTGAACGTCTCAAAACAACTTCATTTCCATCAGTGTTTATCTCTTGATTCTGCAATCCATGGAAACATAGGAAGAGAGAGCTCTTCCAGATCAGACTAAAGGTCTGCCTTCCTAGTCCAACAAGCAAGGCAAGAAGGCAACAGCTCTCTCTCCACTGTTGCTCCCTAGCAGCTGGCATCCAATGGCTCACCATCTTGCTCTTAAGCACTGGTAGATTAATGGTTAATTCTTTCTTGATCACAAAACCAGAAATCTACAGACATATTGTTCCAAAGGAATTTATAAACAGATTTGTTTTATCCCTTTTTTGGAGGGGTGGGGTACAGAGGACAGGGAATAGCTATATCCATTATGGGGACTCATGCTGAAAATATAGAATCATAGAATCATAGAATCATAGAATCATAGAGTTGGAAGAGACCACAAGGGCCATCGAGTCCAACCCCCTGCCAAGCAGGAAACACCATCAGGGCACTCCTGACATATGGTTGTCAAGCCTCTGCTTAAAGACCTCCAAAGTAGGAGACTCCACCACACTCCTTGGCAGCAAATTCCACTGTCGAACAGCTCTTACTGTCAGGAAGTTCTTCCTAATGTTTAGGTGGAATCTTCTTTCTTGTAGTTTGGATCCATTGCTCCGTGTCCGCTTCTCTGGAGCAGCAGAAAACAACCTTTCTCCCTCCTCTATGTGACATCCTTTTATATATTTGAACATGGCTATCATATCACCCCTTAACCTCCTCTTCTCCAGGCTAAACATGCCCAGCTCCCTTAGCCGTTCCTCATAAGGCATCGTTTCCAGGCCTTTATATAGATAAAGTCTACTTTCCAGCATCTGTTCTCCGGGTTTCTTTTCTAAAGCAACTAGTTCTTATTGATCTATACACTTTTCTTATATATAATTCCATTACCACTTTGATAATAACAAGATAATTAAATACAAGACAGGGCATGCATCATACTGGGGAGTCTTTTGACTAATGAATTGTTGATCAGCACAACAGAAAGCACAATATATTCCATCACACGGGGCACCAATATATCATTGCTTTCTTGCAGAGTCCTCAGAAAAGATAACAACATCTCCAGACACTTCTACATGCCCCAAAATGAAAAGGGCATATAGTGCAAGGACTCCAGACAGAGAAGAATGAGGGAGATGGGCAAGATTGTGACTGGGTGGCAGTTGGTGTTTATTTCCATCGCAGCATATTTCATCAGCCCCAGGAATTGCCCAGTTCTAGACATGCAACAACAGGGTAAGGTAATAAGAATCCTGAGGCGGCAGAATGAACTGCACCAGTCTAGACTATTGCTAGGGTCATCAGTTTGGAAGGGCTACCAAAGCACCTTGTACATCACAGAACGAACTTCCTAGTCCAGCTCATTTTCTGCTGTGCTCGTTTTCTATCTGCATGGAGTTTTTAAATGTATTGTTCAATAGCGTGACCACCTCCTCCCTCCCTCCAGCTTGAAGAGGTACACTCCATTCTTTCACCTGACACCTTCTCCGCCGCATATGTTGGCCAGACCTCAGCCCATCCGTAAGAAACTTAGCAACATCCAAAAAGCAACCACAAGGAGTGAAAAGGGCGTTTTGCCAAGGGCTAACTGACATGACCCATATTTGGACATACTAAATTTAGTCTCATTTTGTTTTGACAGCTTGGACTGAATATAAAGCAGGGTGTAGGTGCACAGTAGTGTTTTCGGATTATTACTTCATTTCCAAGCTGCCAGGGCAGGTCACCACGATTTGACAGAATCATAAAACTGAATCAAGGCCTACACAGACAACAGGAGTGCGAACATTGGCTCTCAACTTTTTTAATAACAGGAACACAGGAAGAGAGGTACCTGGGAGGGTCATGAAACTTTGGCTATGTCCTTCTGCTCTATCTCAGCACTTTCTTTTAGCCAATCACTCCCACTGCCGCCCTGCAAAACTGGCTTATGGGCCTTTCATTTATTACTCATTCTTCTCTCAGCATCACAGAAAGGAAGCTGATGACTGATGGATAGTACAAGCTAGAAAAATGAAATAGTGGGAAATACTGGAAGGAGTTGTGGTAAGTAATAAACCTATTCCCCAGCTGTTTGGAGGGGGCAGGCTAAGAAGTGAAAGTTGTATCAGGAAGGCCAGGTAACTATGCCTAAAAAGTTGCATACCAAGATCTCTATATGGCCAAAAGCCACAAGACGTAAGACAAATCCCAGCTCAGAATTTTCTACACGGACTGGCAGCAGCCCTCCAGGGTCTCAGACAGGGGTCTGGGGATTGGGGATTGAACTTGGGATGTTCTGCATGAAAAACAGCTGCTCTACCACTAAACTATGACCTTTCCCCTTAGTGCAGTTGCTCAGGAGGCAAGGCATCATGGACTACAATTACCTGATGCCGTGATAGCAGAAAGGCAACCTCTCTTATAGCTGTGAACATGTGACATGACCCCTTAAACCCCTACATCTACTTCCTGCCCACTTCTGGAGCCAAGCTTCTTGTCCTTACCTTCAAAACCCTCCCTTGCCCTGCTCTCCACCCTTAAAAGTCCCTTTCCATGAGTTTGGCTCATTCAGGTCCTCCAACCTCTGCTATCAAAAGGTTAAATCAGCTCTGCCCTTATTACATGGGAAGCTGTCATGTACAGAGTCGGACCATGCTCCATGTTGCTCAATATTGCCTACTCTTGGCAGCAAGCTCTCAGGGGCTTCAGACAGGGAACATTCCCAGTCCTAGCTACAGGTGCCACTGACTGGACCTAGGACCTTCTACATTCAAGGCAGATGCTCTACCACTCCCAGTTTTCATCCTTCTCTTTAGCTACTCCTTATGTCTGAAACCAGTTGCCAAAATGCCTCTCTACAATCACCTTCCTTACTCTTTTCAAAGGCCTCCTCTAACCTCACATTTTCCAGGAAAACTTTGAATCATGTCCCAAGTCCCAATGCTGAAAGTCAGCCAAGGTAATGCATGTATAATTGTATCTTCTTCTCCTGCTTCCAACATCCCCTTCCTTCATTGCTTCCCCTGTGTTTGTTTTAGAATGGAAGCCTCTTGGGAGCTGTCAAATCTGTTCCTTATAAAGTGCCCGGCTTGATTATATACCTCCAAGGAAGTTTCCACTTATGCATACGATGTTCGTTGTCCTTCCCCATATCCCAGTATCTTACTGCTAAGTAGCCCATCCTTTTTTGTTCATTTCTTTCAGTTGGTCCACAATCCCAAGGAAAAGGCCTACCATGGAACATGCAAACTGGGGTGCTACCACCATCTTCCTGCCTGTTGCTGAAGGGTGAAGAGGAGAGAGGTCTGTTGCTCAAATACCATACTTTGCACTCATCCCCACAGATCAAAATCATGATGTGACATTTGCAAGGTACGTGCTCTTACTCTTCAGAGATCCATCAGTGGTTTCAATATGGAAGCCATTTTTATTAGCTGCATGGTCCCACACCTAAAAATCACATTTCTGTTACCCGTGCAAGCCGTTAACTGCAGCCTCTGACATTTCATGCTCCTGAACAATCTGAATGTTCTAGGGTTGTAACTTTCAGATCATGCATAGCCACACACAGGCCAAAAGTTGCAACCCCAGCAACCCTCTGCGGCACTACAAAAAGATCTCCTTAGATTATACACTTATTACGTGGCATCTCTAAAAATATTGCCACCACAAGCCACTGGGAAGTTTGCTTCTGTAATCAAACCAGCCCAGCTACAATATCTCACACAAACGTAAGTCGCCTCCATGTGTGGCACAGAAAATTTGACCACCTTCTGTAATCTTAAAAACTGTCTCCCCTTATCTCCCTAACAGGGCCTGGCAGAGACATACCCAACTTTCACTGTCCCTCAACTTAAAATGTTGAGGGATGCAATGCTGCCCTTGCTTAGCCAAGTCTGTTTGGACTGAGGGAGGGGAAATCAGATTTAAGAGCTTTTAAGAGAGAGAGAGTCCATTATGACATACTGCCGAATGTTATGTCAAAGGAGCCCTGGTATTTCATTTTGCAGTATGTTATTATGGACACAAATTACCAAGAAAAGGAGTTTGCTAAGCCCAGTAAGTTATTAAAATTGGCTTTCATATGCGCTTATCTTAGAGCGGGGGGGAAAGTCTGCATGTTACCATGTGCCACTGGCACTTCATCACCATAGTATTTTTAAATATTGTTTACACTGATCCCAGAAGTACACAATATACACATTTCATTATACAGTAATCACTGTTTTCACTCTACTACCCAAAGAGGAATTATGCCTCTTGCTGTAGCTCTTCTATATATCTGTGGTCAGCCACAATTTTTTCTTCGAGTGCCACTCGGAAAATGGAATGGGGATCGGAGGTGCAAGCAAGGCTCTGACAACTCAAAAATGAGAGACTGCCGAGACCCGTTGACACCAGACACCACTCCCCTCTTTTTATTGGGGGCCAGGTGGTTTCCCTCAGGGCCTCCAGGTGCCGATCCCTAGTCTACAGAATTGTTTTGCTTTTTTCGGTATATACACCATGTAACCTTACGTGGCAATTATTTATTCATTAAACTTAGATGCTCTTCTTATTGAGCAGCAAAGAGTTTGAACGGACCATTGTTTGAAAGACAAAGGAAACACGAGGCCCAAATCAGAGATTGTTGAAAGGCAGGGGTGGAGAAATATTCATAGAAGAACAATCCTTAACCTTCAAAACAACACATGCACAGCCTTAAAATGTTTAAATAAATCTACTACACAACTGCTGTGTTGCAGTTTAACTGCCAAACTGACCAGTCATGATGTTTTTTACAGCACAACCCTATACATTATCTACTTAAAAGTAAGTTCCACTGAGTTCAACTGGGGTTACTCCCAGGTAAGTGTAGACAGAATTGTCGTGTTAATACGTAAATTATATCTTAAAAGACTCATATACTACACTTGAGCACTGTTAGTATATTAAGCTATTAGCCTTAAAAGGACTACAATGCTATGCCGTTTGTTCTGCTGAAGATCTATTTTAAAATACTTGTAATTTACCAACACTAAAACTTTAGAGTCTGCTTAAAACATTTCTGTTTAAGCCTATCCAGAAATATAGTCTTAAATATGTTTTATCTCTTTTTAGCTACTGTTTATTTTATTCACCTTTTGAATGCTTTTAAATACCCGTTTTAACTTTTTCATTGAAACTTTTAATGTTTTATTTTATATTTTTGTAAACTGTTAGAGGTTTGCTTGTTTTACAATCAAGCATTATATAGATTTTATTAAGTAACAATAAAATAAAAACAAGTGAATGATTTGGTAATCTACAATAAAGCTTTGTAAACCTGTTGACAGATAAAAGATGGAGCGGAACGGTTTGCACATCAGATAGCACGGGCAGATAGATGCAAAAGGAGAACCCTTCCACATTATTAATCTTTGTTTTTGAAATTACTAATACTTCAGATAGGAGGGGGGGATTTCCACCTTAAAGGCACATGCTAAAATATGACAAGGGTGAAAGGAGGACTCCAGCAAAACCCTCTAACACATAACTAATACGCATTTGGACACGAATGAAAAGAAGCACAGATTAACAAATTGTTACAATAAAGTACGGAGTTGAAAAACATCACTCTGAAGTTGTCTCTCTAAAAAAAAAAAAGTACACAGCAAGAAAAAAGGCAGCTGTGTAAAAATAAAATCTTTGTTATCTCAACAGCATTTAATGCAACAATTTGCAAACAACAGATAGAAACTGTGGGCAATTCTGAACTCTTTACACAATGCTGAAAAGGCATTTCCCTCAGTATTCTGGTTGTATTCTAGTATTAAATGATCTGAAACAATATCCGAATAAATAATTGTCAAGGACATTTTTACGTAACTTTTAAAACAAGATAATTCCACCCTATACCATAAAACTATCAAGAGTCTCTTTTATCAGCAAAACGAAGGAGAGACACTTCCTAACCATTGGAGGGGTGGGGGGAGAAAACAAATAATAAGCAAAGAACATACACGTACCCCACTTAGAATTTCCCCTCGAAATTTCACAGTGACAGGAGGTTCTAAGCCTTTCGGAATGGCCAGCGCAGCCCTGTGTTAAATGAAGTGGGTGTGCATTTTGACAGTCTTAAATGGAGCCAGACTTTTGCCTCTTAATAGTGTACAATAGTATAACAGTGTAATAGTAACTAGCACTACTTATGAAGTCAAAGTATTTTAGCCTCTATTCCAAACAATGTGTTTGAATGGAACTTATTTCTAACAACTGGTGATGGACTAGAGAAAAAGAGTTTGTCCTGTCTATTATCTCTTCCCTGAATGACAGTAAACTTGAGTACAGTTTTGAACAAGAAGTAGTAGTACACAGTAGTTAAGCAATCGGCTAAACATCCCAAAATGCATCCACAGTTACAAGCATAAAGGGTTTTATTTTAAAAATAATAATTATAGGATTGGAATCAAAGTAAGTAAAGCTGAATATTTGTTTTCTTATAACTAGCATGTGCAATTTTACAGGGGTGTACACACAGTCTGGTCTACCTCATTTAATTAGGAGGCTACTCAGAGAAACAAAATCTTCCTGACAGAAGAGATCATTACACTAATGTAAAATCATTATATGATATATATCTCAATGTTCACTACGTCAACCTCTAGACACGAAACGAAAACCAAACAAAATTTGTGAAATATTAGGGAACAAGGGAGATGCATGGAAATTCTATAGCTTGCTAGGCTATCACGTTGGAACAAGAAACTTTCTCTGGATACAGAATGATTCGATTTTAACCAATGTAGGCACAAAAATATTACAGGAAGCTGACCGATCACAGACACCTCACATTTACCAGCAATTCAAACATTACCTGGAATTATAGCATCTAGGAGTACTCGTTCCTTTTTCTTTCGAATCTTAAACAGATCCTACCTGCTTTCAATCAAGCAAACACTATTTGGGACGACTCTTCTCTCTCCAATAACAAACTTCAAGAGGAAGATAAATGTTCATTTTAAGATATGAAAGTCTCCCCAGTCCTAGTCCCAACTGAAAGTCCTTTCGTATCAGGCTGCGAATGGTTTGAGTGTCGTTCTCGGTTATACGTACAGCGTTTGAGCTACCCAGAGTGATTTGTTTTATGGCATTTCCACTGTGGTAAAGTTTGGTCTGAAATTCCTTTTCACATAAAAAAAGAAAAGGGAAAGGGAAGTCACAGTCTGCAACCAGGAAGGAAGGAAAATAGAGATTTCTATACAGTCAGAATTGTTCAGATTATAAAGCATTTTGTTTGGTCCCAGCTTCCTTTCTCCTCAAACGTATATCAGATTCTTTTGAGGCAAGAAATTCCGAATGCTCTATGAAGCCAGTAGCTTCTTAAACCACAATTCTCCTTTCACCCAGTAAGGCAAAAATTCCACAGCTGCCCCCTTCCTTGCTTCTTTTTTTACTTTGGCGTTTGAAAAATTCCTCCTTCACATTGACAATGAAGGCTTCTGAAACAAAAGTTGTTGTGTGCATCTGTTTAATTGCTAGTGGTTCCAATTACAATTGTGTGCTACTCAGAAAAACATACTGCAAAGTAGTTTTATTGTGCTCATAAAAGAACAGGTTGTTTGGACAAATGAAAGAGGAAGTGGGAAAGGTGAGGTATGCAACATTTTTGTACTGTCTTCAGAGCTAAGAAATGTCTAGAGTAGCAAGGAATTCTGAAGAAGTTGTTCCAAGCCACCCATTCTGACAGATTCTTAGCCATAGAAGCATTTCAGTGATTCTTCTGGAAGTTTGCACAGTGGTATCATAAACTCAAAATGTATATAAAGCCATAGGATGCTCGAGACATCTACTGTACAAATCATTTGTACAGGTTTTTAAATCATCAAACTCCATATGCCAGACCTATGCCCAATGATTTGCTGCTATTTATATTTCCCCCAGTATTTGTGAGTACCATTTTCCAAAAGCTTTCTGAAGTACCAATTTCTAAAAACTTGTTTTTAAAGTAAGAGAATCCAAGCACGGTGGGCATGTACCTTTCACCAGGGCTCCTTGAAAAGTTGTATTTTAAAATATTCAGCCGCATCCACTAGCCCATTCACAACACATCTTTCATTACTGAAATTATTTACAATCCTTCAAGATTAATTTCCAACTGATACCATTTATCTCTTCATTTGCCTGAGCCATTAAGAACAATGCAACTGGAAAGAAATACAGTCAAACCTCGGTTCTTGAATGGCTCCATTTTCGAACATTTCGGCTCGAAAAAACCCGGAAGTAAATGCTCTAGTTTTCAAATGTTTTTTGGAACCCAAACATCCGACACAGCTTCCTCTTGAGTGCAAGAAGTTCTTGCAACGAATCAGAAGCCGCGCCTCAGTTGTCGAATGTTTCGGGAGTCAAACGGACTCCCAGAACGGATTACGTTCAACAACTGAGGTTTGATCGCAGCAGCAATAATACCTAGCATTTGTAACGTCCAAATTATGTTACAATGGATACGTCCACATGCAACACTAAACCATGGGTAAACTATGATATTATGTGAAAGGGTCTTAACGGTCTAAAGCAAAACATCAAGCTTACGTGCATCCCACTTTTCCTATCTTGTTCCCATGAGCCCAATATATTTAGTGTTGCATTTGAATCAAGGAACTTTATTAAAACAAACTCTTGCGTCATAGGAAGCCAACTTGAAATCGTAGATTATGAAGCTAATTATGAAGTTAATCTTTATTTTAAACCAGGATCCTTGGTTCAAATGGAATAGTAAGTGGAGATTCCTTAAAAGTGAAAATATACTCCAGCAAGGTTCTCCTCCCATGGTGGCATGGAAGAAAAGGAAGAAAAGTTTGGAAGCCCCAGACTTTGCGCATTGGGGCTCATCTACATAGGTCTAAACTGCTGTTTAGTGTTAAGCAACGCATCTGCAAGCTCTAACACTTAGTGCTGTGCTGAAAAATTCTCCCACATTTTAGATGCGGTTTAGTCATGCTGGCCACATGACCCAAAAAAAAGCTGTCTGCGGACAAACACCAGGTCCCTCGGCCTGAAAGCAGAGATGAGCACCGCACCCCATAGTCAAATTTGACTGGACTTAACCATCCAGGGGTCCTTTACCTTTTTTTACCTTTACCATTCAATCAAAGAGGAAATAAATTACACTTGAGATTTTTCAAATGGGAGAAAATGTTTCTGTGAAATCCTTATGGAGTGCATGGTTTTTGCCACATTTTCCTTAACTTTGGGGTGGCTGACTGGTGTTTGCAAATCACTTTTCTTTCATTCTACAAATCATCTCACCAGCACTCTCCAGCCTTCCCAAGTCCCAACACTTCAATTTAAAGTCCAGGGAGCCCAAGCTTTCCATGGGGCTTTTTTTCAGATCAAGAAGGGTAGGCAGCAAGGGAGGCTGCTGAGTTCTGGAGAAATATATCCTGGAAAGAACTCTTCGGGGTACCTTGCAGTGATAAGGTAAGTTCAGAACCACATGCCAGCCAAAATTCTAAAGAAATTCCAAATTAGTTTTAAAGTGCTCTGAGAATGCAGCAGGAAAATGGAAGCCTGTTTCACACAAGGTAAAACTGGATGACAGTTTTGGGCAGTATTGTTAACCCTATAAAGAAGGCTGGAGCCAAAGCTGAGATATAATAGTTGGCCCAAGGCAACACAGCCCGTTCGCAGGCATGTTGATTCAAAAGTAAACCCTACTGATTCCAGGAAGACTTAGTCCCAAATAATTAGATGCAGGGCGGCAGCCTGAGCAAGTTAATGATTGGTGTTAAGATTTGAACTGGGTATATTCAACATTCTTAGCTTCTGAACTACACTACTGTGAACTCCCAGCTCACAGAATGGCTTGAAAGAATGCTCCGTGCAACTAACTTGAGATTTAGGCACTACACTGAATAAGATGAAACCCATAATAAAGGAGAGAGAGAACAAGTCCACCAACAGCTATTAGTCAGATTACCCAAACTGAGCCACTGTGTTCATAGAGTTTGAAAGTAGATGATTCAGAAAACTCCCTGAAGCCAAGCCAGATCTAGGGCTGGGCAACACTTGGGATGAGACTGCCTAGGAACTCTCTGTATGTCACCTCGAGCTCTATTGAAGAAAGGTGGGAAATTAATCTATTTAAAGAATCACCATTTGTAAGGAAACAAACCATGGGGGAAAGAGTGGTTGCTTTCATTTCCTACTTGTAAGCTACCCAAAATTGGTTCCGGATTACCACTTTTGGGAACTCTTGGTCTGATCCAGCAAAGCTCTTATTACAAGAAGACTGGAGTAAAAGTTGTTTTTGAAAGCCGGGTTAAGTTGCCAGGGCTTGATAAAAGTAAGTGGCAAGTATCTCCCTAGATTATCGTAGCAGTCAAGTTTAGAGGAAGCTTCCCCTCTGCACCTTCACAGAAAGTGATAAAGAAGCTAAACAAGCTGTCAGTGATCCAAAGGAGTCGCTGAATCCCAACAGTAATATTGCTGGCAAGACGCAGTGGTGATATTTGGCAAGATATCAGGGCTCTATACTCTTCACCCCATTCTACCAAAGGATAGCACTGACCACTACTGCTCCCACTGCAGCTCACCAAACAAGACTGGATCGTGTCCCGCCTGACAGTGGTTCTCAACCTGTGGGTCCCCAGATGTTGTTGGACTACAACTCCCATCATCCCTGAGCACTGGCCTTGCTAGCTAGGGGTGATGAGAGTTGTAGTTCAACATCATCTGGGGATCCACAGGTTGAGAAAGGCTGCATTAGAAGATGGCTGCCCAATAATAGCCTATGAAAACTATTTTCCCCAAACAACAGTTGTTTTGAAGACTCCTCCCACCCTTCAACGTACATCAGTTGCTCAGTGAAGGGTGTTGCTCAATTGGAGAGCAGTAGCTTCCAGTGTTCGAAACTCCCATTGTTCTAGGCACATTTTGAGACAAGGAATTTCATTAGCATGAGCAGTTTCTGAGCTCTGGGCGCAGTATTGCACCTAAGATTTCAGATTAAAACTGCAGAGTGGAAGAAAAGGAGGGCCTTTTTCTGCCTCCCCACTTCCAGCTACTCTCTGAAGACTGGAAACCCTCTTAAGAATAACAGGGGTGGGTGGGGAGGAGAAGGACTAGACCATGTGAAAAATGAACAAAATATTTTAGTTGCAGTTCATTCATTTACAGCTTTGTATTCTTGTTATTAAAAAAGCACGCCTAGACATTCCGTTGTTGCGCCCATAACCTAGGTTTAAGGTGCCATTCAGCTCCTAGCTTTCATATCTCAGTTTCTAACACTGGTAGCTTTGCTTGCAGGAGGTTCCAGGTAGGACAGAGAATATCCCCCGTCAGAAACCCTGGAGAGCTGTTGCCAACCTGTGCAGAAATTACTGAGCTATGGGGACCAGTAATCTGACTTGCTATAAGGCAGTTTCCTATGTTCCCAAGACTCTTGGTTAGAAACCAGCTTCCTTGCCTATACCAACTTCTCCCAATGGGCACTAAAACTGTGAAGAGCACATTCTATTCATTCATCACACTTTACTTCAGCTGAGCAATCACACTCATTTCCATAAAACAAGAGAAAGCAGCACTAGTTATTTGCTGTTAAGAAGGAAACTTGGCATTCTGTGGGTAATTCTGACATGCACTGACCTGACGCTACATCTCTTTAACAGTTTTAACGTGCCACACTCCTTATGCCACAGTCACATATACACTTACCTAAGAGCAAACCCCACTGAAAGCAGCGAGACTTACTTCTGAATACACATGTATAGTATTGCACTACTAATACAGTGGTGCCTCGCAAGACGAAATTAATTCGTTCCGCGAGTTTTTTCGTCTAGCGAATTTTTCGTCTTGCGAAGCACGAAATCCCATAGGAATGCATTGAAATTCAATAATTGTGTTCCTATGGTCAAAAAAAGTCCAAACAAAGCCAAATTTGGTACAACTAGAGTTTATTAAGTGCTCTTTAAAGTCACACATACTGTAAAGAGCATTTCAAAAATTGAAGGAACAATAAATTAAGTTTCTAAACATGACAGAAAAACATTTAAAAATCAACAAAGTGTACAGTACATTTTCTAAGACTCTGAGGGACAACTCGAAGAAGGTTCCTCTTCCACTCTTTGCTTCTTGCTGAAGAACCCCCTCCTCAACTGTTCCCCCAGCCACCCACCACACAGAAATTCAAATCCAGAATTTTTTTTAAAAAACAGCAGAGTGGCCCAATGGTCACAGAAAATCATAAAAATGCAGAAAAAACACACACAAGCTTCCAGATTCTTGCAAACCCCTCCCCAACACCAAGTCCTTGAATTCCAAACACCCCAACCCAAAATCCACCCCCCCCCAAAAAAAAGTTTTAAAAGTTTAAAAGAAGTTTTGGGAAAGCTTCAAAAATCACCAAAGTCTTCAAAAACCTCAAAAAAGGCTACCACACCGCGTTCTATGAGTTGCTCCTCGAAGTCAAGTCACAACTGTATTAACGGTGTTATGAAAAAGGAAACAAACTTGCAAGACGGTTTCATTTTTCGTCTTGCGAAGCAAGCCCATAGGGAAATTCATCTTGCAAAGCAGCTCAAAAAATGGAAAACTCTTTCGTCTAGCGAGTTTTCCGTCTTGCGAGGCATTCGTCTTGCGGGGCACCACTGTATCACATCCACACCCAGTCTGGCATGTTTGGAAATACGATACAGATTTACTGAAATGAATTTTATTTCACACTGAATATAGGTTTGCTGAGACGGCAGTCTTGATTAAGCCAACATATATTGAAATAGAGGGTTGATGTGTTGGAAGGCCTCAAAACTCATTTCCCATGGTTTTAGCAGTGAGTGTAGTACAAGGCACCACTAGGGCTAGACAGATCATCTGAGAGTCACCTAGAAAGTACTCTGACAGGATTCCTACCAGCTGAAGGTCAGGACAGTTGGGTACACTTGCCCCAGATCTTGGAGGACTAAGCTGGCTGAACACCCCCCCCCCCAGGGACCAGCTGCTTTTCTTTGAGTTCATAACTGTATTCTAACTCCCACCCCGGGGGCCCAGACAAACTCTCCAGTAGCCTGCTACAAGCAATAGTGAAAATGGGAAAGTTAAGGGACCCCTGACCATTAGGTCCAGTCGTGACCGACTCTGGGGTTGCGGTGCTCATCTCACTTTATTGGCTGAGGGAGCCGGCGTACAGCTTCCGGGTCATGTGGCCAGCATGACTAAGCCGCTTCTAGCGAACCAGAGCAGCGCACGGAAACACTGTTTACCTTCCTGCTGGAGTGGTGCCTATTTATCTACTTGCACTTTGAGGTGCTTTCGAACTGCTAGGTTGGCAGGAGCAGGGACCAAACAACGGGAGCTCACCCTGTCGCGGGGATTCGAACCGCCGACCTTCTGATTGGCAAGTCCTAGACTCTGTGGTTTAACCCACAGCGCCACCCACGTCCCTAGGTGAAAATGGGAAGCAGCTAACAAAAACAGAATGGAAAACCCTTAAGGGAGTTCCAGAAAACAAGTTGAGCACTTTCAGCACAATTTACTGGCACAAACTAGTGAGTGAAAATAGAAAAATATCCTTTTTCCACTTTAGCCGGTGGGCCAACCCAACATTTGGGTCTTCATTTAAACGCACACTGAACAACCCATAACACTTGTAACACAGTGTCTCGTGGCACCATAAAGACCAACAAATTTATTACGGCATATGTTTTCACGGACCACAATCCACTTCGTCAGATACGTAATATATAATCCTTCACGCATCTGATGAAATGCTTTAAGGTGCCACCAGTTGCTTAAGCTATAAAAGACTAATCCTAACCTTAGATTAAGACATTAAATCGGTTTTTTTTACCCTTAACCAAGCTATCTTTATCACACCCAAACATGCATAAAAGAATTCAGACAGCCAAATCAAACCCAAACACCAAATCCATTACCTTTTAACGTTTTTATCCCAATGGCATAAACAGCTCTAAAGTAAGTGAACTGAGTATCTGCTTAGATTTCTAAACTTTTCCAGAGCTGACAAACAACCTCGTCGCAATGACCTTACAAAACTAGTCATGAGTAAAAGTGGAACTTGAGGGTGTGTCTCCCCCCCCCCAGTCCCTTCCCTGCCCACTAGTATCTGTGTCAGAATTCTCGTTACATCACAATAAACACTTTGAACATATTAAAGCCTCATAAACAGCAAAACGAACACTGGGGTTTTCTGTGTAAAAAAAAAAAAAAGGTGCAACACTTAAGGGAACTTAATTTGCATGTATTTTTAGAAGGGACATGCCCTGTGTTTATATACACACAGCATAAAAAGACATGAGAGAGAAGCAAGGATAAAAATGGAGGCATAACGAGAGAGTGAACACAAAATATATAGCATGCTCTGTGGATGAGAGAGTAGTACCTATATAAAATGAAAAATGCCACATCATTGATTCCTGATGGAAATAAACCGAACTACTGTGTTTCAACACTGCTGCAGCACTGCCAACAGACATCTTAAAAACAAAATAATTTTAGGGGGGGGGGTGAAAGGAAAGAGAGGGATTATCGATTAACGCTTTGGGGGCTGGGGGTTGAAAAGGAGTCATATCCAGCACTATTCATGCCATGTAACATTCCAACAAACAATAGATTTTTTTAATAGTGCAATTTGACAGTTAAATATGTGGGGGGGGGGGATTAGGTGTGAGACTACAGATCAGATGAATGAGTTCATTCATCTCAGATTTAAATGTGGAACTTAACAGGACTGTCACCCAAACCAGCCCACACTGGACTCCAAAAAGTTTTTCGAAAATGGCTTCCTGGAACTAAACAATCCATAGCCCAATTCAAGCAAGGCACCGTAGGATGAAAAGAACAGGTTATTTTTCGGTTTTACTGAAGATCCTGCTTGCAGCTAAACAACTGCTGTCAAAATTGTGCCTGCAACAAAATACTATAATATTTATTAAAATGCTTTTAAAAAGAAACTAAGTAGCTCGTAGCACTTTTTTAAAAAAATATGTGCTTGATATAGTGTTATGTTTACACATGTAATATAGCATCTGAACTGTTTACATACCAAGGAAAGAGGGTGTTTGGGGATATGCACAATGTGCAAACATTTCATTAAAGAGAATTTCATTTAAGTACCAGCGAATTAATCCAAACCTGAACCACCAACTGGTCCAAACTGAGGGATGCAATACTGTGGTGGTTAGCACTTTTTCATTTTCATAATATTTACCATAAAAATATAGAAACATTCCTACAAAATGTTCATTCAACATCCATAGAATTAAATCCTATCACATGCACAAGAAGGTACACAATATTCAAGCCCCCAAATAATACTGATGCACTCTATAGTTCAAAGACCACTGACACATTAGGGCTAGGTCTTTTGATAAAGAGATCTTCGGCATATATGTATGTCCCCTACCATAACTAGAGACACTTGAAGATCTGAACATCTGGAATTTGGGTGGCAGAACATGGCTAGAGACTGCTGTCCGTTCTTGTATTCACTCTTCCAATTTGTCCAGTGGAGCCAGAGCTATATGACCTTCAGGGCAAAGGGAAAAACTAATCACTTTTCACACATTTTTGCCTGTGAAGGTGTCAGAAAATGTTAATTTATTTGCCTAGTGCAGCGGTCAGCAAACTTTTTCAACAGGGGGCTGGTCCACTGTCCCTCAGACCTTGTGGTGAACCAGACTATATTTTTTTTTGGGGGGGGGGATGAATGAATTCCGATGCCCCACAAATAAGCCAAAGATGCATTTTAAATAAAAGCACACATTCTACTCATCTAAAAACACCAGGCAAGCCCCACAAATAACCCAGAGATGCATTTTAAATAAAAGGACACATTCTACTCGTGTAAAAACACACTGATTCCCGGACCATCTGCGGGGCCGGATTTAGAAGGCAATTGGGCCGGATCCAGCCCCCAGGCCTTAGGTTGCCTACCCATGGCCTAGTGTAAGACATTTTGTGTCTATCGGGGCCAAAACAAGAGCCCTAGATGTTAACCAGTCTGTTTTGCACATAAGCCAAACGACTTAAATATTACTCTTTTCAAAACAGACTTGTGAGACAAACTTATAGACATATTTCTAGAGAATTACTAATGTGGGCCATTTTCTGTAAAACGCCCCCTTTTTACAGATAACTGCCGACAGCTCTGCCTCATTGCTTGTGCGGCATTTCTGTGATGTGGAAAAGGATGCACTTACAACAGTAGATGAGAGAAGCACAAGTTGCTGAAAAAAACACATCATATATGAACATATAAAGGCCAGAATAGTGTGCAGGTAGTGTGCAGGTACTTTGTGTACATATAAGAAAGGAACATATACACACACTTTGTGCTGTATCAAAATAAAAAAAATTCCTTCCAGTAGCACCTTTGTGCTGTATCATGTATTATACCGGCAGTGATTTTAAAACATCTCCTGTTCTATAGGTCTCATATATTCAGATATTTACGCTCCCCGTTTTAAAGCAATGCTACTGCCAACTGCCAAGCAGGGGGGGAAGTACACAAATCAAAATATGTTACCTTTGTTCAAACAATACTGCTGTTCATTATATAATAGAAACTGTCATACCTAATCTCTCAGGAACCTAGAAATAGTAGATTGTTGGGCCAGAGGTGATTTAAAATGGTTTGAGGCAAAACTGAAACATAGCATTTAAGTAAATCTTGCACAGGAACATAAGCACAATTGATGAACTTTTTGTATCATCTTCCACGTATATGAACTATCAACACCGGGAAGACACAAGCGTTGTATATCCTACATGCCTTGAGGAAGGTATGTTTTCCAATCCCTCCTGTTATCAAAGTGATGAATTTAAGTAACATTTAAAAAGAGAATTGGAGGAGAGTAACGACACTCAGTATTCATCCTACTTGGAAGAACTCCCAGTTAAATTCTATTAAAATCTGTAGGCAAAATGTTTCTACACTATACTATTTCAAGATTACAGCATAAATTTGTTTGATATTATCTACAATTGCGTGATAGGCACCGATTTGGGAATTGGAGTGCTTCCCAGTTTTAATTGGTAAAAAGAGATGCAAAACCAGATCATAATAAACATAACTGCTGCAGATTTGTGTGTGGAAAAAAATTGATTTAAATACAGAGAAGTATTGGATACCGAGAAAATTTATATAAAGCCTGATCTACAAATCAGTTAACGTGAAATGCTAAAATTAAAGCAGTTTTGCCTCACTGCCTTCAATGAGAGTGTATCAACTTAAATCATATACTTCATTACAAGTGCCTTGCCGATCCTGCTGTTATTATATATAAAATATATTAACAAAGAGTTGAATGTCTGCACTTCCATCTCATAGGAGTGGGTGATCAAAGGTTAATAACCATCTAAATTTATTTTATAGCCTAAAAGTACAGTTGTACCAGCTTCCCTCACCAAAAAAAAAAAAAACCCTACATGTCAATCCTAAAATCAATATGAAGCTCTACTCACATCAGAATGAGTTTTCCCCCAAATGAGAATTAACATAAGCAGCCCAACAAAAACCTTCTACAAATGAGAATATTCTCGAATAGAAAGCCGCAGAAATTAAAGTTCAAGAGTAAAACTAGGGTTTGAACTCCAGGGAGAGCTGACATTTTAAAAAGCAGTGCCACTGAATTATAGCTCTCTACTTCTGGGTGGGGTACCCATCAAATGGGTGGAGTGCCTCCCCTAAAGGAAGGAAAAACTGGCACACACTAACTTGGCCTTTTGAAAGATTTTCTAATTTGCCAACAAATGAAGTCTCGCACCAACTTCACCCATGAAGCCTCTTGCCTAATCCAGTTGCAGACAAGATAGCTCGGGCTGGTGTGAAAAGCCCAACTGGGAGAATGGAAAGAGGAAACGTGATTGTGGAAGATGATAAAGCAAATAGGTTTTTAAAACCCCAACTTTAAAAAAAAAAAAAAAGGTAAATTACTGTCTTATGCAGCATATGTTAATGGTCGGCTGTTTCCTGTCTCAGTAGTTGTTCGACTTTCAAAAGAAGTTTAAAATAAGTAGCAACTTGGGGGGTGGGGAGAGAATGAATCAATTTATTTTAAATTGCGCTTGGTTGTTTTGGAACAGGCTGGTCACCCCTTTTGCCCATGCAGTTTTTTTTTTTTCCATTGTCCTCCTCACATGTTTCTTGCTGTAGAATAACAGGTGTAAATTATTCCTTGACGTTGCTTAAAAGAAGAAGTAGTAGTACTAAACAGCCTGAGAGTAGCGATTATTAATTGAAATTAATACAGATTGATTAAAGAGGAGGGACGAAAAGAGCCGTAACATTTTTTAAAAACTTTGTGGGGACACTTTCCTTTTTCTCAGCCAGTCTGAAGTTAGCATAACCTAAATTGCACCAGCATTCACAAAACGCATTCGGAGAAACGCAGCAAAGCTCAGCAGGAATGATTTTTTTTATTAAGAAAGAAAAAAAACAAGAATAAAAATAACTGCATCAACAGGGTCTTTCTTCTTCAGGCTTCAAGCCCGGTTTTACTTGAGTTCTTTTTTAAAAATGGCAGTTAGGCCACTAAAACCAATCCAGAACATTATTAAAAGTTAAAAGCTACCAATTACTTCTGTCTGTTCTTTTAAAGCAAAGTTTGGCATTACGTCAGTCGGTTTAAAGAAAACAAGAAAAAGAGGGAGAGAGCGCGTGCAAGAAAAGAGGGAGAGAAAGTTTCCTTCTTGAATAAATAAAACCACCAGGGGAAGGTGTCTAGCCTCTTGTAAAGGGTTTATAGCACTTTTTAAAAGAGCTAGGTACATTTTGAAAAATTAAAATATTTTTATCAACTAAATTTTGGGAGGGAAAGTAAACGTTAATCTGGTTTTGGGAGGGGGCAAAAAGTAATGGGAGAAGAAATCTTACTGATTTGCCTACAGTTTTGGAACTGGAGTATGTCTGTGCAAACACACACAAAACGCTGATTGAATAGAACACACAAGGAAAACTTCAGCACAGTTCATTTCCCCCCAATGGAAAGCGGTTGTTAGAATTTTACTTAAAACTTATCTCAACCGCTTAATATTTCAAAATCCCTAAGTGGCATGCAAAGAAATCTAACACAGAACAGTATGACAGTATCATAAAAACAGAGGTACAAGCATAAAAACGGTCAAACAGTAATGTGAAGTAGTTTTTAATAATAATAATAATAATAACCCAACAGAAATCCAGTAATAAAAAGGTCCAGTCTTACGGGTCAAAGGCAGCCTGGGCAAAAAGATATGCCTTCACAAGAAGTCTGAAGGAACTGATGGATGACGCTTCACATACGGCAGAGGGAAGGGGCAATGGAAGAAATCACCCATTTTGGGGTTACCATCCTGTGATATTATGTCGGCTGCAGTGGCACAAGCAGACTTTCCCCAGATGATCTTAAATGATCAGTTTAGCAAGGAACACGCAGCCCTCCCACGTTCCACATGCGTGCCTTGGAGTTTGTGCATGCATGTGTCTCCTTTCGGTTATCAATACTAACAAATGACATTCTTCAGGCAGGCTATTTTATGGGATGATTCACATCCTAGAACATGCCCAACTCCGATGGGGAAATTATGCGACACTACAAAGCAGGCTACTAAAGGCAGCAAGACGTTTCCACGCGCATTTTTGTTGAGCCATACAGGAAAACCATGCTGAATTTGAGACACGTGGTGAGGAGAGTCTCTTTAACATGTTATTCTCCCTCACACACACAACATTGCCCCCATGTAACTTTATAAGCTAGCCACCATTTTTATGGACATCTCAGTGATTCATTCACACACAGAGACTACGGAAGAAGCTGCAAACTAGGCAACTGAACTAGTGGGAATGCGCAAGTGATGTTCAGGTGAGTGAGGCTTTCCAAATGATTCCAGGAACAATTGCTAACGATTTACAGGGTTCCCCTCTCTCTCTCTCTCTCTCTCTCTCTCTCTCTCACACACACACACACCAAGAAAAGAAATTCATATTCAATATCTCCGTGGAATACTGCCCAGTCGCACACTTCCCTTTAATTTTTCCGGCTGAAAAGTGGGGCATCGGGCCACACAGTTGCAAGCTATAACTGTACACTATCATTTTAAATAATAGTTGGGGACAACTTTTAGGACAACCATTGCTGCAGGCCGCTGACACCAACTTCCACAAACCCTTCTAAATAGATAGCTCCAAAGACACTTATATAAAGTAATGTGAATGTAAATCTAAAATTAAAACCCAGTTACACCTTTGGTAAATATTTAGAATACAGTGATTTAACTGTTTTAATAAACTGTAATGTGCCCACTATAAACTGGATCCCTGACTCACTTATTTGAACTAATAGAGTCCCATGCGCATTAATATACTCTACGATCATAAAGAAGGGTATAAGATTATTCAGGTTTTTCAACAGAATTGGGATTAAACTGGTTTAAATTCAGCCATTTCAAATCTAGGTGAATTATGCAGATAATGAATCACTGCACTAGGATTTCTGGCACAATAAACCTAGCATAGGTTTACTCTAAAGGAAGCTCCACTGCATTCAATTGGGGATAATGCAATGCACATTTAACTGGGAGTAACTCCCATTGAACTTTATAGGACTTACTTCTGAAGAGACATGCCTAGGTCTATGCTGTCAGGCTGAAATCCTATGCAGTTACCAGGAAAAGTTCCATTAAACTAAACCTTGTATCTGAGTAAACATGCATAGCATTGTGCTCTTAATCCTATTGAAGTTAATGGGACAGCTTTCCTTGCTTGTACGCACTTTTTTTCAAAAGTTGTCAAAAGTCAATAAAACTAAACAACAATTGGGTTTCCTTCTCATCTTCCATTAAATTGAAAGTAATCACAGAACTATCAAAATTTGGGTGGAGGTTTTAAACTGTCACAGCTAAATCATAACTCTGTTGTAACAATATATAAGGAGGAAGTTCAGAAAGCATAATACAGATTTTAAAAATATCCCCCTTTTAAAAGTGTGTGTGCACGTACACTCACAGCTTAGAATAAAACGTATATTTAGGAACAGACAAATATCAATACCTTATTCAGTGGTATTAATAAGAAAAACCGTAATTATTAGCTGTTAAGAGAGTCGAATCAGTGGATCAATCAAGTGAAGGTTAAGTTGATTAACTGATATCGTGATGCATTAAATCTGTGGGGCTGAAAATTGATTTTGTTTGTTTTAATCCTGCTTTCACTGTGCTACTGAAATAAGAAATGAAAAGGAAAATATTAAAGATGATCCTTCTTTCTAACAAGTGGAAGCTGTCTTCCAACATATCAGAAAATTGCAAATATGCAGGTGTCTTGGAAATACGCAACTGTTAACCAAAGAGTTAACTAATCAGTTAAAAGGTAGATAATTAATCACATGAAATTATTTAGCTGACTGACAGCAATACTAATACAGTTACAGATGGGTAGCCGTGTTGGTCTGCCATAGTCAAAATAAAAAAAATCCTTCCTGTAGCACCTTAAAGACCAACTAAGTTAGTTCTTGGTATAAGCTTTCGTGTGCATGCACACTTCTTCAGATACATCTGAAGAAGTGTGCATGCACACGAAAGCTTATACCAAGAACTAACTTAGTTGGTCTTTAAGGTGCTACAGGAAGGATTTTTTTTAGCAATACTAATAGTTGATAATAGCTACCAACACCTGAAAAAGGCAACCCCTAGACTTCCATTTAACCTGAGAACCTCAAAAGGTTGAAACTCACCAACAAAGACTTTCCTGTGTTTTTAGGGGGGCGGGGGCGGGAAATACAGTTGTATATTTGAATTACTCACTTTGTGAATTGTGAGGTGCAATACTTGGGACAGAAAACTCTGCATTTATGGTTACCCAATACTGCCAAAAATACAAATCTAAACTACCTTACTAGTTGTCTTGAGGAAACTAAATTAAGCAAAGGCAAACAGCAAATGGAAATTTGTCAGTCTGCTGGAATGAATAGCTTCATTTTACACACAAACCAAAAATCTGAATATCAGAATATATTGCTGTCCGGAGCCAATGCTTTAACCAACAGCCTGATCCCAAAAACATTACGGGAAAAGTTAAGTTTTGGTGTGGAACTTAAATCCACCCATGACCATGGCCCACAGGTTTGTTACAAGAGAAAGCACATTGAAAATGTCACCAATTCCCACTTGGTTTATCTGTAAACAGAGAATTACTTTTTTCAGATTCCCAACCTGACATGTTAGAATACGTTTAACTATGAACGTCCATGAATATTTTGCCATAAACTTTTAAACAACGTTTAGTTTGGTGCATTCAGAAACGACAATCGAGATTGTCAACTGTAGCTACAGGTAAGATCTGTAGCTACGCAAATAAAGTCTATTGATTGATTATTACTTAAGAATTGTCAAATATTGATAGGTCAACAGTATATATATCCAAACACATACAAAACTAACTTTGAAGCTTTCACTGGTTATTCCGTGCAAAAGTAATGGTGATACCCATGCTTTTCACTTTCATCAATATTTTTAAAGAAACTTTTGAAATTATTAACTTGTGCACACTTCTACCTTTCATAAGGTGAAGGTCACTTTCAAATGGCCACACAAAGCATAGAATCATAGATAGCAAACTATCTTCGAACCACAAGAGCAAGAAGGAAGTAGTCATTGAGACCTTAAGGACTGAAAAACATAAGACACTCCTTAATGGTTTCAATCAACAAAATATTGTCTGAATGCTGAAATCTAATGAGCAGCCACTGTCAGAAGCTCTTCAACAATTTTGCTTTTACTGTCTTTAATGAGCAGAGCTGCAGCACGCAAGCGGTCTATATGTATACAGGCACATTCTTCAAGCACAGCAGATATGGTACATTCATTAAGGCTGAAACACTGTGCACATTTACTTTGAAGTAAATCAGTAAACTCAGTGGAACTTACAGTACTTAGACTCTTAGAACTTCATAGGAATAAACAAAATAATTAAGTACCTCGTGCTGATACACACACACACACACGTTAAAATAACAGTGTTATTTACAGTTAGAAACTATACACAGTGCTATTCCACAAATACTTGGAAAAGCTATTGTTTCCTTTATGAGATAAAGGCATTTTTAAAAGGCATTCTAAGGAAAGTATTGGCTAAACTGGCTCGCTGAAGCCTTAGATCAGAGTTCTGCAAGTGCTTACTTTGAGCAAGGAATTTGAATGTCATCAAACTACTCTAGAGCAAATCCTTGCCATAACAGGTTATACTTCACAAATGAAAACATATATGTTGAGGCTCAAACACCTCAAAACTATACCTGCAAGGTTTTTAGCGGGGGCAATTACGATACGATACCTTTATAAGAATAAGATCTACCATTTGATTATTGATTTAAACCTCCAAAATGTATTTTGTGTAGTGAAGTTTTTAGCTCTGTCTTCAGTACATTTTATTGCTATCTGATCTACCTGAGATCACCTCCTAATCCAAGAAATGTAGTCTGAAAACTACCAGAAAACTATCAGAAGCTGGCTTTAAGATATATCTTTTAAAAAACCAGTCTCCCTAAAAGGTGATGTTATATTCTTATTACTATTGTCCACAACACCCAGAAGTAGCATAGTAAGCTGAGGACTACATTTCCTCTTCTTGGAGACAGCTCTAAACTTAATCATCTCCCTTTTGATTACGAATATGGCACTGAATGTTTTGAGGATTTCTATTAAGCTAATGGTTGGTGATGTGTCCTCTATAATACACAGCTTAACCAACTTTTACATCTTTTTAAAAAGAAGGAAACAGAAAGGCCTTTATGTCTTCTTTTAAAGCGGGGGAAGTGAAGTGCTCCATTTGTTTGGATTAGCTATATTTGTAACAAACTTTCACTACAGTTGTAAAAAAAAACCAAAAAAAAACCCCTTGCAAAATGTTGATATCATTTCCAGACGGCTTTGTCAGCTTCACGATTTACAGGAAATAGTTGGTGTTCTCATGAAAGCCCTGCATTTACATCCATGAGCAATGGGACTTGTGTAAAAAAAAAGTTTGTTTTTTTAAATTAAAAAACAAATCTTCCTTTAGAGTTTGCTTTTCCTAAGATTCTAATTTGTCACTCTGGCGAAAATGCTTGAAAAGCTTTCTCACCTAATGGACTATTGTGAAGATGAGGACAAGCTGCGCCTTCTCTTCAGAAAGGACAACTGTAAACTTAATTCCTTGTTTGTCCCATTCAGGAACTAACTTTTACCAATGAATTGCACTTTACCATTTGTAACACTTGCCTTTTGTGTTTTGTGTGTGTGTGTGTAATATTTAAAACCACGAATGCCAAGAGAAGAGCAAATGAACTCTTCCAACAGCAACGTAGTGGAAGAGTCTGTTAAATATGTTTAAATAAAAAGGAAGAAGAAAACGCAAGTCCCACCCAAAAGTCTGGATTCCCATCCTATCATTATTATTTACTATCATCCTTAGCAAGCAGGAGCATTCACAAGGAGCTCACGTATTCACACACAAAATAGCTGTCCACTAGAATGCTGATTCCCCAATTCCCACTTGCACTTTTTCCTCAACTGTATTTTTTCCAACTTTGTTACAGTACTTCCTGCTCATTGGCAAAAGGATGAATGGAAAGAAGGTTCCTTATGAGTCCTCCTGTTTACTCCATCACTTGGCCTCTGACTTTCTTTTTCTTTTTCTTTCCTTCCTTCTTTTTCAGTCAATGAAATTTAGAAGGTTGACATTTGCGGATTGGGAAAAAAACATAGCAACTTACATTGATATGTACGTACTTTGGTTCTCTCAATCTTTTTTTAAAAAAGTTGCTAAAGGCACCGAAGCCTTAAATAACACATTGTTTACCGTAAAGTGGTTTAAAATAAAAATAAAAGGAATGCACTAACTCAAACCTACCGAAACATCAGAGGAAAATTCTCCTGAACAACAGAGCACAAGTCGACCCTGAGAAGTGCTAGTGAAATCTAGCAAGCGTCCCTTTATGATCAAAGGCAGAGATTAGAGAAAGGGAGGGGGAAAGACCTATGGGGTAGAAAGTGTCAAGTTTGCACAGTACCCCTTCCCCCCCAAAAAAAAGGGGGGGGCAAGAGCTTCTTCCTGGAGCTTTTAATAACAAACCATCCCACTTGCCCTCCCCTCGGTATGTTTATCCCAAGTTACTATCGGCACAACTGCAATCTTTCCTTCTTAAAGTATTAGGAAGTTTCCACCTCTCCATTCATTCAGTCCTTGGGTGGGTGGGGGGAAATCTGCCACATGGACCTCAAGTGTAAGCAAATTATTGCTGCGGGGGGGGGGGTCTGAAAATTAAACGAAGTAACTTGTAGGAACTCAGAGAGCTGAACAGGGGTCCTGGCCTTTCAAGGGAGAAAGTTTTAAACTCATTTAAAAGATGCCGTCCCTACCACCACCACATCACCTTTTCTTTTGCTGGGGGGTGTCGGTGGTAAGAGACCAGGAGAGAGTGCTCCCCTTCCCCATCTCCTAAACGCATAACGCAACACCCATCACACTTCTCTCCCCATCCACCAAGTTACACACACATAACGCAAAAAATAATAATAATAAAGTTTCCTCCCTCCCCCCCACCCCGAACTTACTACTTTTCATGATGGTCTCCCTCTTGAACGTGGATTTTTGTCACAGCCCCCATTCTTCCCTTTTCTTCTATCCTTCTAAAAGAAAGCAATTTCCTCTGGGAACAAATCACAAAGGTGCCAAAACTCTGGAGGGTCTCTGCACTCTCTCTGGGTGCAAGATTGGCAAAACTTTTCTTTTTAAGAATATCTCTGGGCTTTCTTCCCCTCCACCCCTCCTTTCCTTTCCTACATTTGAGGGGGGGGGGAGTTGGAGGAATTAAATCAAAGCTATGCACGTAGGAAGGGAGGGGAGTCAGGAAAGACACCGGCAGCTTTAGAAGTTCTTTTCGGGTGGGGGGCGGGAGAGAGGGAGCGCAAGGGGGAAGGGCTTCCCTTTTTCCCCTTCTCTCCTCGGCTGCTGAACTTGACCCCCGCTGACTCCACCACCAACAGGGCTACTGCAAGTTTTCAAGTCGCCCATTTCCCAAGCATCAACACATGGTTTTGACCCACAAAAGCCAGGCCAAGCAGAGAGGGAGGGAGGTTTTATTTAAAAAAAAAAAAAAAATTGCAAAAAATATTTTTATAAAAAAAAACCTCCATGCACTTCTACTTCTTCTTTTGCACTATTTTACAACACCCCTTCTTTACAACACCACCAAACTCGCCCCCTCTTTCCAACGCACCCTGGATTCGGAGCTCTGATTTTCTCATTGCGCACGCAGACATAACGCACACGCGATATACCATTTGGAGAATATCCTTTTTTAAAATAAATAAATAAATTAAAAAAACCAGAGTCACATACGCAGTGATCGCCAGAAGCAGGAAAGGATTTGCGCGCAACCGGCCCCCCACTCCCCTCCCCTCGTCTTCCTCCTCCCCCCCCCACCTCCGATCTCCACCTCTCTTGCCCTCCCCAACAAACCACACACACACAAAACACAGCCCCTGATGTTGTTCTTTTTCAAACCAGCCCCCTACCTCCCCACAGGCCCGGTTCTTTAACATCTCCCGCCGCCGCCACCACCACCACTTACCTGTTGATTAATCAGCAGTAATAATAATAATAATAACAACCGGAGCAGCTTGAAAGATGGTGGAACTGTCGCTTGAGCCATGAACCGTCTTTCTGTGGTTTGCAACAGAGTTGATCTTGGATTATTTTGGAAGAGGTGGAAAGCGGGGGGGGGGTGGTAAGAGAGAGAGAGAGAAAGAGAGAGAGAAGGAAGGAGGAGGGGGGAAGAGAAAGGAGGAGGAAGACAGAGAGAGAGGGAGAAGCGGGGGTTAAAAGCAGGAAGAAAAAGAAGGGGAGGGAGAAAGAGAGAGGGGAAAATAAAGATTTGCTTTTACAACCCCCCCCCCTTCTCGCCCCCTCTGCTGATGGGGAGAGAGAGAGAGAGAAAGGGGGAAGCGCAAAGGAGGACCTGAATCTGTCTGGTTATGTTTATGAAAAAGGAAAGAGAGAGGGAGAGAGAGAGCCTGGCTTCTAGTGGCACAAACAAGCCCCCAAAAAGGAGGAGGAGGAGGAGAGGCGAGGAGGCTTTTGGAGATTGCAAGGAGATCAGCTCTTTATCAGAAATGTTATCGCTTGTCAGGACCTCAGTCTCCGAGCATTACGTCAGTTTCAAGACACCAACACTATTAATATCAAAGGGAGCCTTAGCGAGAGAAAAGCGCCACCCCAGACGGAGAGCCCTTAAAGAGACAGTGCAGGCGTCCCCTCTCGCCGCTGCCGGCCTTAGCCCGGCCTCCTCCTCCTCCTCCTCCGGCGGCTCCTCCTCCTCCTCCGTCTCCTCTCGCTCGCGCAGTTCGCAGCAGCAGCGGCCGCGGCAGCAGCCCCACGAGGCGAAGGCGGCCGGGGAAGAATCACATCATTCACACGTCTTTGCCCCTGACTGCCGGGGCGGGGAGAGGAGAGGGAAGCGGGGTGGGGGAGTGGGTTTCACTTTTGCAAAAGGAGGGAGACTTTATCCTCGTCCCCCCCCAAAAAAAAAACCTCCTCATTTTTTAAAAGGAAAGAAAAAGAAATGCCCCGCACAGGAAGTTTTCAGAGAAGCTTTTGCACCCAGTCAGCCCACTTACTGCCTCAATGCTGGCAGAGGCTCTACGGTTGTTTAAAATTGGGGGGGGGGTTGGTGTTCCCTACCTGGAGATGCCAGGAATTGAACTTGCAGTGCGAAAGAGCTGCCCCTGGTTTTGCATGGGGGTGGGGGGCCTTGTCTAGGGCTGGTGCAAGTTTGGGAGCTCACCTTTCCACAGGAGGGATCAGATCCTCAGCTGCCTGCCTTGGGAAAGATGGATTTGGAAAAGTCACAGCATGAAAAAGAGCCTGCATGCAATTTTATGGTTGGAAGTCCCTTGCTCTGTAGGGGAAAGAGAGAGACTTAGGAAAACATCTAACAGCCCAAATCGAGAGTTGGTTAGTGGTGCAAGTAACTTTCATTTGCTTGTTTTTCATATTAGGTCATTTCTTTTTCATGCAACCCTAAGCAAGACGCCGCATGAACAGCAGTGCCGAGCCCCTGAAGGGTTTTATCATATAGGTGGTGTACAGTTATATACAGTATGCTCTCGTATGGAAACTTCTAATTAACAAAAGTCAGATTCCCTATACTGTAAATTACCAACCGTCTATGACATTTTTTTAAAAAAAATCCTCTAAGGAAAAATTCTCTGTGAAACAATTTTCAATGTAAAACAAGGAGGTGCTAAAAGGCGGCAAACATTTGTGGGACACTTGTAGAACCCTCCCCCCCCTCCTATAGATTACTTGCTGTGGTGTTCTTCCCCTTTGTAATACATTTTAAATTGGCTTCAGACTTCAAGCAGTTGTAATCTAGTTTATTCTCGCTCCTAGTAAGAGATTATCCAGCCAGGAAGCATGAAAAAGCTAATTATTAGCTAGACATAAAGTTATTTCGCACAAAATACGTTTCACTTCATATACAATGTTTCCCTGAAAAGTGTCCTTTTGGTGGTGGGGAGGGGGCGCACAATGCAACTAAAATATTTCAATTTAGCAAACAAAGCAAAAATTAATTTGAAATAAACCAAGGCCTGTTTTGCTAGATTAATCGTTTGCTTATCTTTCGTATAATATACTGGAAGATGTGTAAACTAACTCATTAATTCATATTCCTCCACCACCCACCCCACAAGCTTACTTATGTTCTTTTGTAGGTTTTGTCTGATAAGCACTTCATGAATACGAATGCAATAATTCACAGGCAAGAGGTGAACTTGTGAGGTAAGTAAAATGTAGCTGCTTTATCTGACATATACCATGTTACTTTAAAGAGGGAGAGGAGAATCATTACATGATGTGGAGGACTGATTATATACTCCATCACCAGAAATTCAGTTGGGAAAGCTAAGAAAGGTAATACTCATATCTGTGGTGGAATTTAAAGTCTGTTACTAAGGACTATTTGCATTTTTAATGGTGGAATAATTTACTGTAGTACATTGCTAATATCTACTATAAGCACTCTTTGGGGAAGCAAGATCTGCACGTTTTATTTTATTAAGCTCTAAATCCGATTGCTGAAGAAATTTTAGACAGAGACAATGTCTGGAATAATTTACTCAAACAAGGACTGGCGTTCATTTTTCCATCAATAAGGTTTTAGAAGACTCTAAAATACTTAGTTTAAACTAAACAAAGTCTTGTCTCTAGGTAACTTGCGACCCAACATGCAAGTAAGTTAATCTGGTAGCATCATGTTGGGTTAACTGGGTCATGGGTTCGACTGCGAGTGAGCAAACTGAATATGCCTGAACAAGCTTGTCAGCTGGCACTGTGAATGGAAAGTATAAAACAAAAAATAGAGGTGATAGCTTCTTACATGCCCCTGGCACTGATAGAATCAGGCTTTACAAAAATGAATTCTGTTCCCTTTCATATGGACTTCAGTATCATCACAAGGTGATTTTGAAAAAGAAATTCTAACAAAGGTTCAAACAGCTCAGTCTGTAACTTTGTCCCCAATTTCCCCAGATGTGAATTCACTTAAAACTATTGTGTAAAATTACTGATAACTAACGCATCTTACCATAAGCACAAACTTTTTGAAATGATGCACGTATCCTTTCCAACATATCACTCGGACAATAACTCCTATGGATTTACATGGCCAGGTTAAAAAACGAAATGCTAGAATGATCCCCACCCAACACACACATCTCTACTTCATAAATAGTAAGGCCAAGCTGTATTATTTTCCAACAGGAAAATCCTGGAAAAACTGTATTAGCAAAGCACCTCCAAAATAGTCTGTCTGACATCTACAGCATTTTCCCTTAAAATAAACCAAATATCAAAAACAGGCTAATTAATAAGCAGCTAAAGTTAACTGGGAAAAGAGCCACAAAGAACTTGATAAAAGCAAAAACAAAACAAAGATGCAGCAAAGTGTTTTGGGTTATCTTTTTCCACAAGCAAAGTTATTTATTTATGAAAAGATTTATGGAGAAAATTTCTACCTCATGCTCAAGGCTTTAGCACATGCTTCTGATTGGCACAATATGTGGATACACAAAGGGCCTCATGAGGTCCATTTAGTTAGCCTAAAATAAATATTTCCAACTCGTTCTTGAGCTCAAATAATTGCTTGATTGTAACTTCTAATATGCATGGGTCAGTTATTCCATTGTTTCTTTCAAGTACTTGTCCATCTGTTTTTGAGACCCTAAACATCCAAATTATATAAATTACATAAAGCGAGATACTGAAGGGTCTTTTTTATTCTGCTGTCCAGTACTGTCAAGCACATCTATTTTGTTTGTTTGCTTTAATTAACAGACTCTTTGTTTTCTTTGAAACCAGGTTACCCACAAAGTGAGACACTTTTTGCGGCAGGAATTCCAAAAGGTGTGGGTGACTTATAATGAATATAAACATTGATCAGTTCATTCAGCAAGAATTATAAAGTCCCCCCCCCTTCTACAGGAAGGGGGTGGAAACCACAAAAAGATTTAAACTGAGGTACAGCCCAGCCAAATTTAAGCATTTCCCCAGTTCCACTGCTTTCAACGAGAGTTAAGCATCAGTTTAATTTTAGCCACATCGAAATCAACGAAACTAGTTTCTTAACTCTTATTCCGCACTGAGACAAAATAGAACGACCAGTGACGGTTACATCTTGAAAGAAAACAGCATAGCTGCCTTTGTTTATCAAGATGAAACAGCGTACCATCTATGCCTTTATTGTTTAATGCTGAGGAGGAGGGGTGGTTTTTCCTCTCTCTCATCTTCTTGTAGTTTATTCAACATAGATACAGGGAAGGATTAGCAGTTAAGCACAAGCAAACGTGTTTTACAATTTCAACCTTTTAGTGCATAACTTCCTTACTTAAACTACTAGAGCCTATAATCACAACGATTTTACCTGATGGAACACGTTTTTCAGAAATATAATCCAACTGTTTATCCTAACATGTCATAAATTGCAATTCTCCCCAAAAGCCTGTAAGACTGACATCCATCGCTCTTAAAACGCCTATTGCCTTTGCAGACACATCATCAACAAAGGATTTCTCCATTATTATTCCCCAACTTAGTTAAATACGAGTTCTGAGGTTGCCTTTGCTCAACACACGATTGTCCCGAAGGCCATTTTGAGGTCATCCGTGTTCACATCAGGCACATGACAACCACACAGCGAGTTGACTGTTGGGTGGCAGATGAGGGGAAAAAATCCTGGAACCTGTCCAGGCCCAATTTTATGTGTGAAAGTTCTGTAAAATTTTGCTTTATTGTCTCCCTTAATTAGGATTTATGAGGAGCATTTCCTGAAGTGTCACAGTGTTGTGTTGCAACGTTCTTGGGAATTTAAACACCATCACTGGCAAAGTGGCAGACAGTTGGGCCACCTGATTGCAGTGCGCATCCAGGGTGACATGAATTTCTCAACAGCATTTTGGTAGAGAGCTTGAGAGTTGCTCCTGTTCAACAGGCAGGGCCCCTGAATTCAATGCTGAGGATCCCCTTGAGGAGATTGATACCTGACAAAGAGCCCAGGCTTTCCATGATGCTGTAAACATCACCAAAAAAAAACCACCACCTTCCTTCTGTCCTCATAGAATCATAGAGTTGGAAGAGACCACAAGGGCCATCAAGTCCAACCCCCTGCCAAGCAGGAAACACCATCAGAGCACTTCTGACATATGGTTGTCAAGCCTCTGCTTAAAGACCTCCAAAGTAGGAGACTCCACCACACTCCTTGGCAGCAAATTCCACTGTCGAACAGCTCTTACTGTCAGGAAGTTCTTCCTAATGTTTAGGTGGAATCTTCTTTCTTGTAGTTTGGATCCATTGCTCCGTGTCCGCTTCTCTGGAGCAGCAGAAAACAACCTTTCTCCCTCCTCTATGTGACATCCTTTTATATATTTGAACATGGCTATCATATCACCCCTTAACCTCCTCTTCTCCAGGCTAAACATGCCCAGCTCCCTTAGCCGTTCCTCATAAGGCATCGTTTCCAGGCCTTTGACCATTTTGGTTGCCCTCCTCTGGACACGTTCCAGTTTGTCAGTGTCCTTCTTGAATTGTGGTGCCCAGAACTGGACACAGTACTCCAGGTGAGGTCTGACCAGAGCAGAATACAGTGGCACTATTACTTCCCTTGATCTAGATGCTATACTCCTATTGATGCAGCTTTAATCTTCTAACATTCAGAGTTTCTGATGACTCTAGTTTCTAGTATTACGACCAAGGTAGAAAAAGTTCCCTATCTACTTTGTTGTTCTTGTGAGCTCGCCAGAGGCATCCGACTCTCCTCTGTTAGAAATGGGTTGCAGGGCAAGATGAATCTTTGGTCTGATCTGTTCTTCCATTCTGATAAGACGATGGCAACAACACAGAGGGATGCATTTCATATGTGAATTAGCCAACAGGCAGAACTTTCTGATCTGCCAGGCATCAAGTGCTTAGTAATCAAATAATAAACAAAGGTATGGGTGCATATATATTTTTAGTCAGGCCGAAGGAAAATTACATTAAATATTAGGATGAACTGTTCTGATAATGGTTCCAGTTACAGATGGGTAGCCGTGTTGGTCTGCCATAGTCCAAATAAAAAAATTCCTTCCTGTAGCACCTTAAAGACCAACTAAGTTAGTTCTTGGTATAAGCTTTCGTGTGCATGCACACTTCTTCAGATACACTCTCCTCTGTTAGAAATGGGTTGCAGGGCAAGATGAATCTTTGGTCTGATCTGTTCTTCCATTCTGATAAGACGATGGCAACAACACAGAGGGATGCATTTCATATGTGAATTAGCCAACAGGCAGAACTTTCTGATCTGCCAGGCATCAAGTGCTTAGTAATCAAATAATAAACAAAGGTATGGGTGCATATATATTTTTAGTCAGGCCGAAGGAAAATTACATTAAATATTAGGATGAACTGTTCTGATAATGGTTCCAGTTACAGATGGGTAGCCGTGTTGGTCTGCCATAGTCCAAATAAAAAAATTCCTTCCTGTAGCACCTTAAAGACCAACTAAGTTAGTTCTTGGTATAAGCTTTCGTGTGCATGCACACTTCTTCAGATACACTCTTCTTCAGATACACTGTGTATCTGAAGAAGTGTGCATGCACACGAAAGCTTATACCAAGAACTAACTTAGTTGGTCTTTAAGGTGCTACAGGAAGGAATTTTTTTATTTGTTCTGATAATGTAAGCGGCAGCAGAAACGGCTGACTAACTATGGAATAAATTTGTCAGTTTAAATTCTAAGCCAGAACACTTTTAGTAGAGAATATTTTTATTACTAATAATAACTATTGTTATTATTTGGACATTAATTTAGTAGCTGAGGATACTGTGCAGTTGTTTGAGCAGTTATTAAACAAAGTGACATATAGGATTAATACTGTGAATTGTCAAGATCCTGAGGATTCTGCATCTTAAATTGCATAGGCAGAGGCAGACTGTATTTCAACTCTGGACTGGGCCATGAAACTCACTGGATGGCCTTGGGCCAGTCACTGTCGCTCAACCTAACCAACCTCCTGAAGGCAAAATTACCGTATTTTTCGCTCTATAACACGCACCTGACCATAACACGCACGTAGTTTTTAGAGGAGGAAAATCCGTAGGCATGCCACCCGTAGGCATTTCCTCCATAACACGCACAGACATTTCCCCTTACTTTCTAGGAGGAAAAAAGTGAGTGTTATGGTGCAAAAAATACGGTAGTTCACTCTTTGCAGATATGCCGCCTTCAACTCTTTTGCAGCTATGTAATAAATGCATATGCAGTGCAATCTTGTGCATGTCTATTCAGAACAAATCCTCCCTAAACTCCATGTGGATTTCTCCCAGATGCCTGTGTGTAGAAAAGCAATCTTAATTAATTAAAGGAATAAATTGCACTTTTCTTTCCTCCGGAACCATCAGTAGACTTTTGGCTTCTGTTCTGCACATTAGGTGGCAAACCTCTCTCAATTATTGATTCATTTATATGGATCTATAGCACACAGACCATGCAATTCCAGGTCAGGTTATATGCAGTTTAATATAGCAAATATTGTTTGTCTAATGCAAACAAACCAGGACTTCTCAACATCTGGTTTTGAACTACAACTCCTGTTCACCCTAACCAGTGTAGTCGTTGGTCAGGGATGATGGGAGCTATATCTTCTCAGCTTAGAGAAGACTGCACTAAAACACAAAACAAAATGTGTAAAACAGCAAAACCAAACCAGCAATGATACTGCAGAATTAGTGCTGGTGGATAATTCTGATCTTATCCCAACTCCCTAAAAGAAGGCCTGCGCAAAAAAAGGATTGTCTTGAATCACCACCAATACATGCACAATTATGGGGCCAGGCACACCTTGAAGGGGAGGGCTTTCCACTGCAAAGGAGGTCCTCTCATGAACCATCACCCCATGAACTTCACAGCTTGGCAGATCTAACAGCAGTGCCTCTCCTGCAGGCAAGTCTATATGGGAAAGTCAGTTGCTATATTGTACTATTCACTGAGAGCCAGTACAAAGGCAAAATGTACTGGTAAATAACTAATTTTATTGAAGGATGACTTTGTGGGGGGGGGGTCAATAACTTTTTTCCCATCTGAGAGCCACACTGCCTCCTGGGCAACCTTCAGAGGGCCACATGTCAATGGTAGGTGTGGCTAGAGGCAAAAACAAGCTGAGCATTGAATGTGAATGTTACCTTTGTACAGTAGCCTATTTCTACACACACACATCCCTCTTCATCCTCCACACAGACAAGCAAGAAGCATTGTTAGAGTTCAAGGACAAATTCCAGCCAGACAAAGAAGATTGTGACTTGGAGAGGGTGTGTGGCTTAGATAAATCCACTACGCTAAGGCTGAGGTTCCCACTCTTAGGATAGGAGGTCACACACTAGGGTCATCACATTATTACTGTTTCCGTTCTATTGTGTTGGCAGAAGGCAGCCAGCTGGCACTCAGTTTGCCTTGGAGTGTTCCACTGCTGATCCCTATTCCAAAATATTTGACCAAAATGTTTCTAAAACTATGAAACCAGAAGATGCAAGGCTCTGATAAGAATACACTTTGAGACGCAAGAGGTTTAGGAAATGGTGCTATTCCAGTTTCAACATATATATTGTAGGGCATCCAACAGGAAATAGTCTCCCCCGACCCCCAGTCCCAGACCACATTCGTATTTTTATTATTTTTATACCACATTTTTCCCCATGGGAGCCCATGTGCTGAGCTGCATAAAAAGCCAATCTATGCAATAAAATTTTACTTAAAATACATCCTTTAAAACTCAACACAAATAATACCAGCAACTGAGATTGTGATAGACCAGAATTCCCCAGCCTGTTCTCTGGATGTATGCTGCTGCAAAACTCCCAACAGATCCAGCCAGACCCAACCCAACGACTTCCCAATGTTTTTGTTTACATCTTCCATCAGCCTCAGTCATGGCAGCTGAACCCTAGGTTGGCGAATGCTGCAATACAGAAGAGAGAGAAATTTGGGTAAACAAAATATGACCTCCATCTGGCTGAGCACCAACAATACATGAGACGGACACACTATCCTGGGGCGGGAGTTCCACAAATGGGGTGTTGCCATGGAGAAGACCATGTCTTGAGTCACCACCCGAAATGCCACCCTCATCCGTGGCACCAACACAACTACTGAGCAACTCACAAAGTATTTGAAATTTATAACATAGGTTAGATAGTTTGCCCTATTCCACCATTTTCTTGTATGTATTTCCAACGCATAGTAAAGGCTTAAAACACCAAAGGTTCCTCCCATGTTATGATCATGTCTTTGAATAAACAGAGGTCCTTCATAGCTGATCCTGCTAACTGGTAACTTTTTTCCACAAGTGAAAACCCTACTCCAAAATTACAAGGAATGTCAATTCAATGCTGTACAATTTTTCCTTAGGGCTCACTTATTTAAAACATTTTTATCTCCCACAAGGCAAATAAAGGGTCCCAGAGTGACTTGCAAATGTCAGTGATAAGAGACTCAATTCCCAGAGGCTTCCAGTCTAAACAACATGACAGAAAAGATACGGGACTGGGGGAACCAGAGAACTATTTCTTAGTTACAGAGTTCTCATAATGACCTTCTGGGATGGAAATAATTTAAGGAGAGGAGCAGCCAAAAGTTCCTGGTCTTTCAGCAGAGCTAACCTGAAATCCCATCTCTCTCCCTCTCCTTTAGCCTGAAGAAATGGCTACTGATGATAGCTGGGGGAGGAACCTGAGAGACAGGTTCAACAATGCATCCGGTCTAATTTTTGCTCAGTGAGGGTCATGTCCTTGTAAAGATGCACAGGATAGGATCTCTGGCTGGCAATTATGTCATGCAGGCCATCATTGGACAACATGGGAAATGTCTCCTCTTGGAGATTAGGCAGGAACTGAGTTTTTGGTGCTTCCAGGGTGCTGTAAAAACTTAGCTATTTGGCTCAGGCATTTCCAGACTGTATGGCCAGTTTTCAGCACCCTGACTGCTGTAATTGATAATATTTTACTGATATGGTTTTTACAGATAGGTTTAAGATTTGTTGTTATATTATGTGTCTGGCTTGGGGAGGGTTTTTTGTTTTTGTTTTTCACTTGTAAACCACTTTGGTACTCTCTAGAGTAAAAGATGGTATATAAATAGTAAATACAGGAAAAATAGTTATTCTGGCAATATCTATCTGCTATCATAAGCAAATTTTCGAAGTCCATCTAGACCTTTTTTTAAAAAAAGTTTACTATTAAAATGCACAATTGTTTCCAGATCATAATTTTTAACTGGATTTTTAAAATGTTTGCATCGTTTTTAGAAATGAAGCTGATTTCATGGTTTTTACACTTTTTTATTTATGGTTTTCACTGTTTATAATTGTGTATTTTTAAGTTTTATAAACAAACTTCATTAAATCTCATGTATACACAGTCAATAACTACAAAAGATAAACTCCATATAATAAATACATTATAAATGTTATAGTTAATGTTATATCACATAGAAAAAACTGCCGTTCAAAATTTATGTTATATTTATTTTTCATAAATTCAATAAGGTTTCATTTATCTCTCATATTTTCTCTTTCTTGTGTGCCTTCTTTTACTCTAATCAATTTCATAAGCTCAAACATTGTTACCCCCACAATTTTTTGGTCAACCACTCTTTCACAGTTGGTGGTAACCTATTTTTCCTTTTTTGTGTGCAGCTAGCATGCAAGGAAGTACTATTAAATTCCATATTAAATCCTTATGGTTTATTTGTGTCTCTAAATGCCTTAATAAAATTATCAGGGGTCCAATGGTAAAATGTAATATGTTATTAATGATATTATCTTTACTACCTCTCCCCAAATGATTTAAACTATTGCACAGGTCCACCAAATATGTCCCATATACTTTTTTAAATATCCACTTTGCCAACCCTTTCCATCACACATTTTAATGCTTATATTGTTTTGATATTTGGAACTGTTTTTAATTGTTTTTACGCCGTTGTTTTATGGTTGTAAACGTTTCATAAATGTATATTTTATTGTAACCCATACTGGGACCTTATGGTAAAGGGTGGAGAAGAGATGTTAAATATTTTAAATTATTTGAAATTTGCAATTATTTAACATAATTTTATTCTTTTTCTTGGCAAGGCTCCCGTGCGTTTCCTAGAGTGATGGACAAAAGCAGAAACAGTATAATAAAAAATAATATTAACAACCCTAGGCATGTCTGTACATACACATACACACCTAGAAAGCTGCCTTATATTGAGTTGGACCCAGTGCTTTTTTCTGGGGGGGTGGAACGCAGGGGGACGCATACCCTTTAACATTTTGTGATCTAACGGGAGAAGAAACTAAAATTCTTTTTAAAAATTAGTTTATTCTCTAGCACAGTGTATCATCAGTTCCGTTGCTACCCCCGATGGCAGCCTCATTTCCTGTCACGGTGTTTCCTGAGGCTCAGACGGAATGAGAGTACCCCTAAACTTTTTCTTTTAGGAAAAAAAGGACTGGTTGGGTCAATAATCAATTTAGCTCAATATTGTCTACAATGACTGTCAGCAAGCAGCTCAGGGCTTCAGGCAATGGAGTGGCATTGGTGGACAGTGGGGTGGGGCAGTGGTGACTTCCAGTGGCCAGTCTTGTCCACCCCCCAACCCTCCCAGTAGGTAGGAACATCATGATCAACCACAGGTCAAGGGAATGCCACACAACACGGCCCACTACAGTCTCCTTGCCTTGCCAAGAGATGCTGTGGATTGAACCTAGGACTACCTGCTCTACTACAGTGGCACCTCGGGTTACAGACGCTTCAGGTTACAGATGCTTCAGGTTACAGACTCCGCTAACCCAGAAATAGTACCTTGGGTTAAGAATTTGCCTCAGGATAAGAACAGAAATCGTGTGGCAGCGGGAAGCCCCATTAGCTAAAGTGGTGCTTCAGGTTAAGAACAGTTTCAGGTTAAGAACGGACCTCCAGAACGAGGTACAACTGTACTGAGCTATGGCCCTTCACAAAATGCTTGCTTCCACACACACAGTCATACACAGAATATGGCACTCTCTTTCTGTTCATTTGTAAGGAATAATGAATGCCAACTCCTGGCTCTCTACTTCTAGTCACTGCTGCAAATTAATATCTCTGCCTCTGTTATAAACCAACATGAAAATATATTTCCTTTCTACCTGGAAGAACACTCTGTGCTACTTCTTTTACTAGAGCTGTTTTTGAATAAGTGGTTTCGACACTGTGGTCTTTCAGTGATATCCACAAAACCATTAAGGCTAATTTGTAGCATTCAGGCTTAAGCTAGCTGTGACCCCACTGGTTTAATTACAAGTACACCCACTAAATAGGTTGTGAGTCACAGGCTGAAATGTAAGAGTTCAGAGGTATGCATCTGTTAAAGAAAAAAAAACTACCCTTGTTTGCCAGCCAAGACTCAGGCTGATCTATGAAGTCAGCCATTCATATGTGCTAACTAGCCTTTCCAACATGGCAATGATAGTAACCCCAATATTCTTGAAGGCATCAAAATAGATAACTGCTGCACAGGTAATTTAGCAATAATCATGGTATAGTCACTATCGTGCATCTTAAGTACACCACATGGATTATATCTCAGGGATTTTTATGACATCCCTGGAAGATAGGACAGCATTGTTGTTGTTGTTGTTGTTGTTGTTGTTGTTGTTGTTAAGCACCACTGCTACTTCTGAGGTGGAGTGTAGTTTTAATAAACTTTTATGAAACCTTTTAGAAACTTCAGTTTCTGTTGTCTACCTGATGTGGCATATAGCTTTATATTGCACTTTACCTTTTGGTATTATTTGCCACCTAGGAACTTCTAGAGATGAAAGTGTGGGATATAAATTTAGCACATAAATAATACATTGGCCTCAGATTATACTCTGAGGTGTGCTAGGCTCACTCCGGTTCACCCTCAACCACCATGACCCTATATTGGCTTCCCCAAGTCCCACAGGATGCTCATGATAGCCCAGGCTGGATTCCCCAGGCCATATTTGCAATCCTGGGTGATTTCTTTCTGTCTTTCATAATCTAAAAAGGTAAAGGGACCCCTGACCATTAGGTCCAGTCGTGACCGACTCTGGGGTTGCAGTGTTCATCTTGCTTTATTGGCCAAGGGAGCCGGCATACAGCTTCCGGGTCATGTGGCCAGCATGACTAAGCCACTTCTTGCGAACCAGAGCAGCACACAGAAACACCGTTTACCTTCCCGCCAGAGCGGTACCTATTTATCTACTTGCACTTTGACGTGCTTTCGAACTGCTAGGTTGGCAGGAGCAGGGACCGAGCAACGGGAGATCACCCCGTCACGGGGATTCGAACTGCCGGCCTTCTGATCAGCAAGTCCTAGGCTCTGCGGTTTAACCCACAGCGCCACCCGCGTCCCTTTTCATAATCTACCCTTCATCAAAAGAGCTCAGGGCAGTGTACATTAGGGTACATTACTCTTCCCACCACCATCATTTTATCCTCAGAACAACCCTGTAAAGTAGGTTAGGTTGAGACATGATGACAGGCCCAAGGTTCCTGGATGACTGGGCATTTGAAACTGGATCTCCTCTGCTCCTAGTCCAATGCTCTAGCCCAGGGGTGGAGAACCTAGTGATCTCCAGATGTTGTTAGACTCCAACTCATCCCTGATTGGCCAGGCTGGCTGGGGCTGATGGGAGCTGGGATGAAGCAACACCTGGAGGATCACAGATTCCCCACCCCACCTCTAACCACTACCCAAGAATGCCTTTGTTGTTTAGTCATTTAGTCGTGTCCGACTCTTCGTGAACCCATGGACCAGAGCACGCCAGGCACTCCTGTCTTCCACTGCCTCCCGCAGTTTGGTCAAACTCATGCTGGTAGCTTCGAGAACACTGTCCAGCCATCTCATCCTCGGTCGTCCCCTTCTCCTTGCGCCCTCCATCTTTCCCAACATCAGGGTCTTTTCCAGGGAGTCTTCTCTTCTCATGAGGTGGCCAAAGTATTGGAGCCTCAGCTTCACGATCTGTCCTTCCAGTGAGCACTCAGGGCTGATTTCCTTAAGAATGGATACATTTGATCCTCTTGCAGTCCATGGGACTCTCAAGAGTCTCCTCCAGCACCTTTATACCTTTCCAAATGCACAAGTAGTGGCATTTAATATTGTGGTGAGAGAGTTTGTAATACCTCCTTGTAGCTACTTCCCACACTTCCAGCTGTCCACCTAATGTCAAGACACACCAACATGAGCAAGTATTCATCCATTCCCTTGACTTTACATTACCTTTAACCCCTTCTCAGCCAGCAGGGATGGACAAATAAATGCAGGAGGTCTCCCACTGCGAGGCAACCATCTAACAGTATTGGGATTGCACCATAGCGGTGCTGTTTGCAAAGAATCCAGCTATCCAAATACCACGCAGTCATCAGCCAAGAGAGAATGGGGTGAGGAGTATTTGCACCAGACTGTCACTTAATTTCATTTCTTGCAAATACCGGTACATTTTTTGGTGAAAGGCCGCTTGCCGTGCTGAGCTCCCTTCCTGCACTCTGCAAGTGCAACGAAGCAAAGTGGCAGCCTCCGAGCTGTCTGCTTTCACTGTAGCCAAGATTTATTTACATAGCTTGTGGTGTGAGGTCTGAGTTTAAGTTCAGGGGGAAAAGGAAACATCTTTCAAATACATGTGTTTCACCTTGCTTTAAAAATGCACCCTCCATTGTAACAATAATGTCTTCTGTCAACATGCATTATCTGACATACAATACATAGTCACTACCGTTAAAAGCTAGATGTGTACGCCATGCCTTACTTAAATTCACCGCGATCGTTCCACTCTTGCCAATTTGGAGAAGAAGGAATAATGAAAGTAGAAACATCACAAAGCAAACACATCTGCAATAAAGGCCCATTCAAAAAGAAAATGTCAACAGTAAGTGCAGCCCCTAGAGGTTTTCTTTTCATAAACGTTCCCTACACTATGCAAGTGTTTTAAACCATAGAAAACCTGCAGCAGGTAGATCATACAAATGCATTTCCATAAAAGTAGACTTAGGACTAGCACTTGTCAAATTACAGCTGGGCTTCAAGCCCCTACGGTAACATAGGCAAGGGAGTTTGAACCACTCCCAGGACGTGTGGTGGTTGGGACACAAATTATAGGTGCTACATGATCGTCACCATGAGATGAAGCTCCTGTCAGGCAGTGCTGATTCACATTGTGAGTCATCACAGTTAATATAAAGCTTTGTACAGCTCAGGGCCCTGATATCTATCAGAGATCCTCTCTTGATGTAGGCCTATCTGAACCCTTTGGTCTTCCACTGAGGACTTCCACTGGGTGCCCCCTCTGAGGGTCGTCAAGGGTGACCAGGTAGAGAGCCTTTTCTGTGGTGGCTTCCTACTTGTGGAAGGCTTTCCCTACTGAGGTCCACCTGGGAGCATCATTAGCATCCTGTCAGCAGCATGTAGAAATGTAACGCTTCTCCCAGGCATTTGACAGATAAGGAATTTGCTATGTTTTTTGCCACTAAAGTTTTTGCTGATGCTTCATTGGGTCTGTTTTATATCTCATGTGGCTACCAAACAGTGCATCAGCCAATGACATACATCTCCCCGGGATCTGCAGGATGAGCAAACGTAGCACAGTTTTACATGGTATGTTCATCTGCGCAACCCAGTGTGGTGTAGTGGTTAAGAGCGGTAGTCTCGTAATCTGGGGAACCGGGTTCGCGTCTCCACTCCTCCACATGCAGCTGCTGGGTGACCTTGGGCTAGTCACACTTCTTTGAAGTCTCTCAGCCCCACTCACCTCACAGAGTGTTTGTTGTGGGGGAGGAAGGGAAAGGAGAATGTTAGCCGCTTTGAGACTCCTTAAAGGGAGTGAAAGGCGGGATATCAAATCCAAACTCCTCCTCTTCTTCTTCTTCTTCTTCTTCTTCTTCTTCTTCTTCTTCTTCTTCTTCTTCTTCTTCTTCTTCTTAACCAAGTCAAGGAATGTTCAGCCTAGAGTGTCCTATCATATACCAGAACACTGAAGTGTTAAATGGTTTACTTCACAAAGACGCAAGATGATCCTAGCACCCTGGGAGAAGAATTGGATTATTCTGACCATCTGCCTCCCACATTATCAGACTGAGACTTTAAACAGACAATGCCTGAAGAAGAAGAAAAGTTGCTTAGCTAACACCAATATTATTTGTCACTGCTGTCAACACTGAATTGAGTATCTTAAGCTAGTTTGAATTAAAAGATATTGCAGGCACTAAAATTAAAGTGCTAGACCTTACACAATAGGTCCACGTGGGACTTAAAATATCATATTAACAATACTGTGAGATTGCATATTAAGAGTAAGCTCTCACTGCTTACCCACCTGGACAATACATTTACAATTACTATTTCTTTTAAGCATTTACATATCACCCTCCATAAATATTTTCCCCAGAAGTATATTACAATGCAGATTAGAAACAAAGCAATTTAATTTTAAAGAACCAGTAACATATAAAACAAGTAAATAATTGTCAGAGCAGCTGAGTGAAAAACACAGTTTATGTCCATTTCCTCCAACAACTTATTCAAATGCCTGTGAATGTCATAACCTCTTACCAGAAATGTATTCAGGTACATACCATAAGAACATAAGATTCTGCTCTATCAAGCTACAGGCCCATCTCCCGTTCTCACAGTGGCCAACTCTATGGCGCAACCCCATTTAGAATACTGCACACAGTTCTTGTTGCTTCACCTCATAAAGGCTATTGTACAGCTGGAAAAGGTTCAGAAAAGAGCAATCAAAATGATCAAAGGGATGGAGCAACTCCCCTGTGAGGAAATGTTGCAGCATTTGGAGCTTTTCAGTTTAGTGAAAAGGCAAATAAGAGGAGACATGATAGAGGATTATAAAACTATATGTGGTGTGGGGAAAGCGGTTAGGAGAATCTTTTCTCCCTCTCTCCTAACACTAGAACTCGTAAGCATCCAATGAAACTATATGTTGAAGGAATCAGGACAGACAAAAGGTGGCACTTCCTCACGCAGTGCACAGCTAAACTATGAAACTTGGATAGCTTTAAAAGAGGACTGGGCAAATTCATGGATGATACGGCTATTGATGGCTACTAGCCATCCATGACTGGAGGCAGTACACTTCTGAATTACCAGCTGCTGCAAATTGCAGGAGAAGCAAGTGCACTTGTTCTTGGGTAGAGTTTGGATTTGATATCCCACTTTATCACTACCCGAAGGAGTCTCAAAGCAGCTAACATTCTCCTTTCCCTTCCTCCCCCACAACAAACACTCTGTGAGGTGAGTGGGGCTGAGAGACTTCAGAGAAGTGTGACTAGCCCAAGGTCACCCAGCAGCTGCATGTGGAGGAGCGGAGACGTGAACCCGGTTCCCCAGATTACGAGTCTATTGCTCTTAACCACTGGCTCTTGTACTGCTTGTGGGCTCCCCATAGACATCTGGCTGGCCACTGTGAGAACAGAATGCTGGACTAGTTGGGCTACTAGCATGGCTCTTCGTATGCAAACAGTGTATATCTCTCAAAGCAGGTGAAATATATTCCTTGCGAGCCATTCCCCTTAAAGTTCTGGCTGCACGGTGTTAAACCTTAGTGGAAGCAACCCAGTACTGTTCCCTGCGCTAAGCGGGCTCAACAAATTATTTGGCTGTTGTATTTTGGACTAATCCTAGCTTCTGGACCACCTTCGAGGGTCAGAACATACTGCAGTAGTCAGACACGCAACACATTTACCTCTCGTCCCTGTAACACATAGATACTAAACAAAAAAACACCATATTGAAAGAAGGCAGCATAATATCCTACACAACCACAGGCCAATTCTTTGTGTTGCAGAGGCAGATGATAAAGGGGTCCCTAGCATAATAGCAGCATGATTGAATTACTCGTAAAAATGAGAGTGTGAAAAGTGAGATGGGTGCTGGTAACAGGCTTGGGCAGAATAAAATGAGCATTAAGGAAAAGTAGGGGAAGACCTCAACATCAATGAGGGAGGGAGGTACATTGATTTTACAGAAACCTACAAGCCCCACACCTTAATCCCAAATTTCTGTTATGAGATCTCAAGTATAAGGTGGTATACAAATTAAATAATAAAATTTAGCCAAATCATGCCCTTCCAAAAGATTATTTTAAGAACAATAGCTATGTATCAGTCACAAAAAGTTAGGAGGGCCAGCCTCTTTTAGTCCCCACCCCTAATCATAATTTATGCACTGGCAGAGAAGATTGAGCGAGTGGTTGCTGAACAACTCCAGGCACGCCTGGAAGAAGCGGACCATTTGGATCCCTTCCAATCGGGATTCAGGCCTCATCACGGGACTGAAACTGCCTTGGTCGCACTGGTTGATGATCTCCGGCGGGCTAGGGACAAAGGTGAGAGCTGTTTCCTAGTTCTGCTGGATCTCTCAGCGGCGTTTGATACCATCAACCATGACATCCTTCTGGACCGTCTTGAGGGGCTGGGAGCTGGGGGCACTGTCATACAGTGGTTCCGCTCCTTCCTCCTGGGCCGTGTTCAGAAAGTGGTGGTGGGGGATGAGTGTTCAGACCCCTGGGCTCTCACTTGTGGGGTGCCTCAGGGTTCTGTCCTCTCCCCCATGCTTTTCAACATCTATATGCAGCCGCTGGGAGAGATCATCAGGGGGTTTGGGCTGGGTGTTCATCAGTATGCAGATGATACCCAGCTCTACCTTTCTTTCAAATCAGAACCAGTGAAGGCGGTGACAGTCCTGTGTGAGTGTCTGGAGGCGGTTGGAGGATGGATGGCGGCAAACAGATTGAGATTGAATCCTGACAAGACAGAAGTACTGTTTCTGGGGGACAGGAGGCGGGCAGGTGTGGGGGATTCCCTGGTCCTGAATGGGGTAACCGTGCCCCTGAAGGACCAGGTGCGCAGCCTGGGAGTCATTTTGGACTCACAGCTGTCCATGGAGGCACAGGTTAAATCCGTGTCCAGGGCAGCTGTGTACCAGCTCCACCTGGTACGCAGGTGTCAGAGCTGCTTGAAGATCCTAGCTCACAGAGGATCACGCTAGCCAGCGATCATTAAGTAAAAGTCTTTATTGAATTACAGTTTCCATTCTCACGCTGCTGCGCGCAAACTCTACGTCTAGTAGCTAGATCGGCGAAGCTCCGTCTGAGTCTCCGCCCCGTGAGCACCAGCTTAATATCCTAGCCTTGCTCCACCTTTTCCGCCTGACTGTCCTCCTCTGGGTCCCTCTACCCCCCGGGGCCTCCTCCTTCCGGGATTCTTCTGACGCTGACCCGGACCCTCCTGCCTCCTTGCGCCGGGCTTTAGGACCTGGTTCCCTTTCGGGGCTGCTTACTGCGCCGCCTTCCTCTGCATTTGAACTTGGCGCGCGCGCCCAACCTTCCACCTTCCTCTTAACCGTTTCTTCGCTCCCCGATGGAGGTGTGGCCACTCCTGACTCATGCCCTCCCTCCTGTGGTGAGCTGCCAGCGCTTCCCCCCTGGCTCCCTTCCTCTTCCCTGCTTCCTGGCGGTGACGCTGGTCCCGATTTCCAGCTGCTCCCCCCTGAGTCCCTTCTGGCTCTATCTTCCTGGGGTGCCCCCCTTGACTCCCCCCTTGCCCTGGCCACTGGTGCTCCTTTCTGTGAATCCTCTGATTCACTGGAAAGACTAGGAGATCTCGGGTCGTCGTCATCACTCATCTTTTCTTCTGCCTCCTCCCCTTCGCTCTCTGTTTCCTCCCTTGCCCGTGCCTCTGCTCCTAAACCCCTGACAGCAGGCTAAGACCCTACCTGCCCGCGGACTGTCTCGCCAGAGTGGTGCATGCTCTGGTTATCTCCCGCTTGGACTACTGCAATGCGCTCTACGTGGGGCTACCTTTGAAGGTGACCCGGAAACTACAACTAATCCAGAATGCAGCAGCCAGACTGGTGACTGGGAACGGCCGCCGAGACCATATAACACCGGTCTTGAAAGACCTACATTGGCTCCCAGTACGTTTCCGAGCACAATTCAAAGTGTTGGTGCTGACCTTTAAAGCCCTAAACGGCCTCGGTCCAGTATACCTGAAGGAGCGTCTCCACCTCCATCGTTCTACCCGGACACTGAGGTCCAGCACCGAGGGCCTTCTGGCGGTTCCCTCACTGCGAGAAGCCAAGTTACAGGGAACCAGGCAGAGGGCCTTCTCGGTAGTGGCGCCCTCCCTGTGGAACGCCCTCCCACCAGATGTCAAAGAGAACAACAACTACCAGACTTTTAGAAGACATCTGAAGGCAGCCCTGTTTAGGGAAGCTTTTAATGTTTGATGTATCATAGTATTTTAATATTCTTTTGGAAGCCGCCCAGAGTGGCTGGGGAAACCCAGCCAGATGGGCGGGGTATAAATAAATTATTATTATTATTATTATTATTATTATTATTATTATTATTATTATTATAAAACAGTAAATGAATGGAAAAGAAGGGAGGGGTGTGGCTAGGGAGGGGGTGTGGCCTTAAGGGCCAGATGAAGAGGCCTGAAGGGCCATATTTGCCCCTCATCCAGCCTGATGTTCCCCACCCCTGCTCAAGGGAGACACAGTCCATTGCCTTCATGAGTTGGTCACAATAAGCAATAAAATCAGGCTCAACTAGCTATAAGAACGTCCATGTTTACAGAGTAAACATGCTAGGATAATGCATACAAACTCACAAGGAAATGTCATTTTAAAGAATGTAATACAACTTTTTAAAACAATGTCACTTTACGGGAAACCACCTTTTAATCAACACTTAACTAATTTGAAAGCTCTACCAGATCTCTCTCAGGCCAGATCCAATCTCCAGACTTGAACCTGGTCACCCTTGCTTTGAAGTAAAGGGAGCATCCAAGGATGAGAAAGCCAAGCAACAAAGGCACCCTTAGAGTCGGAAGAGTTCCTTTCCTTTCCTTATATGCAGTGTGTCTAATTTATTTGTCCTCTGTTAGTCTTGGCTGCTTGCCATGCTTCCTGCGTCAATTGCCAGCACTAGCATTGCCTTTGCCTAACAGAAGATTGCATGCCCTGTGATATAAGAGTTTAAGACAAGAGAACCTAAAGAGATCCACCTGGCACACCCATCAGCTCTTGTCCACCTACGTAGTGCATGCTGTCAAAGCCACATGATACAGATGGGCATGGAAGTTCACCCACGACTATGAAAGAAAACACACAGGAAGACTACTGGCCTCTCCAGTTTCTGCTACAGCAGCAAACCTCAGTTGACTCCTAGGCCTAATATTGAGGTCACGTTCCCCACACTGTACTTCTATGCTATACACGAGCCTCTGAGTGTCTGGTTTACATACATCATCAGCTTATAGGTTTTCATAGGTTTATGTTTGCTCACCATGTGTAGAATCTTGGGTGGGACCAGGGACTATGTGCATTGTGAGTAGACTCCACTTGTCATGAAGAAAGACAGATAGACTGTGAGGGAGGGGAGGGACTAGCTCAGTGGTAGAGTATCTGGCTTTCATGCAGAAGGTCCCTGGTTCAGTTCCTGGTATCTTCAGTTAGGGCTGGGAAAAACTGCCTGAAACCCTGAAGCGCCAGGGTAGACATCATTGAACTAGATGGACCAATAATCTGACATGGTGTTTCTAAGTTCTATCTATATGTGTACACAGAAGAAGCAGAAGATCATTTACAAGCCGATGACCCAGGTCTACTGTTACTGGGAGCCAATTTTGATACTGGCTTCTCCTGAATCCCATCACTAACAGAAAAGCCACCACATGTACAGAGCTTCCCAGGCCCTTAATGTTTGAAAAAAAGGCCTTCCAATATGGTCAAAATCCTGCAGCATGTTTCATTTCTGTTTATTGTAATTGTAACAGAAAATATGGGCAGACAGCACTTGACAGAAAGATAGGAAGCTGCCTTACACCGAGTAAGAACACTGGTCCCTTTAGATCAGTATTATTACCTATTCTGACCGGCAGCATCTCTCAAAGGCTTCAGGCAGCAGATGTCCTCTTATCTGGAGATGAGAAGGACTGCATGCAAGGCACATGCAAGGCCACTGAGCTGTGGACTTTCCTTCAATAGGTTTACACTAGACGGTACAAATCTGAAATGAATCCTCCATGGGGATTATTCAGGGCAAGTCAGAAGTTACATTGTTAATGGGAGAATCCATGGGAAATTTTGATGATGACAATGAAGAAGCCAGCTCTTGCTTCCAAAAGCAGGCAGATTGCAGTAATGACTAGTTACTGCCAGCAACCAAGTGTTTCTATATTCCTCATTTAGAGGGTAATGTGAACAGGCGCTGAAATTTCCTGAGCTTCTGATACATGTACCGATTTCTGCCCCAAATGAGGTTTGATGAGGACTTATCATAAGAACACAAAGCAAATGCTACTGGATCAAACCAAAGGCTCCAGGATTCTCTGCCCACAGTAGCCACTTCCCAGATGTTCCTGGGAAGTCCACAAGTAGGAAATGAACATGCTAGCACTCTCTGGCTTGTGTTCAACACCAGTAACAGTAAGAGGCATACTGCAAGTAAATGCCATAGTATGGTAAAATGCCCATCATAACCAGTCAACTCTGTGTGGAAGACGAGGTTGCTTACTGCAAGGGCATCTGGAGAAGTGCAGTATATATGCCTGCAAAGTATTCAGAGACATACCGCACCCCTCTGCGAGATCTCTGTCAGCAAGGGCCAAACCACCTGGAGGCAGGAATAAAGGGCAGGTTTTGACCACATTGCTACACTGTTCCCATGTGTAGCCCACATGGCAAGCTGGTGGTGGTTATTCTAGTACCAGAGAATAAAAGTACCACCCTTTTTGCATAGCTCCACCCCCTCATCTGCATAGTTTCTCCTCCATTCTGATTACGCAGTATGTTGGGAATGTTACATAAAATATATTGCTCATCTAATAAGTGTGTCCAAAGCTAGTATTGCATATGGATTTGAACCCATAGTTGCCAAGCCTAATACTCTTTTCCACAAATCATGTTCAACCTCATGACTTATGTGGGCAGCTTTTCCTCCCCCTTTTCCTTAAAGTAGGTAAATGTGTAAATCAGCAGCACAGGAAAGACTCATTCAGAAATCAATGTATACATCACAGCACATTCATTTCCTTGCTTCTCTGTCGTTTTGTTTTAATTAAACCAGTTTGTGAATGACATACTCCATTGTTGTAATGCAACAATGGTCTCGTACAAACAGCTCACGTCCCTTCTTAACCAACTCCTATCCATTAAGAAAGGCAAAGGGCATATTTGGTTTCACAACCTACTAAAATATATTTAAGAAGAAAGAAAAGCCATGATTGCAACTCCTTGCAAACAATGCAAGCAATAAATGCAGTAAATTACTGTTGTGTGTAAGACAATATACTAATATTAACTGAAGCAATAGAATTAGAATACACACTCCCTCTGGGAACATTTCTCTCACACTCCCCCCCCCCCTTTAAGAAGGAAGTTGAGCACAGTCATAAATAAATCAGTGTGTTTGCTCTTGCTAGACTGGAATGACAGGTCCTCTAGGTACTGCTGCTTGCTTCGCTTTGACAATTGCTCACCGCATAGCAACACTCACTCTGAACCAAGAGGAGCTGTCAATAAGAAATACAATGGTTCATCAGGACTCCCCTAAATCAATATGGGACATCACGTAGTTGAGCAAATGGAACTTTCATGTTCAGAGCCAATACACCAATGAACACCATATGTTGAATGGTCATTCCTTGCATGGTGGAACTCCAGAAGTTGGCCTCTGTTGGAAAGACAATGCTGAACTAGGCAATATCCAATAAGGCAATATCCAATAAGGCAATGGATAAAACGTTCTTTTCAGCTCAATTATTGGAGCTGTTGCCACTACTAGGCAATGGCTAGCAGTTTCTGGTGTGTAAACTAGATCTCAAGAGAGCCAGTGTGGTGTAGTAGTTAGTGTCGTCAGACTAGGACATGCAGACCAGGGTTCAAACCCACTCAGCCATGAAGACTACTAGGTGACCTCGGACCAGCCATTCACTCTCAGCCTAAGCTACCCCACAAGGTTGTTCTGAGAAAACAATGAGGGGGAGGAGAACTATAAATGCCATATTGGGTGTGTTGGGGGGGAAAGGGGGATATAAATCAAACAAACAAACAGCTCCTGCTTTCCCAATAACTAGCACTTTGTGGCACCAACATTCCTTCTCTGTGTAGGGCACCCATGCCAAACAGGAACTTTTTGAGTACAGTAGTACCTCGGGTTACATACGCTTCGGGTTACAGACTCCGCTAACCCAGAAATAGTGCTTCAGGTTAAGAACTTTGATTCAGGATGAGAACAGAAATCGTGCTCCGGTGGCGCGGTGGCAGCAGGAGGCCCCATTAGCTAAAGTGGTGCTTCAGGTTAAGAACAGTTTCAGGTTAAGTACGGACCTCCGGAACAAATTAAGTACTTAACCCGAGGTACCACTGTATTGGGCAGGGAGGGGAGTTGGTGAAAGTTTGGGAGAAGCTAACAGTTGTTGTTACCTAGTGTCATAGTCCTGTACTACCAGCCACAGCAGAGCCCAGTGGAGGGAGAAGCCAGCCCACCAGCCAAGTATTGGGGGTACTTGCCTGGAGGCAGAGTCCATACACAAGGTTCAATCTAGTCCTAAGGTCAGGAGTATCTCAATTCAAATAAACGATCCGGGGGTCAAGAAAGTCAAGGGTCCAAGGTCACAAGAAGCAGCAAGGTCTGGCCAGGAACAATGAGTGTTGTTTCCAGCAACTGGCTGAGGCTGGAAACCCTGCTGAAGAAAGCCAGAGCCAGCTGGTTCTCATCAGGAGCAAGAAGGCTGGTCAGCAGCAGATAGAGTCACTTTGCCTTCTGCTCCTTCAGGCTGCTTTTCAGCAGGTGAAGCCAATTCCTGGCCCATGACAACTATTACTGAAGAGCTTTAGAAGAGTTGGATGCCTGTTTCTCAACAGGGCTCACTTAACATACGGATTTAGCTTCTGTGTTGCAAATTCACCTTTGTATAATGTATTGCTTTTTTAAGCAGAATTGTCGTCGGTGTTACAATCCTCAAACATCACAGACGGATGTCTATATTATTTTGGATTTGGGGACGTGAATCCTGACACTGATGGGCTAAACTGCTGTGATAGTTTGGCTGCTCAGAAAACAAACGAGTTTGCAGTCCAGCTTCAACTGTCCTGTCCCTGGTCTCAAGCTCAGAGTTGGAGGAGGACGAGATAACTGGGACTGGGGCGTTTATCTTACTTACTGAAGAACTGGACCAGGTTCCTTTTATGTTGGTCAGGAGCCCACAGACACCAAACCAGAATTCTTGTGAATGCCTTTCTTTGAGGCCAGTTCACCTGAGGATCCAGGTACTGCCAGCTGTACCCTGCCCACCCAAAAACACAGGGAACATGCCAAGAAGACCACAAAGTGAAGTTCTTGTCATCAGGGGCTGGATCTTAAGGGTGGAATGAAGTGGAGCTTAGTAAAGCTAGACTGGATAGAGGGACTTATTAAGGCCTTAGGTCAGAGATAGGGAACCTGTGGCCCTCTGAGTCCTGCTACACTACAGCTCCAATTATCCTTGACTGTTGGCCATGCTGGCTGGAGCTTATGGGTGTTGAAGTTCAGAAACATTCCTGGAGGGCCACAGGTGCCCACTCCTGCCTTAGTTGGAGCAAGTTGTTCAGCTGGAGCTTTCCATGGTGCTGCAACCACCTTGCTTCATGGGCATCTACCTGCTAAGGATGGTGAAAGAACATCAGTGAAAGAAGGATAAAACTGTCAGTTTGGTTACGATTAAAATGTCACATGGAGTAGACTGACAACTGAGGAAGGGGTCCCAGATATAGAGAAGTTGCAGGGCAGGAATCCTAGACACAAAGAATCTGGTGGGAAAATAGGCAGAGAAAGCAATGGATTGAGGAAATGGAACCTTTTTCGTTTGTAATCATTGGAACCATCTGATTCCAATGGGCAATTCCAAGTGGGTAAAGAAAAAAGGCAAAGGAGACCATGAATATAGTACAGTGGTACCCTGGGTTACATACACTTCAGGTTACGTACGCTTCAGGTTACAGACTCCGGTAACCCAGAAATATTACCTCGGGTTAAGAACTTTGCTTAAGGATGAGAACAGAAATCGTGCTCCGGCGGCACAGCAGCAGCAGGAGGCCCCATTAACTAAAGAGGTGCTTCAGGTTAAGAACAGTTTCAGGTTAAGAACGGACCTCCGGAACAAATTAAGTACTTAACCTGAGGTACCACTGGACTGGTTACAGAGGGCTTGGGAGAAACGTCAGGACATTTAAGGATAGGAAGCTGTATGTTGTGGAGAAGCAAAATAAATGCCAGAAAGGTTGGCCATGAGAAGAGATGTCTGAAGAAAGTGGGATAAAGAAGGCAGTGGCTTGTAGAGCACGGATCCATTTTGAGGAAACAAGTGTTGGAGTCATGGAGCTGAAAAAGTGAAAAACCAAGGGAAAAGTCAGCTTGCAAGGGAACTTTGCATAGGTCCCAGAGACAGAAGGGACAATTCACTATTGTCAGGAAAGAAGTGGGTAAGCAAGGGAAGCTTGGTGGGCTGGGGATTGAGGGTCAGAGTTGGCAATGACCAGGAGATGCCAGTGGATGGGAACATCTGCTCAGTCCTGTCCCCTTCCAGCAGCACAATTCAGATGTTCGGATTGCAGCCTCCTCCTGTTTTGCTAACAAGAAAGAAGAAGCAGTTCTATGTGCTTTGTGGCCCAATTGTTCTTCTCAGACTGCAGTGTGGTAATCTCTGCTGCATACAAACACAAAAAAGCTGCAGGAGCTACTATAGATTGCCAGTTTTCAAAAGGCAGTAGTATTACACTACTGTGATGGCATTGAGGTCCTGTTTCCAAGACAGAAGACTAAAAACAAATGAACCTTAGCTTCCTTAAATAGCTGCATATTCTGGTAATGGATTCAATGTTCATAAAGAAACTTACTATCTAAGAATAACCCTTAAAAATTGTTGTTTTGCTGTGAATAATGACTGTGGTTTACATTGACAACAGAAATGTCATTTACAAGAAAAGCTGTGAAATCCCTGGGGTAGTAGAGGATTTTCATTTTAAATAAAATTGTATTTCAGTACTAATTATTACCACAGTATTAGCATAAATTCAAATCTCCATGGAAGGAAATTGTAATACAGTATCTCTCTCATATTCCTAATACCACAGATAATCTGTGGTTTTTCTGCTTCTGGATGAGGTTGCATACAAGTGTCCCAAACTAGAAGAGGGTTGAGAGCATCAGACTTGCAAAAAAATAAGACAGGCAAATTGATTAAGCTAAATGTAATAATATGCCTGTGGTAAACAGAAATTATTCAGATCTGCGTTGCAAACTCCTGAATCACAAGTATTACAAATGTGAAATGATAACTGTGTGGCTAAGTAGAAATATCTGCAGAAATAAAGGATCAAGTTTTGCACAAAACAAGTCCACAGGGATTGCCTGTCCCTAATCAGAGAAACCTAGTAAAAGAAGGGATTTGGGATTGAAAATAATGAATGTGTTCTCAGATCTCACTAAGCATTACAAATTCTTCTCTCAAAATGCCAGGTCTAAGCTGATTGCAGTTTCCCATGTGTTTTATCTAGAATCTCCTTTCAGGGCCAAACTACAAGTGATGTTAACCATATATGTAGTTCTGTCCTTAAGTGCAGATGTGTGGTTGTTGTTGGGGTTTTTAAAAAAACAGATTCTTGAACTGGATCGGAACGTTAGCATGTCAGGGATGAGGCTTGAACCCTTTGCCCCTGCAGTGGGACTGATTTAAATAAGCGTGCCGGTCCTGAAATTCACACTGCCCTAATGCAATTTGTTTGAACAGAAAGCAAAAGCTTTGGCAAACAGGACTGGAAGTTGCATCAGAAAGTGCTCTGTCTGCATGATTCCACAATGAAGGACTGTCACAAGATATGCACAGCAGCAGGAAACCTCTGGGAAATGTGAAGACATCCCTAGCATGTAACCTAATCAGGTACAATCCAAAGCATGTCCTGATTTGGCTTGCTTAGAGCCAAATGGAGAAAGCTTCATTCACTTAGAGCCAGTGGCGTAGCGTGGGTTGTCAGCACCCGGGGCAAGGCAAGTAATTTGCGCCCCCTAACCCATGGATTTGCGCCCCCTAACCCTAACCCCCAGATGTTGCGCCCGGTGCGGCCGGCCCCCCCTGCACCCCCCACGCTACGCCACTGCTTAGAGCCAAATGGAGAAAGCTCCATTCACGAGGCACTGCCTCTACATGGCTCCTTCAAGAGGAAAGATGGGATACAGGTTCAATAAATACATAAAATTTTATTATCTGAGAGCTGGGGTATCTGATCCTCAATAATTTATAAGGAACCTCTGAAGCAATTCCTGCTGTTTAATGCGAAGGATTTTCTCTTGATTCACCACAACTTCTGAAGAACAGCTTCTCTTCACTTCTTCTCCTTTGGAATATTTAATATCTGTACTGTACTTCTTTCTTTCTCCCCTCTTTGTAGGTACTCATGCTGGATTGAAGCAATCTTTATCTTTTTGCAAGCTTCCCTTGATAGCTATGTGTGGAACTAAAGAGCGCTCTCTGTTTTTATTATGTATTCTGTGTTCCAATTTTGTGTTTTTATGTTGAGAAGCACCCTGTGATCTTTGGGTGAAGGGTACTATACAAATTTAATAAATGATAATATTATTAATGATATATGGCAGCTATCACCCATTCTTCCCCATTTTTGGCATGAAGTTTCTCTCATCTCTGCTTCCCTTCTGATTTAACCAGAGTTGTGCCACTTTATTTTGTGCTATGTCAACGTTCTACTTAGGTAACCACCGTATTATTCCTTTGTATCCTTTTTGACTCTAAGTTCCCCATGGTGCACCGTGACTCTCAGCTCAGGACCCAGACATGTGTTCCTCCTGAAATCCACAACGTGGGTCAACGTGTGGTGACAATAACAGACCACCCCAAGTGAATGGCTCTTCCAAGTTAGGGGTGGCCAACTTCAGACCTAGGTAGGGGTCCATGGGTCTCTTCCCAAGCCATGTCCCTCCCCAACCCTGCTCCATACCTCCCTCAACTGTTTTGTCTGGCTAGAATGTGTTCTTGGGTTGTTATAAAAATCTCTTGCTTACCTGGATTGAGATGTAACTCTGACTTTTGCATGGCTGGAGTAAAAAGGTAAAGGACCCCTGGATGGTTACGTCCAGTCAAAGGCGACTAATGGGGTTGTGGTGCTCATCTTGCTTTCAAGCTGAGGAAGCCGGCATTTGTCCACAGACAGCTTTCCGAGTCATGTGGCCAACAGGACTAAATGCTTCTGGTGCAACGGAACACCGTGATGGAAACCAAAGTGCACGGAAATGGCGTTTACCTTCCTGCTGCAGTGGTACCTATTTATCTGTTTGCACTGGTGTGCTTTCAAACTGCTAGGTTGGCAGGAGCTGGGACAGAGCAACAGGAGGAGCTCACCCCATCGCGGGGATTCAAACCGCCGACCTTCTGATCGGCAAGCCCAAGAGGCTCAGTGGTTTAGACCACAGCGCTGCCCTACTGGAGTGTAGCCCCATCACTGTTGCCTCTGTCCCCTGTCACTTTTCCTTCTGGCCCTACCCAGCACTGGCAAGCAGGACCGAGAAGATTCCCCATGAGGAAATGCAGTCCTTAGGCTGAAAAAAACGTTTTCAGTCCACATTGCTAGTGAAAAAGCTCTGATTTCCCATATATCCTTTGAGCGTGAGTGAAGAGACGGAGAAGTATCTGATTTAAAGATATAAAGTAACTTCTCCCCTCCCTCCCTTTCTCTCTTTCTCTCTTTCCTCCCGAAGCAGCGCAAATGCTTTGAAAGATTCTATTCTAGGAAAGGAACTGAAATAATTTTAAACGGACCAATTTACATATTTCTGAAATAACATGCTTCCCTTCATAACAGATCCTTAGCTGTCAGGATTGTTTCAAATTGAGGCAAAAATTATACTGTAGATTAAATTCTCACAGCTGATACATTTGTAACAATAATACTTAACCGTCTTTAACTCTCAAATAAAAAATTGCAGCAGATTGAGGCAAGGCAGAAAGAATGCATAATACTGGGATCACATTAACAACACCTTCCGAAGGAAACATTAGAACTCGCACAGACAAAACACTAATTAGTATGAAACGGTGCAAAGGTATAAAGAGACAGCGTTGAGCATTAGAAGGTCTTTTCTCTGCCTAACCTTGCTTCATTGTTAACTCTTTGATCCTACACTCCTAATCTGTGTAACTAATTAATCTGAATAGGTAGCCAAGTATGTATGTGGGTACTTTTGAGCAATATTGATAAATACAGACGGAACATCTTTCCAACTGTAATGACTTGTTTGCCACATCTTCCAGAAGTAATAATATATCTTCCCTCTAAATCCGTTTCACCTGGCGTCAGCAGAACATAAAAACATAGTAATCATCATCATCATTTATTATTTGTACCTCACCTATCTGGCTGGGTTTCCCCAGCCACTCTGGGCGGCTTCCACAGAGACCAAAAATACACTAAAATGTCACACATTAAAAACTTACCTGAACAGGGCTGCCTTAAGATGTCTTCTGAATGTCAGGTAGTTGTTTATCACTTTGACATCTGATGGGAGGGCGTTCCACAGGGCGGGTGCCACTACTGAGAAGGCCCTCTGCCTGGTTCCCTGTAACTTGGCTTCTCGCAGGGAGGGAACTGCCAGAAGGCCCTCGGCGCTGGACCTCAGCATCCGGGCAGAACAATGGGGGTGGAGACGCTCCTTCAGGTATACTGGACCGAGGCCGTTTAGGGCTTTAAAGGTCAGCACCAACACTTTGAATTGTGCTCGGAAATGTACTGGGAGCCAATGTAGGTCTTTCAAGACCAGTGGCGTAGCGTGGGGGGTGCAGGGGGGGCCGGCGGCACCGGGCGCAACATCTGGAGGTTAGGGTTAGGGGGCGCAAATCCACGGGTTAGGGGGCGCAAATCCACAGGTTAGGGGGCGCAAATTACTTGCCTTGCCCCGGGTGCTGACAACCCATGCTACGCCACTGTTCAAGACCGGTGTTATGTGATCTCGGTGGCCGCCCCCAGTCACCAGTCTAGCTGCCGCATTCTGGATTAGTTGTAGTTTCCAGTCACCTTCAAAGGTAGCCCCACGTAGAGCACATTGCTGTAGTCCAAGCGGGAGATAACTAGAGCATGCACCACTCTGGCGAGGCAGTAAGAGGAGCCTGCTGGGTCAGGCCAATGGCCCATCTAGTCCAGCATCCTGTTCATACAGTGGCCAACTTGATGCCCGTGGTAAACCCTCAAGTGAGCACCAGAGCAACTTTTCCCTCCTGTGGTTTCCAACAACTGGTATTCAGAAGCACTGCGACCTCTGATTATGGGAGCAGAACACAGCCAGCCTTATTGTCTATACATCTGTTCAGTCCTCTTTTAAAGCTGTCCAAGTTGGTGGCCACCACTGACTCCTGCAGGAGCAGTTTCCATAGTTTAAATATGCACTGGTTGAAGAAGGAATTTATTTTATCTGTCCTGAATCTTCCAACATTCAGATTCATTGGATGTTCATGAGTCCCAGTGTTGTGAGAGAGGGAGGAAACCTTTCCTCTATCCACTTCCTTCATGCCGTGCATAATTTTATTAACTTCTTCATGTCACCTGTAGCTTGCCGTTTTTCTAAAGTGAAAAAAAGTCCCAAATGCTGCATTTTTTCCTCACAGGGAATGGCTCTACCACTTTGATTTTTCCAGTTGCCCTTTTCAATGGCCTTTCTGAAGTGAGGCAACCAGAACGGTACAGAGTATTCCAAATGCAATTATACCATACATCTGTATAATGGCATTATGATACTGGCAATTTTATTTTCAGTTCCTTTCCTTTATATATATATTTGCAGCTGCTATATGCAGAGGGCTCATCCAGACTTCCTTTTGTGCCATGTTTCTAGGCACAGGTCTGCGCTTTAAAGCTCTGTGTCCCAAGTGGTCCCCCCCTCCTTTTCTTTTTGCCTCAGTGCTTTCCCTGCAAAACCCACTCTTTACTGCTGAAAACAATTTTGTGGAAAACCCAATTGCCATTTGTTCCGATTCAGCATTAAAGAGTGGTTTTGCCTGAAGATAGCAGTGCGGCAAAAAAAGTGTTGATGAGCCCTGAGTTGAGAGAGGGAGAGTTTAGACAGCAAACATCCTTCTATCAGCTCAAGTAGAAGCAACTGCCAACTGATGCCTTCTTTCCTGGAATTGTCTCCTGGAATGACCATTCCACCTGTGTGCAGCAAAAGAAGAGGTGTGATAACAAACCCTCCTTCAGCTGTAACCAGGCGTCTTTTGTATCTTCAGCTTCCAATACTGTCTCCAACAGCAACCATTCCACCTGGGTGTAGCAGAGGAAGAGTTGAGAGAACAAGACGTCCTCCATCAGTTCAGCTAGGACCAATTGCCATTTGGCTTCCCGTTTCCTGGAATCATCTCCTTCAGTGACTATTCCAAATGGTCATTATATAACAGCAGGGGGAAACTGGCCCTGCATATGCTTCTTTTCCTCTCCACCCCCTGTTCGTATTCCTTTGCAGTGGATGTTTTAGTCCAAAACATCTGGAGGGCACCAGGTTGGTGAACACTGTTGCAATTCTTACTATTTAATTATTATTAAATATATAAATAAGGGGAAGAAATGGAGGCAGTGAGAGATTTTGCTTTCTTGGGCTCCATGATCACTGCAGATGGTGACAGCAGCCACGAAATTAAAAGATGCCTGCTTCTTGGGAGAAAAGCAATGGCAAACCTAGACAGCATCTTAAAAAGCAGAGACATCACCTTGCCGTCAAAGGTTCGTATAGTTAAAGCTATGGTTTTCCCAGTAGTGATGTATGGAAGTGAGAGCTGGACCATAAAGAAGGCTGATCACTGAAGAACTGATGCTTTTGAATTATGGTGCTGGAGGAGACTCTTGAGAGTCCCATGGACTGCAAGAAGATCAAATCTATCCATTCTTAAGGAATTCAGCCCTGAGTGCTCACTGGAAGGACAGATCATGAAGCTGAGGCTCCAATACTTTGGCCACCTCATGAGAAGAGAAGACTCCCTGGAAAAGACCCTGATGTTGGGAAAGATGGAGGGCACAAGGAGAAGGGGACGACAGAGGACAAGATGGTTGGATAGTGTTCTCGAAGCTACCAACATGAGTCTGACCAAACTGTGGGAGGCAGTGGAAGACAGGAGTGCCTGGCGTGCTCTGGTCCAGGGGGTCACGAAGAGTCGGACATGACTAAACGACTAAACAACAGCAACAAATATATAAATTGCCTCAAGTTCTTCGGCAGAAAGGTTGTATATATTTATGCATCCAATAAATAAATAGTATTGTTACTAGATTTATATACTGCCTTTCATATGTCCGGATAGCTCAGTTGGTTAGAGCATGGTGCTGATAATGCCAAGGTTGTAGGTTCAATCCCCGTATGGTACAGCTATGTATTCCTGCATTTCAGGGGGTTGGACTAGATGATCCTCAGGATCCCTTCCAATTCAACAATTCTTTGATCATGCTGGAAGTGATTTAAATATTAAATAGCCAGAAACTGTGATAAGACGACAAGAAAAAGAAAAAAAGGTACCTGCCAATTAACTGACTACTTTCTCTTCTATCACCACCTTCCATCTTGGTGGATGTCACATGCCAATTAAGTACAATTAAAGAAGCTTATGAAAGCCTCCACGGGTTAAAGAGTCCACAGATGCACATCTATGCAAACATTTCATGCCACATCTATTCATCATGTAAGTATAAAAAAGTATACTTGAGTAATATAACCCACAATAAATACTGTTCCATGTTTTCACAAGCTTTCTAAGACCCTCTCTCCTCTACAACGTCAGCTAATCTTGTGATGGAAGGCCTTGAAATTTGAAATGTTGTTTTGACATATTTGACATATCCTTTTCATCAATGTCAAAACAAAATGTCAACATTTTTGCAATTGCAACCCTCTGTGAGGAAGGATTATGACGTCCACTCAGTGCCTGAACAACAGATTATTGGGGAGACTTCAGCAGGATAATTATTGATAATTATTTATTTGACAGTTTTACACATGCTTTGCTTGGCTTTAAACAAATCTGTGAAATATCTATTGACTTTTCTAAACCCAGAATGAGACTTTTCCACCTACCAGTTCTACATCTACAGTGGCTATTTTGCTAAGCAAAGTGTTGAACTGAGGCCTACATTGGTCAAATGGCCAGCTTCTGTGAGGACAAATATACAGGCCCACAGCCAGAAATTTTGTGGCAGGGTTCCTAAGGGTATATTATTAATTGACTACACAAAGTGAGGCCCTTGGTTTAACTGGAGCATTCTGGCAGTTTTGTCGTGTGTAATGTGAGCTGGTACAGAACAGTGGCTAAGACTAAATTCTATGTAAAGAACCCCCCAAATTGAATCTTGCCACTGCTGTGAACTTACTAGGTGGCCCTTACACAAGCCACCCACCTCTATCTGCAATGTAGGTAATAATAAACAGGGGTGAAGTAGGGATTACAGTTAGGTGAGGCATGTGAAATGCCATACAGATGTTAAGTATTGTTAACAGGGATGCGGGTGGCGCTGTGGTCTAAACCACTGAGCCTCTTGGGCTTGCCAATCAGAAGGTCACCAGTTCAAATCCACACGATGGGGTGAGCTCCCACTACTGTCCCAGCTTCTGCCAACCTAGCAATTCGAAAGTACACCAGTGAAAATAGATAAATAGGTACCACTGTCGTGGGAAGGCAAACGGCGTTTCCAAGGACTCTGGTTTCCATCACGGTGTTCTGTTGTGCCAGAAGCGGTTTAGTCCTGCTGGCCACATGACCCGGAAAGCTGTCTGTGAACAAACGCCGGCTCCCTCGGCCTGAAAGTGAGATGAGAGCCGCACCCCATAGTCGCCTTTGACTGGACTTAACCGTCCAGGGGTCCTTTACCTTTAATTGTTGTGTATTTATCTGCTCTTCTATCTTTTATTATTTGCTACTCTCAGTGTATGGTATTGTATAATATTAACTTAAAATGTGCCCTGCAATTATTTATATCGAAGATTGGCATATACATGTAAGTAAGTAAGTAAGTAAGTAAGTAAGTAAGTAAGTAAGTAAGTAAATAAATAAATAAATAAATGCCCTCCCTCTCACAGCTTGGTTCGTTCCAAGTCACCATTTCTCAGACCCAGTTACCTATTTGTAAAATGTAAGAAATAGTAACTTCAAATATGGTGGCTGTAAGGTGTGTGTGTGTGTGCATGCGTGCGCGTATGTGCAAACTTTAGAGGGGCCCTATATACTGTATAATAAAAAAGTTCTAGTCTGAACTGTTGTTGCATCCAAACCAGCCACAGCAGGTAAGGCTGGATGGAAACTGCCATTTATTGCAATTCTTGTGAAGATTCTCTTACCGAATGAGAATTTTAGGATGTAGCCCAACAATAACAACACTATTTAACCTTGAGGGGGGAAATGTTGACACAGTATTTATGCGTTATTTATTGCAGCAACAAATAAATCATAGAACATAAGGTGTCAGTCTCCAGAGATCCTTCATTCAGGTGTTACAAGTCTTTCCTTTTATTTAAAGGAAACAGGAAAAGAAAACATGTTAGGCAGGATATGTAGAACAGATATGAATGAAGTTTTGGAAGACAGTTGAGCATCCATCAGAAAGGGAGAATGATTTATGTATTCGAAAAAAGCAAGGGGAGGGAAAGACAAGGAAGAATGAAAATGGAAGCCAAGCCAGCTGTTGTTGTTGTTCTTTTATTGTTATTGTTAGCCTTGAGGTTCACAGCAGTACCTTGAACCTGGCCCAGCAGTAAATTATCAACTAGGAGCAGAGTTGCATACTGTGTATAATCTGCTCCTTTGAGTCATCTGGCTGCTGGATTCTACACTAGTTGAAGCTTCTGAGGTTACCAGTGCATGGACCACTGTAGCCTGGCTCCTGTGGTCCAGGAATGGTCACAGTAACTCAAAACAGCCTCTTTCCAATGTCCATACCTATTTTTTTGTGCAGAAGTCTGTATTTGCCTCAAGTTTACTTAATCCTGACTATGTGAATACTGACCCCCCCCCCCGTATATAATCTTAAGTGCAAAATTAAAAATAACACTGAGCAGAGAAATAAGTTTCATAGATATGTCTCGGTATACATTTCATCAAGACAGAAAACTCATTCTAAATGTCTGAGCAGAAGAGTTTATCATCTAGAAGGTAAGGGGGGAAATACCAATGTATGTGCACAGATTTCCTCCCCTTATATAATAATAATAAAATATTATTTATACCCTGCCCATCTGGCTGAGTTTCCCCAGCCACTCTGGGCGGCTCCCAATCGAGTGTTAAAAACAATACAGTATTAAATATTAAAAACTTCCCTAAACAGGGCTGCCTTCAGATGTCTATAAAAATTAGATAGCTGCTTATTTCCTTGACATCTGATGGGAAGGCATTCCACAGGGCGGGCTCCACTACCGAGAAGGCCCTCTGCCTGGTTCCCTGTAACCTCACTTCTCGCAATGAGGGAACCGCTAGAAGGCCCTCGGTGCTGGATCTCAGTGTCCGGGCTGAACGATGGGGGTGGAGACGCTCCTTCAGGTATACAGGGATGAGGCTGTTTAGGGCTCTAAAGGTCAGCACCAACACTTTGAATTGTGCTCAGAAATGTACTGGGAGCCAATGCAGATCTCTCTTCAGTAGACCCCAAGAAAAAGCTCAGAAGGAGGAATACCATAGCATTATTTTGTCACTTGTCTGCTGTCACCAAAGTTCTCCCAAAGTCACTTACCTATTTTTTTAAAAAAAATATGCCCAACTTCAAAGCATTGTGCAGTCAAGTTAGCTGCTTTAAAGAAAAACAGAGGATGTTTTGCATGTTATTTCATTAATATATATAACATGTATACACTGACAAAATTAAAGGGTATAATAAATCTCTTTTGTAAAGACATCTTTAGAATGTAGATACACAATACTATTAACCTCATAGGAAAACAACAGAATTTAAATAACTTCTTTCAAAATTAAAAACAGTTCCCATCTAAAGAATTCACTAAGAGGGGACAGTTGGAAATTGAATATTTGATATTCCTAGCCCATCATAAACTTTCCCATGCATAGATCCTACAGATGCTACCTTCTTAGCCTCCCAAGAGAGAACCATCCCCTCCGCTTGAAAATATTTTGAGGTTTGTATAAAGCAGGGGAAAGGAAGAGAGAAACATTATCTGCCGCTCTGGATCTGAACCTCAAAGGTTTCTTTGACGCAAGTGTGAGCTTGACCACGTGAACGTGGTTTCAATTCTTCCTCCCCAAAGCTCACTTGAAACAGACATGAACATACTAGCCATTGGAAGCAAATGGCTTTGTTACTTTGATGGTTTGCAGATTTCATAGCTGTCCTTCTCCCCGTTCCATCTAAAAGTGAAATGATACATTGTAATTTGGATTATAATTTTGTTTTGATGATTTTAATTGATAACAGACAAAGGGGGAGAAATCTGCAAAGATTTTTCTTCTCTCTGCAGAACATATGATATGTCTATGTCCCCCACCCTTTGGTAAACATCTGCGTATAATAAAAAGATGCTGTACTAAAACTACATTTCCTTTACTTTCCCTCAGAATTTTTTGGGGGATGATATTCCTGATGTAAGAAAAATGAAGCTTTTTTCCATCGCTCAGGAAGTCCTTTCACCTTCAGTACTCTAGGTGACAATTATAAAAATTTTCCCACTTTAGTTTTTAATGACATCAGAGGAAGTTTTTCCACACCCTTTATTGTTATCAGCTCAACCTCATCAATACAGATATTGGACACCACAATTTATTATTTTTTGTTTTTAAAGGAGGGGAAATCTCAAAAAGGTGTTTATGCAACATTATTATGAAATTTTTACCCCATTGCATCAAATAATATGCTTACTTGTTCAGTTTTATTTTTATTTTAAAGAACATTTTGTTCTAACTTAATTGCCTGGTTCCACACAAGTACTTTGTTAAAAAGCCTCACATATTTGTATAGGCATGCAAATCAAAAGAGACCAAGAACTGTTCAGACCTGCTCCATCTCTGTTGTGCTAAGGGACTTATTCATTCAGTTTATCAGCTATATAAAAAATAAGTGTGCTGTACTGTATACACCTACCTCTTAAAAGAATTGCTAATACTATCAAAGCTCTTACGAAAAACCAAAGCAAGCCAAAAGAGACTCACAATACCATGCTATAATAGGAATTTCAACTCCTGTGAAATCGCTACTGTAAACGTTAATAAAAAGCATACTTTTTCTTTTAAGGCTATACACCGACTTTTGTTCTCTCTTTTAAAAACCCTTACGCGTTTTCTTCTTTGGAGGGTGTAACAGTTTAAACATGAGGTGTGAATTAGAATCAGTGGTGGGAGAGCTAAAACCAAAATGATCAGAGGGCTGCAATGACTTCCTTGCAAGAAAAGGCTACAACGTTTGGGGGGGGGTTGTTTTAAAAAGGGCAAGTAAAAAAGGGCATGGCAGGGGTTTAAAAAGTACATGTGGTGTGGGGGAAAGTGATTAGAGAGTTTTTGTCCCTCTCTTCTTTTTCACACAGTGTATAGTTCGACTATGGAATTCAATTCCAGAAGATGAAGTGATAGATACTAATTTGAGTGGCTTTGAAAGAGGGTTAGACAAAACCAAAGACGATAAAACTACTAGATAGTGGCTACTAGACACAGTGGTTCCATGGGGGCTCCAGTACCATCTCCAGGAAAAAAGCACCATGGAAGGCTATGGCATTATAGCTTTGCTGGTGGGCTTCCCAGAACCTGACCTCTGTGGAATACAGGATGCTAGAATCATAGAATTGCAGAGCATCATCTAGTCCAACCACCTGCAATGCAGGAATCTTTTGCCCAACATGGGGCTTGGACTAACAACCCGGAGATTAAGAGCCTCATGCTCTACCAACTGAGCTATCCCAGCTAGACTAGATAGGCTGTTGGTCTGATCCAGCAGGGGTCTCGTATACTTGGAAGGATTTCTCTGCAACATCAAGACACCTAAAAAGATTGCCAAATACTTAGGCCCTGCCTTAGGGAATGCCAAATGTTTGATAGCCAAAGCATAGATTTTTTTGCACCAAACTTGGAAGCACACTTTGCTCTTACACCCACAAGTATTTACTTTTAGAATGTACGACTGTCCCCATTTACCAGGAACAGTCCAGTTTTTTGGGAAAATTGTGACTGGCAAATCACGGCTTCTATTTTGTCCCAATTCGCCTTTTTAGGAATGCCTTAATCTGGGTTTCTAGAGTTGTCATTCTTCAACTCCCTCTTTGGGGTAGCTGGACGATCTTGGTGAAAGGTGAATATAACATCATAAGTTTCTTCAGGAGACCAGAAAAATGAAGAGAACTGATTTGATTGATTACAACTTTAGCACTGAACAAGTAATTAGAAGAAAGCCTAATCTTCATGAATGTATTGTGAATCCTAGCTTGTGTAGAGTGACAGATTGAGACTGACCACAAACTGAGCCGCTTCATATTCAAATGTGCTAGAACTGCTAGGAAAACATGCATTGAAACATATTTCATACTGAACATTGAGGGGCCATGAAGTGCACAATCTGCCATCTGATATGTTGGCAAGGCTCATTCAAACTGATGGATAATAGATTGCCACGTTAACTATAGTCATCTTTAGGTGTTATAACCCCCCACGTGAGTAGCATTTATGTGGGGATAAGAAACCCCCAGATGGCTGTTTTAGTGGGGGGCAGGCAGCATTACTCCTTTTGAACAGGAGCAGAGCTTAGCCGTCATACATGGTGCCCACAACTTCATTTAAATTTACCCCCAAAAAATGTATTGCCCCTGCCCACTGATCTATGAATGTTTGGCACATAGAGGAAAGATCCTTGGGTCATCAGAGGTCTGCAGTCTAACCTTAGCTTCCAATTTAACAGGTCCTATTGAGATTAAGGACACAAATAGAGGGAAAGAAGAAGAAAACAGCACTACAACTTTAAATAACCAAGGGCAGCCAAACTATGCACTTATTTCCCATTGATTTGGATGTGAGTAAAACTTGACTGCCATTCTCTGGATTGTGCCCATTTGGCAGCAATCTGAAAAGGCACCGTCACCATATCTACATCCTCAATTGGACTGTATGAATTTGTTTTGGCACAAGAACCAGTACTACCCCTTCCCCCAATTAACCATATTCTTTCAGGAGCTGGGATGGAGGGAAAGGCAAATCTTGAAAAACAGATTGGTGTACAGCATGGTATAAGAGTCTACTAATTCCTAAAGCAGACACAAAAATAAATAGGTGCAAGGCCTTTCATACAGGTGAACAAGCTTACTGAATTGCAACCAACGTCAAGGAACAACGTTGTTTGCAATACTGTGATCTGTTCTTTCCAGTTCTTTCCCCAGTGATCTGATAGAAGCTTCTCCTCTGCAAGCACAGCTGAAACGAATGGGAGTTTTGCAGAAACATATCCAGCCACAAACCGGCTTGGACAAGAAAGATTTCTTCTGGTACACACTCATAATGACAGCTGTAATATTCAGTCATTATTTTGTTTGATTAATTGATTAAAAAGAACTTGATTAAACTTGGTTAAACAAGTATCTCACTATTAGGTAGACAGCTGATTTTTTCAAAAAGTAATTTTGACTTTTATTAGGGTGTTTATTTTTTAAAAAACCCAAACCCTGCATTTTCTCCTGTGTGCAAGAGAAGGGGAAATCCCTCTTCTATGGCAGTATCTGCAGCAGCATGGGCTTAATTTTTTTTAAAAAGTATGTTCCTCTCTTTAGAACGGATCTGTTATTTAATGTGCAAATGTGAATAGATTAAGATTGCACTCCTAAGCATACTTAATAGCGTGCAAGTCCCATTGAGCTCTGTGGGACTGAATTCTGAGCAAATATGTTTACGACTGCATGCAACTGATAAGAACTCCAGTCCTGTACACACTGATCTGTGAGCAACATAAGTCAGTGGGACTTGCTTCTGAATAAACATAGGATTGTACTAAAGGATTTAAAAACCGACTGACAAACGCACTGAGATTTCAGTGTGAATCCTTCCCGCAAAACAGTGATAGCCTCAAGGCATACAACACATGCCCTGCACCTGAGCTATATACAGTGTCCCCAATCCAATAAGTACTTCACCTCTGGAAGCAATCAGATCATATTTTAGAAATAAATACAAGAAAGGATCCAGGTACTGGAAATGTAACTGTTATTAACATCTGCTGAAGCATAGTCATCTGATGCAACCGATGAAGTGGACTCTCCGCTGAAAGCTTATGCCGTAATAAATCTGTTTAGCGCCACAAGACTCTCTTGTTGTTTTTGCTGACTTTAAACCATTCGAAAACCCTTGCCTTTTAAAATATTTCCCTCTTTCCGGGTAATGTAGCCTTCACCAAGAAGCATAAGACTGACCACACAATGGTAAGCAAAACTTCTCCTGTAATAAATAAGCCCTGCAGCCGGAAAAAGGCACGGTCCCCACTATGCGTAGCAAGTGGTTTTTCAGTACGCTTGTTTCTCTTGGCAGGGTTTAGACACATCTTTCTAGTTAACAAATGTATTCTGCTGTCAGCTCTTTTCAAGAATTATGCTCCCTGCCTGATGCCAAAAACCTCTTTAAATATTAATAAATAACTCAAAGGTATCTTAGATAGTCTGCACTTGAGGAATTATGCTAATGTTTTTTGTGATGAAAATATGAGAAACTCCCCCCCCCCACTTCCTCCTGGCTTTCTACAGTTTGCATGTAGACCTCCCAGATCCACTGCAGTTCACCACTGAAAGAATTTGCTTGAAATGCAGTGGGCAATCCATTTTAAAAAGAAAAAAGGCAGTGGCAAAAATTCCCATTGACTTCAAAAGCAAATCCATGTTGGGGAATCAATTATGGAACAATACTGTAGTCAAGCACACAGACTAGACGACTTACCATGTTTACCTAATCATTTGCTATGAGGGACACCTTCCATGGATGTAGGTGGAGATGAGACAAGCCCATCAGGGTTGTATTGGGGAAAGTGAAAGACAGCTCAGGAAGAATATTTCGATCAAAGGTTATTAGCCAAACAAGAACAATGGAATGCTGATGTTCAGAAATTGTATGCTACTGAATACCATCTAAATACTGGCAACTGTGGGAGAGAGATTGTGTCTTCATGCTTACATGTGGGATTGCCAGAGGCAATCTCATGATCTCGATGGACTTTTGGATTGATTCGGCAAGGCTGTTCATGTGTTATCCTTGAATGAATGAATGAATAAACGAATGAATGACAGATGCGGAAAAGAAGTGGCAACACAGCATCCATTAAAATCAATAAACTGGACATCTGGACATCACGCATTGTAATGAATGGTCAGGAAAAGCCTGTTCCACCTGCAGCTTTGCCTCTTCTGTATTCCCCCCTATAAATTTATAGAAATTTAAAGTGGCATATATATTCTTTTAATTAATAAATAAGCATGAATAGAGAGATGCAGCAAGTCACCTGATCTGCTACCCAAAAGGGATTATTGTGTAGAAACCTGTTTACAAGTCTATGTGAAGCTGTCTGCATGTGTTTTCAACAGCACATTTGTTAAACCCCAAGTTTATTTGTCTTGGCTGCACCAATTTTATCCAATGGTTAAACAACATCCCCAGGAATCAGAGAAAGTAGATTGATGAGAAGGTTTCTAAGATCCCTCCAGCTCCAGCCCTAATTAAAAACTCATTAAAAAATAAAATTCCTATATTCCCCCCATAGCATTGCTTTATATTATATTCTACAGCTTCAGTGGATTAGTGTCATAATCAATCTAGAACTTGTAGAAAACTGAGACTTCTGCTTACTCTGCAGCCAGTGTTCTCCCAATATTGGTTTGAGAAGCTATGTACTCATGACATTCGTCACAGTCCATATCTATCCTGTATGTATCCAGTCATTTCACAAGAAATGCTGTGTTTTGATGCTGCTATAGATGGGGAGGGGATCCCCCTAAACCTTAGGAATGAATAAAGGCTAGGATTTTGATTAATTGGGATATGGATTAAAACATAAACTGCAGTTGTACCAGACAGGGGATTCCTGGGCTGGCTTATGCAAACCAACCTAGCTCAGCTACTGCTATCAATAGAACAATAGAGGGCCACTGACTTCTTTCCCCAGGTGTGAAAAGAGACTGGGGATTTGGGAGGTTGCCAGGGTAAGTGTTCTGGGGGTTTCTGGGAGGAAGAAGGGGAGAGATACATCTTTGAGGGAAGCAGCCTGAAGATTGCCTGCTCAGTAGCCTCTGGAAATGTGTATGCTGTAAGTTCTGGACTCCCTCCATACAGACCAAAGGTGTAAATAAATTATTATTATTATTATTATTATTATTATTATTATTATTATTATTATTATTATTTCCCTGTCCATCTGGCTGGGTTTCCCCAGCCACTCTGGGCGGCTCCCAATCGAGTGTTAAAAACAATACAGCATTAAATATTAAAAACTTCCCTAAGCAGGGCTGCCTTCAGATGTCTTTTGAAGATAAGATAGCTGCTTGTTTCCTTCACATCTGAAGGGAGGGCGTTCCACAGGGCGGGCGCCACTACCGAGAAGAATAAACCATATTCCTTAAAGCACAACAGTTTCTGCTGTATCTTCTATTCTCCATTGGCTCTTGCCACCGCTTGGCAGACAGAGGGGCAGGCAAAATGTTTTGTAACAGTACAGTTCCCCTCAGAACCAGCTTTGATCCAAATTAAGGCACAAACCACACTCCTGCGGTTTACAATACTGTAGCTGAAATTCAGAAGCATACGGCTTCCAACTGTGGAAGCACAGTACAGCCATTGTGGCTAGTAGCAATTTATAGCCTTATCCTCCATGAATTTATCTAATCCTCATTTAAACCATCCATGCTGATGACCCTCACTGCCTCCTGTAGTTCCACAATATCACTATGCACGGTTCAACGGACTTTCATCTGTCTTGAATCTTCTAACATTCAGCTTCATTGCCTGTCCATGAGGTCTAATGTCACAAGAGATGGATAAAAACTTTATCCTATCCACTTTCTTCATGCCATGCATAATTTTATAAAATTCTATCACATGATAGTAAGAAAGTACTTGCTTATTTTCTAACCAAAAAGTTGCAAACACTCCAAGCTTTCTTCATGGGGGATTTGCTCCATCTTCTTGGAACATTTTGGTTGCCCCTTTCTGAAACTTTTCCAACTCTACAATAACCTTTTTGTAGAAAGGTGGCCAGAACTATTTATGGTTTTCCAAGTGCAGTCCTGCCACAGATTTGTATAATGACATTACGATATCAGCAGTTTTATTTTCAATTCCTTCCCTACTGATCCCTAGCATGGAATTTGCCTTTGTGGCCTCTGCCACACACTGGGTTATCATCTTCACTGAGCTATCCACTAAGACCCCAAGGTCTCGTTCAGGGTTCTAGAGTGCATTGGTGAGCATCCATGAGAAGTCTCTTCCCACTTCAGATCATTGCTCTCCCAGTTGTGAAGGGCTCTAAACTGTGTACAGATGACATGCTGGAGAAAGCAGGGCTAGGCTATGTTTGATCCCATAGGAGGTGAATGAAGCACTAACAGGGCTAGAATTTGAGTCCTAAATAAAACTGGATTGGAGCTACTCTATGTTCTAGCATGCTAGAACCGTTAAGAGAACATGGATTAGCTTCTAAACAATACAGGATTCAGAAGTTTGCACCTTTGCCCAGACAAATAAAAAGTTTCACCTACAGATATCAAAACTCAAAGATCTGCTACTGTGATTTTCCACTTAGAATGCCAAGGTGATAGATTTGCTGAAAGAGTTTTTGGGCAAGTAATGCTAAACTGGAGGATGTGTCATAGTTTCTCTGTACAACATGTCTTTTGGTCATCTCTATCTGAGCCAGCTGATTCTATTTTCAAACCAGTCAGTCAGGAGAAGCCTGTTTTGTTAACATCACAGAAGCCAATGTGGATTTGTTTCATTTACCTCAGTACCTAAATAAAATATAATTATGGCTGCCAATAATCACTCTACAGTAGTAGTCACTCTACAAATCACTAAAAAAAAAATAGGGTTGAACTTATTTGCGTCAGGTTTTGTAACTGTTGAAAGACACCCCCAGTTTTCAACTATTTTCAGCGTTCATTGCCAGTACAAAAAACAACAACATTTAAAAGGGATAAAGTACTTCCAAAGGGACAACTGAAATAAGATAATATTTGGCACAGCCCTAAATAAAGGTCTGGTGTTCAAATCCCCCACACAATTCTCTGCAAAAAAATGCAGTAGTATTCTGAACCACAACCAAGGAAGAAGCACTCTGAGAAATTCATGGGTTGTAATAGGTATTTAAAATGCTTTCCAACTATAGGACATGAGATAACATGAACAGAGACACTAAGAAAACATAATTTAACTCAGATGCTGAAGGCACCTGAAATAAACCTGTGCTGAATGGCTTATGGTCCTGAAAGTAGAATTTGGCAAATGTTGGGGCAGCATAAAAGTTGTGCTGCACAATGCACCTTCATGTACTATTTCATTTGTGAGCGCTCTCCCTAAATCAGGGCACACGAGGTATACTTATTAGAGTAGCTACATAGCTGAGGCACATAAAAATATAAGTTCTTAACTAATGGTAAGCTGTCTGTTAAAATAACTTCAGGCCCAAACTAACCCCTGTTTTTTTTATAAAAACAAACAAACCACAAAATGGCCAAGGGCAGAGTGTGTCTGAGCAGAGGAGCGCAGACAGGGAGAAGCTGTTGCCTGGCTGCTTTTTCATCTGGGAGTGGGGAGTGGGAAGAGAGGAAGAAAGACAGGGAAAGTTTGGAACTACAAAGCATCACCCCTGCAGGTGAAGAAGCTGGGGAGGGAGGATGACCTTAGGCTGAAAAATGACTAGAGGGGGAAGGGTTAAATAATCTCTCCCCACCTGCACTTCTGCTCAAGTAGAACATGTTCCAGGCTGCCCTTAGTTTAAGAAAAAAAATACAGCACAAGAAAGAATCATACAACTCTCTGAAGCTCACTGAAGTTACTAGGTGGGTTTCTCAATGAGCCAAAGGTGGCTCTTCCCTGCCTCTGGTTGTCAGTTGTTGGTGTTGTTTAGTCGTTTAGCCATGTCCAACTCTTCGTGACCCCATGGACCAGAGCACGCCAGGCACTCCTGTCTTCCACTGCCTCCCACAGTTTGGTCAGATTCATGTTTGTAGCTTCGAGAACACTGTCCAACCATCTCATCCTCTGTCGTCCCCTTCTCCTTGTGCCCTCCATCTTTCCCAACATCAGGATCTTTTCCAGGGAGTCTTCTCTTCTCATGAGGTGACCAAAGTATTAGAGCCTCAGCTTCAGGATCTGTCCTTCCAGTGAGCACTCAGGGCTGATTTCCTTAAGAATGGATAGGTTTGATCTTCTTGCAGTCCATGGGACTCTCAAGAGTCTCCTCCAGCACCATAATTCAAAAGCATCAATTCTTTGGTGATCAGCTCTCACTTCCATACATCACTACTGGGAAAACCATAGCTTTAACTATACGAACCTTTGACGGCAAGGTGATGTCTCTGCTTTTTAAGATGCTGTCTAGGTTTGTCATTGCTTTTCTCCCAAGAAGCAGACGTCTTTTAATTTCGTGGCTGCTGTCACCATCTGCAGTGATCATGGAGTCCAAGAAAGTAAAATCTCTCACTGCCTCCATTTCTTCCCCTTCTATTTGCCAGGAGGTGATGGGCCCAGTGGCCATGATCTTAGTTTTTTGATGTTGAGCTTCAGACCATATTTTGTGCTCTCCTCTTTCACCCTCATTAAAAGGTTCTTTAATTCCTCCTCACTTTCTGCCATCAAGGTTGTGCCATCTGCATATCTGAGGTTGTTGATATTTCTTCCTGGTTGTCAGTTAGCTGTTAATGCAAATTCATCAGGTGCTTAAAGTAGCTGTTCACTCAGGCCTTCTTGGGGCTGTTAACCTTGAATGTTTTTCCACCTTGAAATTAGTAGAGGCAGACTTATGGGCCGTGTCTACTTTTCCCTTGCAGGTTTTGTTTTTTAATGAAAAACAGTTTGAGGAATGCAATCCTGAGGTGAAAAACTGCAAAGTGAGAAGCTCAACTTATGTCCCCTGTCCAGTCCCTTTTGCAGTTTCAAAGACTGCCTGCCCCTGCTTTGGGTAAAAGAGTGAGGAGAGGGAAGTATTCATAATTTGTAGTTTGAGCCTGAAGAAATTTACAATACGCACCTGACCTTACCATCTTCTCATACGTGTGAGATATTTAACCCTTCCAGGGCATATGACCTGGTGAACTTCCTGCACACAGATCTGAGAGTCACAACTCACAACTGAAAGCATAAGAAACGGAATTAGAATAAAAAAGGTACCCATTTGCATTGGTTACAGGAAGGGCAAAATGAGTTTTTGATGAACCAGGCTGCCTATATGTGAGTGGCAATGCCTTGTTGGAAGATTTGGTCCTCTGTCATTTTTTAAATTTTATTTTTTACACTTCTAAAATATTTTTATATGTTTGTTTTCCTACTAATGCTTGGGGGAATTAATGATGTTATAAAATGGGGAAAATCTTATCAAAATTAAAGAAAGAAAAAGCTGGTATTTGTTTACAAGAAACCCATATAAAGAAAGGGTATGAAAGCTTTTTTTTTTTTTTTAAAAAAAAATTAACTATTTTTAAAATCACCGTGGTAAACAGTGGTGGGTTTGTGACACCACGGGCTGCTAGCTAATAGGTGTCATCCCCATGCAGATCTATATTCAAGCTCCTCTGTGTTGAAAACCAACATGACCATTTTCTCAAGCATTTGCCTTACAACAGAAGATGTACATCAGTTTGCACAGATGCAAAACTGCCTTCTCCAGACCCTTTTCAGAAAAATGAGCTGGCACACACCGTAAGCTGAAGTCTGATTCTTCCTATCAAACATGCAATGACTTTACTCGCATTATTCATCTTTGTCACTAACACTTCTCCCAAATGCCCCTTCTCTATCTCCCAGAGTCCCACCTTTGCTCTACTTTTAATTGAAAATTTACATATCATGCTTCTTTACACCTGGAAATGCCTACCCTTTGAACTAAATTGAGGTCCCCTGCTCAATGCTCATAAAAAGCAAGGCTGGCACTTCCCCTGTTTTAAACTGTTGCTTTGAAGACAGTTTCTGTATAATCCTTTTCAAACTGGATGGTGCCCAGGGATGTTTGCCTAATAAAGTACTTTAGAAAAGAGAATGTATTGTATTCTAATACTTGCAAATTAGATACAGGCTCACCTTTTGAAACTGGGAAATTCTTTACAGAATTATAAAGTAATAGAGATGGAAGGCAGAGCACAGAGGAACTGGAAACATTCATGATCTCTTTTTAACACCCAGATTATACTTTCTTTTATTAAACAATTGAAAGTAAATCTGAAAGGCCAATTAAGATTCTGCATTTCCCAAGACACTATAGAGAAGCCAGGTAGCTATGAGGGCTTCTCTCTTTTGTTTTACTCAAGTATTATGTTTTGGAAAGCAATTTGACTGCTAAGTACTTGAGATATTCAAGTTAATATATGTGAACTATGTTTCTACCGGAGAAGAAGGCAATAGCAAAATATCACATCTTTGGAATCATCTCCTTTTGACTGATCTGTCCAGAGTGATTCATTATTATAGGGCTGCAGGAGCAAGCGCACAGGCAGAGCTAGTTCTGCCACTACTGTTCTCCAGGTTCTCACCTTCAACCCAACCAGTTGTCAACATAACATCCAAACCATTCGACTCTTCGCAACTGTTTCATTGTGGACTGCGTTATAGTTATTACAGTATTTTAATGTACATAAAATGTTGTGTTTGAATGCATTGTATTTAAAATGCTGTAAAGGGATGTTTACCTCGGGCAGTAAGTTTCACTCTGGCAAAAGCGTCACAGAAGGCTGGTATTTTTCCTTTTCAGCGAGCTAAACTACCTGATGACTCATCACCAGAAGAAACACAAGTTTCAGAGCTCTTGCAACAGGAAGCTGAAACTTGAGAAGCCAGTGTGTGCTCGTTGGAGACGGCTAGTGGTCGCAGCAGGGGTTTCAGAGAAGCTCTGCAATGATGAACAAGCTTAGGATCTCCCTCTAGAAGCAGCGAAAGGAGTGTTTACTCAACTGCATAAAGGACTGGACCCCATTGCTGATTTGCAATGTGTTACTTTGTTACATTTATATTGTTGTTGTTGTTTAGTCGTTTAGTTGTGTCTGACTCTTCGTGACCCCATGGACCAGAGCACGCCACGCACTCCTGTCTTCCACTGCTTCCTGCAGTTTGGTCAAACTCATGCTGGTAACTTCGAGAACACTCTGCAACCATCTTGTCCTCTGTCGTCCCCTTTTCCTTGTGCCCTCCATCTTTCCCAACATCTGGGTCTTTCCCAGGGAGTCTTCTCTTCTCATGAGGTGGCCAAAGTATCGGAGCCTCAGCTTCACGATCTGTCCTTCCAGTGAGCACTCAGGGCTGATTTCCTTCCATGGAGTTTTCTTGGCAGGGATGCTGGAGTGGCTTGCCGGTTCCTGCTCCAGGTGGATCACGTTTGGTCAAAACTCTCCACTATGACCTGTCCATCTTGGGTGGCCCTGCACGGCATAGCTCATAGCTTCTCTGAGTTATTCAAGCCCCTTCTCCACGGCAAGGCAGTGATCCATGAAGGGGTTATCTTATTGTAACTAGTATTTAAAGACTATTCTGCAGTAAATCTTTTCAACTCATTTTTGTGACGGAGAGAATTCATTTCTACACAAGTTCCAGATCAGGGATTCTACTCAACAACTCAAACAGACTGGACAAGACATCAGACTGCGTAGCCTTCTTTAAAAACTGAATGTCCAGCCTCAGTAAGAATTCTATATGACTCAAAAGTCCCATTTCCAGCATTTAAAACAGCAATTGGTTCAAAGAAAAGCATTATCTCTTTTCTCTTATTGACCTTTGGTGTAATTATCACTCCTTAAAAGTTGCCCAACAATCACAATTCACAACTACAATTTTTTTTGGCATTTGTGTCCAGGGCAAAGAGATGAAGGCATGAAAGTTCACCATCTATAACTTTAGGCTACAAAGAGCTATGAATAATTATGCTCCAGTCCTTCCACTGATTATTGCTCCCCTGATAAGGACAGCATTTCCTGTCTTAAGCCAAAGTTATGTGTGTTCCCTTGGCTAAGGGTTGCTATTTATATTCCGAATATCTGTGCCAAGCAGGTGGTTCCTTTCCAGGTTGCATGTATGTGTTCAGCTGGGCCTATTTAACCAAAACAAGCTTCCTCTTGATAAAGTACAGCCCTGGTCCCCATTCCAGAATGTATTTATTTGTGCCATCATTCTTCTACTGACATCATACTGATTTTTATCCCTGCCACAAGCTCTTCCCATGACATCATTGGACCAAGCTGGGTCAATGTGTTTGTTTGCATCAATGTGTTTGTTTATTTGTCTGTATACTGATGTTTGCAAACGAATCCTGAATACATCCAAGAGCCACCTTAATTAAGAATCTCCATCCTCAACTAGTGAGTCTAATGTTGGACCATTGGTGACTGTGGATCCTGTCCCAAGCACCAGGAAAAGTGTATCCCTTGATGCTCTTATACCAGCCAGAGTCCCCATCAGGGTTTCTGATATAACTGAACTGTGCAAGGTTTCTTCTACAGAAGTGACAGAGGAAGCAGGTTTTCCAGATTTCCCTACAGGTCATTGTAACGGAGCCCAACATATTGACTCTTTTAGCTTCTCCTTTCTAATACCAATGTTCTGGCAATATTTAATAAAATTAAGGTAACTATGTCAAATTGAGGGTTTACCAAGAGCACAGATGAAAAATATATATCATATGGAACTTGAATAAGTACAATTAATACCAAATCCTTCCACCTGTTTCAGATTTACTTTTAAGACAACATTGCTTCCCTCTTTGTTTTTTTCTTGATGGTGTCTGTCTGAATCATCTATCTCCTTGTGCTTTTAAATTAACTTCTCTGTTACCAGTATCTGAAGTACAGGCTCTTGTTTCAATTAAAGATGCATCAAGCAAATGCAGGGACATTCAACATTTCAGATGTTGCCTTGCATCTATGGCAGGCACAGAGAACCTCTGAACCAGTGTGGGCCAAATTAGGTCCAGGAGGGATTCAAATTTGGCCTGAGAGGTGATTTGCCCCAAACCACAGTCACCTGTCCCACAGCTGACATCTTATGCAAAGGAACAAATGGGAACTTATGCTCTCCATTGTTTTTCAGCAAATGGGATTCACCACTTGTTAAGTGAAGCACTGTCAGTTCTAATCAGCTGACTGATGCTGAAAGCAGGCCCTTTTGAAGGCATACTTTCCACGGATTAGTAAATTGACAAGGTACTTGCTGTGAGCCTTCTATGCCCATTTGCAGCCTCACTATGCCAATCTGCAGAGGAAAAATGTCTGTTTGCAGCTACAGTTTGAATACAAACTGCACTTGCATTCAAGCAAAACAAAGCTTGCAGCAAGCCTCCCCAAAGTTGCCATCTGATGGCATCATGTGACCATTCTCTGTTCACGTGAGCCATTGCAAACCCAAGAGAAGCAACTAAAAAGAATGTCTAAATTCATTACTTTTTCCGTTCCAATCATTTCTGAGACATCTATCAAGACAAGACTGTCACATCTGAGGTTGCCACTTGTTGGAGGGGGGCAGTTGTTTTAAAATAATGGTCACCAACTCCAGCTTAGCATTTGCATCTCCCATGAAAATGACATGAGGCACATGAGACCCGGACATTCTGCTGCGTAAGACTAATTAAAATGAATGGAACTACACAGAGGCACTACTGTCAGACTTGCACAGCACAAATACCCAGCTGATTATGCCCCTGAAAATTATGATTACTTCAGTGAAGAACAAACTAAGGAGCAGTGTTGGATCATGGCATGTATGTTACATAGATTGCAGTGCCGAACAAGGTATCCACCCAGACAGTTTAAAAAATGATATATTTGTTAGTGATGCCCTAGGAATCTCTGTTTCCTCAGTAGGAAAAAGTCAGTTAACACTCTCCTGGTAATATTATGGAAGCAAAACATGTTGTAAAAGAGCTATTAAGAACTAGTCATATGTGTATAAGGAACAATGGCTTGCTTTTAATGCAAGGATGGGAAACTGTTGGTAAGGTTCTTATAAATATTACAGGGTTCTGTTTTTTCTTTCAGTCTCACCATGTCATTTCCTGAATTTCAGAGCTGATATGGCCAACAGTGGTTCAGGAACAAAGTTATCTTTTTATTTACAGCATTCCAGTTTATTGAAATATTTATAGTCCATCCATCAAAGCAGATGTAAGGGTTGGGTTCAGAACGCAAAGCAAAATCATAAAATAAACAACAATACCTGCTAAAATACACCATGAAACAAATAAAGTAGCTAAAAGCAACAGAGCTGGTTAACCAATAATCAATGTAGAACAAGGGTAGCCAATGGGGTCCCCTTCAAATGCTATTGAACTCCAATTCCCATCCCAGTCAATGAAAAGGGATGATGGGAGTTGTAGTCCACAACATATAGGTCACCACTTCGGCTACCCTTGACTTAGAAAATATAAAATATATGGGCAAATACGTCTAAACTTGGCACCATAACATTGTGCCACCTTATAAGGGGGTGGTATTCCACAGGAAGGCATCACCATGAAGACAGACCCTATCCTACATCACTGCGTAGTGAAAGCTTCCCAATAGTGGAATGTGGAGAACGGCTTAAAATTTTATATTCCTTCTTCCTAGGCAAAATATATGCCTAGGAAATATATGCCTATGTTGTAAGGTGGCTTACAACAGCTTAGATAAAGACAGTAGTAAAACTGTGTAAATGCGACCAACACATATATCCCTATATATTTTCACATTTTGCCCCATCTGGTCCCAGTAATGATTATAAGGATGGCTGATTGATGGCTACATAAAACAAGCTATTCAAAGACCGAAATTTCAGGTGGAAGAGATGAATCACTGGGTTTATTGTGATGGAAATAAGACTCAAAACTAGGGTATGGTATGAAGGCACATGAGGCCACCAAGTTGCTGAGGTCTGGTTAGTGTTTGAGAACTCTGTGTGTACAGTCTTGGATTCCACAACAGAAGCAAGGCAGGATATAAAAGAAAGAAAATAAAGAAAGAATAGCCACAGATTCTCTCCTGATGGTCCCAGTCATCAGACATTCCACTTTCTTGCTTATAACGCTTTGGCAGTGTGAAAGAGGCAGGCAAAGCTCCTAGAGTCAAACTAGGAGGGACATACAGTCTTTTCTGAAATAGTGAAGCTGAGACAGGCTATTTAGTACCAGTGCTATCTGCTGCAGATGCCTGTTTGCTTCTGCTCTGTGTTTTGGAAGTCAAACAGACATTATAGTTATTATAAAAGTTCCAGCACTTTCTGTTTCAAAGGAAGCTAATTTCTTCAGTGGATTTATTACTACTCATGGAAATGAGAAGCACCTAATGCCTTTTATACCCTGCCTTTTATACAGCTCCTATTCCCCATTCTGAAGATGTCAACAGGCCAAAATCGTTTGAGAAAAGACATCTTAGCTGGCAGAGACTGAACATACACTGGAGTAATTACTTTTTGCCTTAAGACTTTGGCATGCCTTCTACCAGAAATGCCTATTTCAATAAATGCCTACCACACCTACATATGAGTAGTGGCATCACAAAACATACTTGCAACTTCCCAGATTATCATTTGATAAAGAGCTTGAATTATTGCTGAGATAATGTCGTGCCTTTGATGTTAGATTGGAAAAGAACTGTAGAGGAAAGTACTGACGTACATATCTGGCTTCTTCCACCCTTTTCAAATAGCTTATACAACCACAGAACAGAAGGCAAAATAGTTAAAACTTGGAGGTGGGTTTTCCATTGCGTAGTAAAATGAATCTGGTTCTGTGCATAGTGAAAGCTATGTCTGCTTCTTATAAATGGAGGTAGTGAGAATTTCAGCCACTTTCAATATTTCCTTCTCTCTCTGTCTCTTCCCCTCTCTCTCCCTCTCCCTCTCTCTCTCTCTCTCTCCAGGAATTCTATCCGGAGCCAGCCCTAACATTAGCCAGAGTGAGGCAACTGCCTCAGGCAGCAAATGCTGGTTGGTGGGGAGGACAGAGCTGTGTGGGGACACAGCCCATCTTATACTTTTTAAGGTAGCCTCCTGCCTTCAGGTATGGTGAAAGCAGCAGTAATGTTCAACTGCTAGTCTAGACATTTTCTCTAAAGGAAATTTGTGAGAAGGCACCATCTTGTCCTTTGCCTCAGGCAGTCAAACGCCTTGAGTCAACCCTGATTCCAATGTGTTTTACTATTGGTTTTAGTATTGTTTTATAGCTTTGCTGTTACTATGACTTCTGTAATTTAAATGTTTTCTCTTTATCATTAGTTTTGTATTTCAACTGTACACAACCATTCAAGTTGTAAATTGGCAGGTTTTCTCAAGAGGAGACTGGATGGCTCCCTATTAGGAATGCTGTAGCAAGGAATTTGAGGCATCAGCAGCTGATAGGCCTTTGATTCAGTGATTTTATAGGAAATAAATAAAAACTGTTTGTTACCCTGAACTCCTTGAAGAAACAACAGGATAAAAAAATGTAATATATAATCATGTTTCAGTGTGTGTCAGAGTTTTTAAGGTATGCAGAACCATGATGGCAAACGCATCAATTTATACTACAATTGCCTTGACAGTGTTGTTTATGTAGAAGGGGAACAAGTATGTTAATTTTTTGACTTGCAATTGGATATTTGCATTTGATTTTGTTTGTTTGAATTTTCTGGGTTTGTTTGTTTGGTGGGTTGGTTTCTTGTTTTCATTTCAGGTGTGTGTAATTCCACCTTGGGATCTCCAGGTGAAAAGAAGATTATAAATATGTTTAATCTGACCATAAACATTTCCTGCTACTCATGCAGCAAATTCTCTGGATGACCAGTCCTGAAGTTAGCCTGGTAGATTGTGTCCAGACTGGCAATTTTTCACATTATGGTATTTGCATAATCACATTTGGCTGAATCGTGTGCTTTATATGAACATAACAGATCTACTCTCAGCCTGCACGGTATTGAAATTAAAGAGCATTAAGTGCCATTGTTCAACTCAGATAACTATCTGAATATGGCTGCAATGTCACAAGGCATTTTTTGAACATAGGAAGCTACTCATACCAAGACTGAACATTGGTCCATCTAACTTTGTGTTGCCTACACTGACAACTGCTCTCTGGGTTTTCATGCAAAGGTTTCTCCCAACCTTACCGAAAGATGCTGGAAATTAAATCTGGGGCCTTCTGTATGCGAAATATGTGCTCCACTATTGAGCCACAGGCTGTTACTACTTCACAACAACACATAGGAACATAAGAAGCTGCCAAATGCTGAGTCAAACCATTTACCCATGTTCCCCAATACTATCTACACTGACTGTCAGGAAACCTTCCTAGCCCTAGGATAAAACCTGAGAACTTCTGCATTCAGAACAGATGATCTACCACTAAGGTACAGCCCTTCTTATCACTGGGCATATGCCTGTCTGTATTAGAAGGTTCTTAACTGCCAACAGTTCTTATTGTTAATATACTCATTATACATCTATTTCCTTTGAAAATTGAGAGCAGCATATATGGTCAAGACCACCCACCCCCCAGCTTCAGTAATGTGACAGCAGCAGTTCTTCAGACTTAATTCACTATATGTTCATTTGTGACCTCAAGGATCACTTGGTTTCCCGCACATACTTCCTTATTAGAACACTTGGAGCACTGTACAAGTTTTTTTATATATATACACATCTATGCATTGTTACTTTAAAACAATAGGGCTTTTATGTATGAAGTTCATGCTTTGAAGTGAGGGCGCACACACCCTTTGTCCTGATGTGCCTCATGTCTATTATGAATTCACAACAAATAAAAAATCCAGAGCAGTTAGACAATAGAGCCATTGCATTCATGCCTCCACAATTTTTTTTTTTAAGAGTATTATTTCAGGAAGTCAGAAATCCCAACATGTGAAGCAGAGGGCTACCCCAGGTAGGCACAACCTGTATTTGGAGAGGTCCAGTTACAACGCAGTCCAGTGTTTTTTTCTGGAAATTTTGATGGAGGCAAAACCATTTGCTTTCTCCCAGGTCTCTTTCATTTAGGTAAGTGGGGACTTCCACATACGATGTGCTCACTGATCATGAAGGGGACTCAAAGCAAGAAACCCCAGCGTGGATCAGAAGGTCAGTGAGCAGAAGGAAGTTCATGGAAGGACCATTTTCCATCCCTTCCTTCCACTGCACCCTAAAAGGAACACAGTGTCCCTCCTCAACAGAGGACTGCTGGGAGAGCAGGGAACCTCCCTGAACTGGACTGAATTCTACCTGATTTGGGGTGACTTTTGATCCCACTGGAGACTTACCTGCCCAAACTTAAATTGTTTAGGAGGCCCCTGACTCTCCAGAGAGGCTTTTCAGGAGCTGAAGTTGGTTGTGGTGGGAACATTCTTCCATCCGCTTAATATAGGATCTATGCCCCTATGCTTTTCCTGGCTTTGGCATTTCTTGTGAGGCGGGGGAAGAGATGCTTCCTCAGAAAGGCAACTGATTTGTTTTGTTTATGTATTTCATTCCATTTATTAATCACTTCCTATAATACATCTCGGAGTGATTTAGCAATTAAAAATCAACAATAAAAACAAGTGTAAGTTTCACAAATAGAAACCATTTTAAATCCAATACAGGTACAAACTTTTTTTAAAAATGCATTGGACCATGCAGTCTCAGTTATAAGTTGTGAATGGTTCACACTAGGGCTCTACAGATCCCACTGACCAACCCAGCCCAGGACCATTCCAGGGCTGAGTGAACCTGGATCCTGGCCCCAAACAGATTTGGGAGCCTTGAACAATGCTTCATGAAGGTATAAATAAATGGGGGTAAGACAGCCAGCATGCACGTCCTCTTCCTGCCTCTCATCACCACCAGACTGCTTCCCAATTTGACAGCCCTAGATCACTCCAGGTTGTTCTGATGTGACCTGGGGTGATCTGGGCTGCTCCATCGCACTTCAGCCGGATCCCAGGTCAACCCAAATCAGCCTGATTGAGTCTGGGATCCAGGATTTGATTGGTGCTGGTGCACAGCCATAGTTCATACACACATACACATGTTAAAATGAACAATTCTTCTGCAATAGCTATAGAAAACCAAACCCCCATCTTTTCCCACTCACCAGGGGAACCCAACAAGCAAGCAAGCAAGCAAGCAAGCAAACAAACAAACAAACAAACAAACAAACAAACAAACAAACAAACAAACACAGAGACAAGATATGCCATTCACAACTGATGGTATCTTGAGTGACTGTGTTTTAGACTTTAAATATGAGAATTTTATGTAGCACTAGCTGGAGAACACTAAATATTGCCCTTACACAATAAACCAGTCATCCAGAAGGGTTCATAGGAAAACAGCACCTGGGCACTTCTCCTAGGTGTGACTATTTCTGCATTTGAAAATGGCAGGTTTGATATAACTTAAAACCATCTGAACCAAGTGCATAAAGTTTCCATAAAGTCATCATGAAGACATGGGAAATACAAACTATCTACTTAAGTGTCTCTTGTAAAAGTGAAAGAGGCTGAAAACAATCATTTACTGGCTTTGGGAGGACTCACCATGACAAAGATCAAAAACTGCCACTTCAAATAAATTCATATATATATATTATGTTCCATGTGTCTGTTCCGCACACAGCCAACTAGAAAGGCAAAGCTAAGAGATTTATATGTGTGGATGATATGGCAGTGTCAGGGGAAGAGGTTTAGATTTGTCAGTCTCTGGGGAACAGCCTGCACAAATGGAATGGGTTCAACTTGAAACAAAATGGCAGCAGACTGCTGGAATTTTTATTAATTAATTTTATTTCGTAAAATTTATACACTGCTCGATTGTTAAAAAACAAACAAACCCAACCACCTCAAAGCGGTTTACAAAAAGAGAAAACAATAAAATTCAGACAAAACTACAATACTTCAAAACAAAGAAAAAGTCAAAACACTAAAACAGGTTAAAATTCACACCAGCATTATTAAGCATCCAAGTAGGCTTGCCTAAACAAGAATGTTTTAGCAGGTACCAAAAAGAATACAGTGCAGGCACCTGCTTAATATCAACAGGCAGAGAGATGTCACATTAAAGTGCAGATGTTGTCACATTAAACAATGTTCTTACGTATCACCGATACGTATCACCAATACGTATTGATACATATCACTGAGTACATTCCACATTGTTTTAGTTCATGCTCTGTAAAACACAATAATGAAATATTAAAGCATCCATTTCTTTAGTTAAGAAAGCTACGTAATTTTCAATAGTGAATGCTGTAAAGTTCACAGTTCAACACACAATCACTTTCAACTGGTAAATATTAAGACTGTGGCACACGTTAATTTAGGCATGCCTGAAAGGGCATGATATTTCCCACCCTTATATCCTATCAAAAATTGCTTTTGAAGCTCACTTCTGTTTAAAAAGAAGTTTGATATGTTGGATGCTCTTTGGGAAGCAGCAATTCTTAATGCCTATTTGGCATTTAGAATTAGGTGTTCATTATTGTACCTATCCAAGCTTGAAACTTTCAGAATTTGAGAATTCAATGCACATTAGCAAAGTTGTGAGAAATATAGATGTTATTATACCCTTATGAATATGTGCAGGTGGTGAATGAACTTTACTACTCAAAACTTACTCAGCGCATGACCTCCAAACTATGAGAAAATATGTACTGTGTAGCTGCACTTGGATGTTATCTATTAGATGTCCATCATTACCATCACCATCATAAATTAAGTAATGGTCTTCTGGATGACAAGCAAGTTTTGCTAATACTCACTCTTGTTTCTATGCGTTTGTAAAGGGTACATATGTAAAGGGTACACAATTATTAAGTGTGTGGTGGTGGGCGACGGTGCTGTAGGTAAAACATGCCTACTCATCAGTTATACAACCAATGCATTTCCTGGAGAATATATACCCACTGTCTTCGACAATTATTCTGCCAATGTGATGGTTGATGGAAAGCCAGTCAATCTGGGCTTGTGGGATACAGCTGGACAAGAGGACTATGACAGACTACGCCCGTTATCTTACCCGCAGATAGATGTGTTCTTAATTTGCTTTTCACTTGTGAGTCCTGCATCCTTTGAAAATGTCCGTGCAAAGTGGTATCCAGAAGTGTGACACCATTGCCCTAACACTTCCATCATCCTAGTGGAAACCAAACTTGACCTCCGAGATGACAAAGACACCATTGAAAAGCTGAAGGAGAAGAAGCTGACTCCCATCACCTACCCACAAGGCCTTGCCTCACAATTATAATTTGCAACTCCGGTTCTAGTTAATACCACGGAAGGAAACCTGAGCAACATCATAGTCATACCCACACCATACATTTAAATCACATGGCATTCTCCCAAGAATCCTGGTAGCCATAGTTCACCCCCAACCCCACACAGCTGCAATTCCCAGTACCCTTAACAATTGACACTTCCTAGGATTCTTTAGTGGAAGGCATGGATGGATGGTATGGATGTGACCACTATCGTTTTTCATGGGCTAACATAAAAAATAAGAGCTCACATAGCTGAATGCGTCTTCATACATACATACATACATACAAACAAATAAACAAATCCCTGCACATAGAAAACTAGATATTGAGGAGTGCAATGGAGAAAAGTGATTTTATTTGGAAAAGCATTCAGGCATGTGAGCCTCTGTCATTGATCTGAAGCTTTACAGCCCAGTTTTATGTCCTGTGTGAGAACTAGGCCTATATTGGGTGAGGTACATTCACAAATAACTTTCTGTATTCAGGATTAGAGTTGGGTTGGAGGAACTGGTTGAAGGATCATCTTCCTCCAGTTTTTCTTGTCTTGTCTGGAAGTATCTGGCTCCACCTGGCTCAGATCGGCTCACAGCTCTGCCTCACTGGATACTGACTCAAGCCAGAGAATATAAACTATGTAATATTAGCCATAACTAATGAGGATTAAATTCATCACTCTACATCTTAAACATACTTCAGAAGTGTGGAAAGGAGGGACCTTTTTAACAACAGTTTAACTGTCTCATACTCAAGAACAAATTGTTTGGGGTTTATTAATACCAACTGAGATTGAGGATATTTTCAGCTATTATAGCTGATTTAGGACATCAGATGCAGAATACTGAAGTGTCTAGAAAAATCATATTGAAAATTATTGACACCGCTTTGTTCCTTATCAGGAATCTTTCTGGAAATATACTTCCTGGGAATATCTGGCATTTGAGCAGCGAAACCTGATACTTGAATGTCAAAATTCTACCTGATGTTTAGTCTGAAACTTCTTACTTGTAACTTGAAGCCATTGGTTTGGGTCCTAGCCTCTTGAGCAGGAGAAAACACACTTACTCCATCTTCCATGTGACAGCCCTTTAGCTATTTGAAAATGCTTATCATATCTCCTCTCACTTTCCTCTTATCCAGGTTAAACATAACCAACTCCCTTGACCGTTCCTGATAAGGTTTGGTTTTCAGATCCTTATGCCTTCTTGGTTGCCCTCCTTTTCACACATTCCAGCTTGTCAATATCTTTCTTAAATTGTGGTGCCCAGAACTGGACACAGCAGAATAAAGTGATGCTATGACTTCCCTTCATCAGGACACTATACTACTGTTGATGCAGCCTAGAATAGCATTTGGGGCTTTTTGGTGCTGCATCACAATGTTGACCCATGTTAAGGTTGTGTTCTACTAAGACTCCTAGGTCCTTTTGACACGTACTACTCAGTGGCATAGCGTGGGTTGTCAGCACCCGGGGCAAGGCAAGTAATTTGCGCCCCCTAACCCGTGGATTTGCACCCCCTAACCCTAACCCCCAGATGTTGTGCCCGGTGCGGCCGGCCCCCCCCTGCACCCCCCACGCTACGCCACTGGTACTACTGAAAAGCCAGGTGTCCTCCATCTTGTATTTGAGCAGTTGGTTTTCCTTGCCTAAGTGTAGAACCTAGTTCTTATTGAAAGTTAAGAGAAAGTAGTTGGGGGATGTATTGGAAATGTGCTGGAGCTAAATACTGAACTAAATGGAGCTTCCAAAGGCAGCTTCCTACAGAGCCATATTTTGAACATGTATTTGATTTGTAAATTGCTGCAGTGCCAATCTTATGCATACTTACTTGACTGCAACTAAGCTCCATTAAACTCAGTGCTACTTACTTCTGACTAAGCATGCTTAGTATCAGGCTGCCTAGTATTTTCCAGTGTGACTCCTCCCTGTTGTTTTAAATGGGATGTGGTAGCATCGTATAATGACATGTTTCCTTTGACCCAGACATCAGAAAGTGTCTGAAATTATTATTATTATTAACTGAAATGAATACAGAAGCTGATTTCAGAGTGCCCCTCCTTACTAAGGAGGAGAAAATAACCAAACCATAAATGGAATGAATGAACTGCAGTTTTAAAATGAGCTGGATCAAAAGACTGACTCAACTTGAATCATGGCCATTAAAAATTCTACCATCTCCTTGTCAACAAATACAAGGCTGAGAGCCTTCACTTTGTTGTTATTAGTTGCATATGTTGATAAAGCGGTTGACTCTGCAAGCCTTCGTGACTAAGTATCTTTCCACAGAATAATTTCCCCCCAAGCAATTCTTGTTTGGTTTTTACTTACTTGTTGCATACAGAGGCAGGCAATGCCATCTGGGTGTTTGAAGCAGAATGAAAATTGATATATTGTTGCAAATGTTATAATTTCAATAGCCGACAGCTTGCTGCCCTTTAATGCACCCATTACGCCAGGAATGGGCAAACTGAGACCCTCCAACTGCTGTTAGACCACAATTCCCATCATCACTGACCATTGGCCATGCTGGTTGTGGCTGATGGGAGTTCAACATCTGGAGGGCTATACATTCCCTATTCCTGCATTCTGTAGCACTCATTTAAAAAGTACTTATATTATAAGTTCATCCTCATACACCACTGTAACCTAACCCAATTAAGTATAACCAAAAGAAATGCACAATTTGAGCTTTACTCAGGTACCAGACTTTTCTTTCTTTCTTTTAAAGGACTGACAAACCTCCTACTGATGTCTAGAAGGAGCTAAACTAAATGAACTATTTTTTATTCTTCCATTGTGAAACAGCTCATATCTGGAATCATCTACAAACTTTACATACTCTGTATACAAACACCCTCAGCTGTGTTACACACAGTTTTACTAAACAATTAACAAAATGATTTTCATATCTATCTTTTTATCAGTGAGAGTGAGGATACACAGAACTTTATTTTGTGCAATGAAATGTAGGCTCAATAACATTTACCCCCACCCAATGCCTTAATTACCTTTTTGTTTCAAATTAGCCATCAAAATAAATTAAGTATAATCCTATGGATGGAGGTTTTTATATGTATTAGAGACCTCCTTGAAGGTTGGTGATGTTCATGAACTTTAGAGCCTATTTGGTGGTCACAAAAAATGGATTCTACAGGCCCTCATGATAATGTAAAGATTTAAACTCAACAGTGGATGATAAAGGTCCGCTGTCAGTCCATCAATGGGCTGAAGATCATGCTACCCTTTCTGTATTTGGATACAAAGCCTACATCCAGCAGTAATCAACTGCCACCAACATAGCTGTAGAGGCTGCATCCATGGAAGCATATGCATAAGCCTTCTTTTCTAGAATGGTCAAACCGTCTGCATAAAAATCTTAATAAACATTATGAATAACAAAAATGGAAAGGTATCATTCTCATTTGTAATATGCACTTTTTTCTTATCTGTAAAAGATCTCCCACTTGAACACATCCATAAGACATACAAAACAGCATAAGCAATCCGAGATGCCGTAGCAAAGCCATCTCTGGAAACTCAGTATATTTGATGCGGCTAAATGTAAAAGCGCTTTGTTCGCAGCCGAGTGCATGGAAAGCACAGCCGTAATATAAAGGCAGTGATTACCGGAGATGTCTAGACTTGGAGAAACTATGACCTCACTTACGACAATCCAGTATTTATTTTTCCTTTTTATTAAAGAGAGGTATACAAGGCTTCATGATCTTAAAATGCTAGGTTGTGGAGAGACAGGTAGCAAGTCTGAATTATTCCACGCAGCTGAAAGCGACTGATTTCCAGCATCTTGATTTTCCAAAACTGAATTCAGCCCTTACCGTTTACCATTTCCTTTTATCAGAACATAAGAATCAAGGCCCAAGTAGGTCAGTATCCTGTTCTCACAGTGGCCAACCAAATGCCTATTGGAAGACCACAAGCAGGACCTAAGCATAACAGCATTTTCTCCTCATGCAGTTTCCAGCAACTGCTATTCAGAAGTAGACCATCACTGACTAAGGCAGTAGAAGATTTCCATGAGCGTTAATAGTTACTAATAGCCTTTACCTCCATGAACTTGCCTAATCCTCTTTTCAACCCATCCATGTTGGTGCCAATAACTCGGAGCAAATTCCATAGTTCTGTTCTGTGTGAAGAAGTACTTTCTTTTATCTGTTCTGAATCCTCAAACTTCATTTAACTTCACTGGTTGTCCCCAAGTTGTAGTGTTATGAGAGAGGGACAAAAACTATTCTCTATACACTTTCTCCATGCCATGCATAATTTTATACCCTTCTATGATATCATCTCTTATTTGCATTTTCACTACATTAAAAAGTGCTAAATGCTGCACCATTTTCTCAAGGGAAGTTGTTCCACCCCCCCTTGATCATTTTGGGTACAGTTTTCTGAACCCTTTCCAACTCGGAAATATTATTTTTGAGGAGAAATGACCAGAACAATCCAGTACAGTGGTACCTCAGTTAAGAACTTAATTCGTTCTGGATGTCTGTTCTTAACCTGAAACTGTTTTTAACCTGAGGTACCACTTTAGCTAATGGGGCCTCCTGCTGCTGCCAGAGCACAATTTCTGTTCTCATCCTGAAGCAAAGTTCTTAACCCAAGGTACTATCTTTGGGTTAGCGGAGTCTGTAACCTGAAGCATCTGTAACCTGAGGTACCACTGTACAGGTGGATTACAAGGTAGGGATGGTTGAGTTTATTCAATTTTGCTCATACGCACAATTGCCAGGAACATAACTTCTGCATAAGATGAGATCTACCTGTATTTCATCCACTAGATTTGTGTAACAGCATCACAGTATCAGCAGTTTTATGTTCAGTTCCTTACCTAAGGAACCCTAGTATGGGATTTGAATTTTTCACAGCTGCCACGCACTGGGTCAAAATCTCCGTGTTGATATAGGTCAAATGGTACTTGTCAATTGCAATCTTATGAGGTTTTTTTTTTTTTTTTTTAAAAAAAGGGAACGGCTGGTATTTTCTAGATGGTAATGTCCAAACTATGCTTCATCAACTTCATTTGCTGTCCTCACCACAACTGACAGCCAAATGAAGCATAGAAGGGAATGGTAACAGGATGATGTCATGTGGTTTCTAAAGTAAACATTACCAGTGAGATGCAAGATGAGGAGACTGAAATAAGCAGGCTGCACATCATCTATGGGACAGGAAGCTTCTTGTTTAACGTCCCTTCAGCCATGACCCCCCCCCCTAAGTTCCAGATGCATAACTGAGAGGAAAGAGATGGTGGCCCCGACCAAAAACAATGCTTCTGGAATGGCACAATGTTATGACATAATGGGATAAGAGCTAAATGTGGTTTAATTTGCATTTCTTTCCACACCCCACAGCAAAATGTGAAACCAAATGCAGCTATCTTTTGATATTTGCACTTCTCTCAGTTTTCCTGGTTCTCCAACAAGGAAATAAAAATGCATATAAAGGGGGGTGTATATAGCGATATTATTTTAATTCTATTAGTGTTTAATTGTTTTTTACTTATTGTATTTTCTGTGTTTTTAACTTTGTCCATTTTATCTGTGATTTGTATTTTTATCTGTAGGTCACCTTGGTCTGGGGGAAAGCCGGGATATAAATATAGTAATAAAATTCATTGCGTTAGGGAAAGCAGATTACGAAAATGTGTATATCAGGCAAATTGCATAGAAAAATGTGTATATTAGGAGAATTCTGCACTGAAATGTTGATGAGAGTATGTGTGTGTGTACAACAGGAATGAGTTTATGCATGCCAGGGTTTCTGGGTGCAAGACACCCATAATTCCAGGATTTAGTAAATATTAGAATTTAATCAACGATTAGAGAGATAAATTGGGAGTCAGATTCTTGTTAGATGGACTCAGCTTCATGTGTTCAAAAGATCCTGGTTCAATCTCTGGCATCTTCAGGTAGGACTAAGAATGTCCCCTGCCTGAAGCCCTCCAGTGCCACCACCAATCACAACACTTAACTAGATGATGGTCTGACTCAGTATAAGGTAGCTCCCAATGTTCCACAGGCTTTTAAAATGCCAAGTGGAAAAACTTTATGCAAACAGTCTTTTCTCCTGCTTTAAAAAGCTCATAACCAGCACTACTCATCCAAAACTTTTAGACATTATTTTTCAGGAAGGGAGTGATTTTGCAGTCAATGACTGTCCTGCTCTACTGTCAGAGGAAACCAGCGAAATGAAAATAAAGTGATAATATACTGTAGGATATTTAAGAGACAGAAATGCAGGGGGAAATCGTAGCCTGGGTCTCTACAACTGAGGCCCAAAATAGACACAGAGAGAAAGAGAGAGAAGAGTCAAAGCAGCTGCCAAGAACAAAGGACTGTAAAAATTACCTAATACCTGTGCCACGTTTTCTTTACTTTTGCAACGGGGAGTGGAGGGGCCTGAAGAAAGGGGCACCAAACAACACCACTGTTTGTAACCTTGTAGATTCTCATTCACTTAACTTCCTGCCAACTTCCTCTCCTTTCTCTCTCTCTCTTCCCCTCTTGCATACTCATCAACATGATAATACAGATGCTTAAACTACCTTTATGCCTGCAGCATATTGCTTCTGGATCAGTAGTGTATCCTGGGCAATTCCTAGCTCCTGTAAATATCTATAGAGTTGCAAACCAGGAAAGCTGGCAAACTTTTTATACAAAAAATAAAACTCAAAAATCAAAATCAAATCACTTTTCCTGTGTTAAAAGAGCAAGAAATTAAAAGAAATAGAGTTAGTAGGAAAGTTTCTTTCTTTCTTTCTTTCTTTCTTTCTTTCTTTCTTTCTTTCTTTCTTTCTTCTTCTTTCTTTCTTTCTTTCTTTCTTTCTTTCTTTCTCCCAACTTTCTGGAAGAGATTTGATGAATGGCTTAGTTTTAAGAAAGACCTCCTTCTGAGATGCTTACAGAAATATCTGCCAGCTCCAATGAACTAGTTTTTTTTATTTAAAAAACTATAGCGATCAGACTGAAAAACTGGCAAAAAATCATGTTACCCTCAAAATACTTATCCCAGAGTAGTCCAGCAGACTTTAGTGGAACCAGGTCTGGATTAATCATTATTCTAATTACAGTGGAACGTAATCCGTTCTGGAAGACCGTTCAACTTCTGAAACGTTCAACAACCAAGGCACAATGGGCAGCCAGCAATTTTAATAAAGAAAATGGAGAAACATGCCTTGGAAGCCATTCAACTTCCAAGGCGCATTCAAAAACGGAAGCATTCACATCCGGGTTTTCAGCGTCCGGGTTCTGAATCGTTTGGCTTCAGAGATGTTCAAAAACCGAGATTCTACTGTAAAGCAATGGATAGCTCATGAATTTAGATATTATTGGACTCCAACTCCCATCAGCCCCAACCAGCAAGACCAATGATCAGGGATGAATAGTCCAGCAACATCCGGAGGGCATCACATTGGCTACCCCTCTCATAGCATAAAGTCTCAGCCACATCAGGAGGCCCTACTTAATTATCTAAGAATACCTCTGTGTACAGATATCTTTCTCTATAAGCTTTCTTATAGGCGGCCTCGGCCCAGTATATCTGAAGGAGCGTCTCTACCCCCATCGCTCAGCCCGGCACTGAGGTCCTCCTTCAAGGGTCTTCTGGAAGTTCCATCACTGAGAGAAGTTACAGGGAACCAGGCATAAGGCCTTCTTGGCAGTGGCAGTTTGCTCTTTCTGCATTCAGTGCTTGTGGAACGCCCTCCCATCAGAGGTCAAGGAGATAAAGAACTACACAGCTTTTAGAAGACATCTGAAAGCAGTCCTGTATTAGGAAGTTTTTAATGTTTGATGTTTTACTAGGTTTTTATATGCACTGTAAGCCACCCAGAGTGGCTGGGGAAACCTAACCAGATGGGTGGGGTATAAATTGGTGGTACCTTGGGTTACATACGCTTCAGGTTACATACGCTTCAGGTTACAGACTGCGCTGAAATATTACCTCGGGTTAAGAACTTAATAGGCAAGACAACTAATTTTCACCATTTTTATGAAGATAATATGAGAAAAAGTTAGATTATAGCTCAACCCTGAGCCTTTCAAATGACTGCTTCTCAAGATATGTAAATATAACGTAAACACAAAATTAGTATTAGGTAATTTTACAATCCACTCTTCTTGAAAACTGATTTGGCTCTAGTTTTTGGATCTATTTGGGTTCTCTGCTGGAGAGTCCCAGGCTGCCATTTTCCTCTAGATTTCTGGCTTAAATATCCTACAGTATATTATCACTTCATTTTCATTTCCTTGGTTTCCTCTGACAGCTGAACAGGATAGGCACTGACTGCTAAATCACTTCCTTCCTTAAAACAAAAACAAAAAATCTGTCTCAGTGTTTGGGGTTGGTAGGGGGAAAACCAGAAAGCTACCCTCCAGTTGTCTGCTGAGTTAGATCCTAAACTCAGAAACTGAGATCCTTATTTCCTGCCCCAGATTTCTCTTTACTGCCAAGAAATGAAATGCATTTGGAAGAAGAAATGCAGTTTATTTACCAGCAGAGCCACATGTAGATTAAGACATTTTTGCTCTTTCTGCATTCAGTGCTTATTCCAAGCACATTTTTTATTTATTCTCTGTTGATCCCTTGGAAAGTTAGCTTTCCAAATTTTAATCTCAGCATCTTTCCCTACCAGTGTAATCAAGTAAAGAGAGCACTACTTCCCCCCCCCAAGAACCCACTACCTCCCCAACCTTTTATCATCTTACACTGAGGAAATACAGATGTACGTTTAAGAGAAGGATTAGGCCAGTAGCATCACTTTATACTTGCTTGCATTGAATTGCATTTTCTATTTTACCATCCATTCACTCTGTTCGGAGAGGTTGTTTTTGAGCTTTTTAATGCCCCAGAGGAATTTGCTAAGGTTTCTTTCTTTTTGTTCTCTTTTCTGTAAGACTTCCATTCTTATAAGGATGCTTACTTGCCCCTTATAGCTTCTTTGTCTCTTGTTAACAACATCAGCATCCTCTTGGTGCTGGGGGTAAGGCAGGCATGTTCAAAGTCCGTCTTATTTGGCCCCCCAGCAGGTTTTATCTGGTCCCTGTGGCAGTTTATTTCTTGGGGCCAAATCCTAAAAAAAAGCTCAACAACTTTGGTCGGCCGTCTCTTCAAATCTAGCCCTCTTTGAAAAAACTTTGAAAAAAAGTTGGGGCACCCCTAGGGTAAGGTAAAGGGTAAAGGTAGACTCCAGTTGAGTTCATAATAATGCGTTTTTAACAACCCCCAAGCATTTTGGATAGATTTGACCCTTTTGATGTCCCCCTCATTTTGGGGAAGTTTTCTCTTTGGAAGTCAAATGACTATATTGGATTGTCTTGGCAATTGGCCATGTACATGTATATTTAATAGTAAATGTAGCTCCGATCTGGTGGAACGCTCTGTCACAAGAGACTAGGGCCCTGCGGGACTTGACATCTTGCAGGGCCTGCAATACAGAGCTGTTCCACCAGGCCTTTGGCCAGGGCACAGCCTGACTCCCTCCTTCAGCAATCCTCACAGAACTTCTAGCCCAATGGTTGTCATTAATTTGATTGGAATTAATTTTATAATGAAATGATTTTAGAATGTTTTATTGTTTTACTGTGGTTAGCCGCTCTGAGCCCGGCTTCAGCTGGGGAGGGCGGGATATAAATAAAATTTATTATTATTATTACTATGATCATTGTGCTCAATTGGCTCAACAACACTTACATCTCACACTTGAGTGTCCAGGTCCAGAGATGCTGTTCCTCTGGTCGGTTTCATGACCAACTGTTCTAGGGCACAGTCATTTAGGGCCTCTAGAATGTTTACATCTTTGAGTGGAACACCTAGTAACTAGTCTATGTGAGGCTAGTTGAAGTTGCCCATTACTAGAAAATTTCATTCTGCATCTCAAGATCTCGCTGAGCATTTTGATGAGGGGATGAGAGCATGTTCCCAGTACTAAATGACTCTTAAGGCCTGATATCACCACCCACAACGACTCTCTGGAGCAATCTGCCCTTTTGGGATTTCCAGCTTGCTGTACTCAACGATGTCGTTGACATACACAGTGGTATCACCTCTGGTACATCATTCCCTGCCTTTACTATAGAGGTTATATCAAGAGATAATGATGTCCCACTGGTTCTCTCCATTCCACAAGCTTTCCACCAGCCACTATATCAATGCCAAAACCCGGTGAGCGGGAGGTGGGGGGGGGAGAGAGAGAGGAAAAAATGATAATGTGAAAAAGCCAGAGGAAAATTGGACAAGAAACTTTCTTTTGGATTATTGGCATATAAGGCTATACAACTATATATATGTATAAAACGTAGATGATGGAAAGTTTCCTATGTTAAAAACATATTTAGAAACAGTTACATCTGTTCTGCAAGCAGAGGGGAGAATGCAGTGTTCAAAAACTCTACAGGTTCCAAGATGGCGTTATGCCAGGATGTTTGATTGAGAGGGAAGGAAACACAATGCATTGAAACACTGATATTTTATATTCGAACCAACTTCAAACCCATGTTTCTCATAGTGCAAAGATACAACTGCAGTGGTAACTACCGCAGCTTTGGCTGAACTTCCCTGGTAGCAAATCCCAGCCCTCTTTTCCTGTTTATTTGCATAGTACTTCTTATGAAAATGATTTACAGGTGGTACATGACCCCAGTCAAGCTTGTAAAAATTTATCATTTGCCCGATAATAAATGCTGGAAATGTAAAGAAACTGAAGGTACATTTTTTCACCTTTGGTGGACGTGCCCAAAGATTAAGGCCTTCTGGGAAATGACATATAATGAATTGAAAAAGGTATTTAAGTATACCTTCCTGAAGAAACCAGAGGCCTTTCTCCTGGGCATTGTCGGCCAATTGGTGCCAAAGAAGGATAGAACTTTTTTTATGTATGCAACAACAGCAGCAAGAATACTTATTGCAAAGTATTGGAAGACACAAGATCTACCCACCTTGGAAGAATGGCAGATGAAGGTGATTGACTACATGGAATTGGCAGAAATGACGGGCAGAATCCGAGACCAGGGAGAAGAGTTGGTGAAAGAAGACTGGAAGAAATTTAAAGACTACTTACAGAAACATTGTAAAATTAATGAATGTTAGAAGGATGTTGGATAGAAACTAAGCGGTTTCCAGCTGTAATGCTTTAAGAGATATGAAAAAAAAAAAGGTTTTACAAATGGGTAAAAGTTTAATGGTAAGGATTTGCTGAACTAACAAATCGAACTGGAATACAAAGAAGGGAGGTATGAGGAGGTCCGAGGAAATAAGTGTATGGAAGTTATGTTATTGAAAATTAATGTGTGTTTTTAACTGTTTTTTTATTTATTTTTTGTATGTTTATTTTTTTTTTGTTATATCTTAAAAACTTTCAATAAATATCTTTTATTTGCATAGTACTTCAAGGAAGAAGGCCAGGGTAGCAATTCTTTCAAGGCCTTTGTGATATGTCTATCCTATCCACAAATCCCACGCTTCTCACACCTATTTGCATAGTTACAGCACTAACCAAAAGATTACTTTGACCAACCAGTTGCCAGATAAATGAGTGGCCCGAACAGCAGTCTAAATAAATCATCATTTTGGGGGCCTAGCAGTAAAGGAAATATTTAAGAATATAATGAAGAGCTGGCTGGATCAGGCCAATGGCCCAACTAGTTCGAAATCATGTTCTCCCAGTAGCCAACCAGAAGCCTGTGGGAAAACCACAAGCGGGAATCAAGCCCAAAGGCTCACTCCCCTCCTGTGGTTCCCAGCAGTTGGCATTCAGAAGCATTGCTGCCTCAAATAGTGGAGGGAGAGCATAGCCATTACGGCTAGTAGCCATTGACACCCCCCCCTCTGTTAATTTTGTCTAATCCTCTTTTAAAGCCATCTAGGTTGGCCACCACCGCTTCTTGTGGAAGAGAGTTCCATAGTTTTAACAACGCGCTGCTATACAACCGCCCTGGTATTTCAAGGCAAGATTTCAACAAATACAGTGGTACCTCGGGTTACAGACGCTTCAGGTTACAGATGCTTCAGGTTACAGACTCCACTAACCCAGAAATAGTACCTCGGGTTAAGAATTTGTTTCCGGGTGAGAACAGAAATCGCACAGCAGCAGCGGCAGCTGGAGCCCCCATTAGTAGGTTTCTGGATGAAACATCTGCTCTCGACCCATTCCAGTCCGGCTTCCGCGCTGGCCATGGGACCGAGATGGCTCTGGTCGCCCTAACAGATGATCTCCGCAGGCAGCCGGATCGAGGCGGGTCGGGGCTGCTGATTCTTCTAGACCTGTCAGCAGCCTTCGACATGTTCGATCACAAACTCCTGGACCACCGCCTTGCCGACGTGGGGATCCAGGGCACAGTCCTTCAATGGCTGCGCTCGTTTCTCTCCGGTCGGGGACAGAGGGTGGCGCTTGGGGGGGAATTGTCATCGCGCCACTCCTTGGTGTGTGGAGTGCCTCAGGGTGCGATTCTCTCCCCGATGCTTTTTAACATCTTTATGCGCCCCCTCGCCCAGCTTGTCCGGAGTTTTGGGCTGGGTTGCCATCAGTATGCTGATGACACCCAACTCTATCTGTTGATGGATGGCCATCCTGACTCGGCCCCAGACACACTGACCAGATGTCTGGAAGCTGTGGCTGGATGGTTACGTGGGAGCCGGTTGAAGTTAAATCCTTCGAAGACAGAGGTCCTCTGGTTGGGACGGAGCGATATGGGATCGAGGGGGCAACTCCCATCTCTTGTGGGGGTGCAATTAGTGCCAGCATCGTCCGTTAAGAGTTTGGGTGTAATCTTCGATACCTCCCTCTCTATGGAGGCGCAGATTACAGCTATAACAAAGGCGGCATTTTTTCATCTCCGCCAAGCTAAGCAGTTGGCTCCTTATCTCTCTCGCCCTGACCTAGCCACTGTGATCCATGCGACGGTCACCTCCAGACTGGATTATTGTAACTCGCTCTACGTGGGGCTGCCCTTGAGACTGACCCAGAAACTCCAGCGGGTGCAGAATGCCGCGGCGAGACTCCTCACGAGGTCTTCGCTGCGAGATCACATTCACCCGGTGCTATACCAGCTGCACTGGCTCCCGGTGGAGTACAGGATCAGGTTTAAGGTGCTGGTTTTAACCTTTAAAGCCCTATACGGCCTAGGACCCTCGTACCTACGGGACCGCCTCTCCTGGTATGCCCCACAGAGAAACCTACGGTCTGCAAATAAAAACAACCTAAAGATCCCAGGCCTCAGAGAGGTTAGGCTGGCCTCAACTAGAGCCAGGGCCTTCTCGGCCGCGGCTCCAATCTGGTGGAACGCTCTGTCACAAGAGACTAGGGCCCTGCGAGACCTGACATCCTTCTGCAGGGCCTGCAAGACAGAGCTGTTCCGCCAGGCCTTTTGTCAGGGCGCAGCCTGACTCCCTCCTCTGGCAATCTGCACAAAATTTTGCTTGATGGTTGCCATTAATTTGATTTAAATTTGATTTAATTAATTTTATAATGAATGTTTTAGAATGTTGGACTATTTTGATTGTTGTTAGCCGCCCTGAGCCCAGCTTCGGCTGGGGAGGGCGGGATATAAATAAAATTTATTATTATTATTATTATTATTATTATTATTAGCTAAAGTGGTACCTCAGGTTAAGAACAGTTTCAGGTTAAGAACCGACCTCCGGAACGAATTAAGTTCTTAACCTGAGGTACCACTGTACTTGAAACAGAAGCTTGTAGAGCTCGGAAAGATGATAGAAAAAATTACCAGGTGAAGGAAGCACCTTGGGGAAACTGCAAATACAGGTCAAGGGGGAGGGATGAAAATGTAAGTTTTACTTAGGGTGGATCTACTAAAACTAACAGTCCTGACTTAGGTCCATTCATTTCAGTAGGTCTCTTTCTGGGTAAAACAGTTGAATGCCACCAGAGTAAGGGATCTTTGGTAGGTAGTGGATCCTGCCACGAGGCTGGCAACTGGGGTAGCTGGATGGGACCATGCGTCACTGGGTCTCAAAAGCACCTTGTAACCATTTTGGGTTTATTCTTAAATTTTCTTTCACATTCTTCGAAGGGACTCACAGCAGAGAGAGAGAGAGAGAAATGGCATGGAATGATTTAAACACAAATCGTTAAAAATACTATTTATGTATGCGACCACGGAGATGGCCCAGAGATGGGAAGAAGAAGAATGGCAGATCAAGTTGATGGATTTATGCCAAAATGGCTAAAATGACCAGAAGAATCAGAAATCAGTAAGACCAAAATTTTAATAAGGAACGGAGAAAATTTATAACTTATCTTAAAGACCATTGTAAACAGTTAAAATCGTTAGTAGAATATGAATATCACTTGTAGTTTAATGGTGAATTTAGGACACAATGGAGATGTAAAAGATTTGGATTATCATAAAAGATGCAGGAGGAAATGATCAACAGTAGGACCCGCAAAGGGGAGAAGAGATTCCTTGGAATCTTGTTTTCATGTTGTATGTTGGATATGTGACTGTAAAATTTTAATCTGAAAAACCAAATAAATAAATTTCTATTAAAAAAAATTAAGGAACCGCAGAAAGAAGGAGAAGGAAGTCGAGTTTCAAAATGTAAAAATGTAAAATTATTGAAATGCATAAAATTGAAAATCAGAAATAAAAATTTAAAGATCTTTCAAAAATTAAATAAAATTGAGCTATTTTTAAGGAAATTCCCCCAAATCTACGCTTATAAATTTAAGCAAATTCCACGCAAATTTCCAACAGCCAAGTCCCGGCAATGTCTGGGAAATTCTGGATAGCGTGTTCTCCCTGAAATGAGAGCACGTGTTGCGGTGGGGTCTGCCAAGCCATCCTTCTGTTGCCAGGCAGGGTAAATGTAGGCTGACATGGGGCAACGATTGGATGGCCGGGTTGCTGGGGCAAATTGCATGTTGCAATGTGGAGGGTGGGACCAAAGGCTTTAAATATTGGGGCACTCAGCTTATTACTTTCTCTTTCGCTGAGTGCATCGGATCACCCGCCCGCCCTGACCTTGCTATGCCTGTCATGGGGTCATCTGCCGTTGGGGCAGGGGCCTGGTAGGAATTTTGTCCATTTGGCTGATTGGCTGGTGCCATTTGGTTTTTGCCTACTACTTAGCAATTTGTCACAACTTGTAAGTTTGTGGTTAGGCATTGGTTATAAAAATTGATTGGAGGAGGGGTAAGGATAGGCTGGGCCTGCCCCTTCAATGGTGGTGCAGAAGGGAATTCTGTTAAAGGAATCCAGGGGCTTGACACGATTTCATCCAATCCCTGAAATGGGACCAGGGTCGGCAAGCCCTGGGGAGAATGGGGGTGAGCGGTGAGGGCCTGTGACTCAGCTCCATTACTCCCCAATATTGTTTTCCCTTCACTGGCTTCTGAGGGAGTTCGGAAGTCAGTTCTGTCCCAGGCGGGGGGACAGATAGTCTTAACCAATGCCTAAGCAACCACTCACAGATATGTATTTTAATAAAGTTGTGGCCAAAATTATGCCAAAAACCTTAAACAAAAATTATGTGTCAATTGTGAGTTATTTGAGGGGTGGCTTGGGGACCTCGACACGCAAATTACCTAAATGGATTAGGACCTGAATACTTCAAATAGTGTCTTATCAAATATTAACCATCTTGGGCCCTACAGTCAGCAGAAGACACCTTGTTGGTGACAACAATGGCTGCTGCCCAGTTGACTTTGATCCATGACAGGGACAGATCATGGTTCCCCTTCTGTTGGATTGAGGTGTGTCCAACTCCCTCACAATTAACATCTGGGAGGGATTTAAAAACAATATTGTTCACCCAGAAATCTGATGACTGAAAAGATACTGTTCCTGGCAACCTTGAAATCGCTAGCTGTGAGGGTATGTGATTTGTCTTAAAATGTTTTCAGATGCTCTTCGTGGTTTTTAGACGGCTTTAATCGTTCTTAAATATGCTTTTATCTTATTTTTAATTCTGTTGCTTTCGCAGTTTGGTGTTTGCCTCCATGGGCTCCACTGGGAGGAAGGCAGGCTAGAAATTTCAACAGCAACACATCGCCAAAGAATGAGGAAACGCATCCAGAAAAGAGGACAAAGGAAGCCAAAGATTTACATAAAAATGGCACATACTAGTTAATATAGATGCAAATTCAGAAATAATTGCGCTGATTTAAATAGAAACAGATTTCACTATAGTACCTATGTCACTGGTCATCAAACAGGACCTGGATGATTTAATATTCCATGAGGATAGAGAAATTCATAGAGGGAAAAACTTCCAATAGATGATGAGGATGATGATGATGATGATAAGAAGTAAGTAAGTAAGTAAGTAAGTAAGTAAGTAAATTTTTATTTATACCCCGCCCACCCTGGCCAAGGCAGCTAACATCAAATATCAAATACATTAAAACACAATCAAACAATTGTTTAAAATACAGCTTAAAAATTAGAATCAAGATAAAATTAAATGACTGCCCATGAATTACAACCATAGGGGTCAGGAGCCTCAAGTATTCATCTGGGCCAGCTATCCGTGTTGGTCCCATATGCGCCGATAAAAGGGTCAAAGGTATCTTACAGGGTCCCATAGAGGGGAGTCAAACTGGGCCCGGACTGAAGGCCAGGTGGAACAGCTCCGTCTTGCAGGCCCTGCGGAAGGATGTCAAGTCTCGCAGGGCCCTGGTCTCCTGCGATAGAGCGTTCCACCAGGCTGGGGCCGAAGAAGAAGAAGAAGAAGAAGAAGAAGAAGAAGAAGAAGAAGAAGAAGAAGAAGAAGTTATTATTTATATCCTGTCCATCTGGCTGGGTTGCCATGATGCCTGTGCTCTGCCTTCACAGTGTGGTATAGTGGTTAAGAGCGGCGGACTCATAATCTGGTGAACTGGGTTCGCTTCCCCGCTCCTCCACATGCAGCTGCTGGGTGACCTTGGCCTAGTCACACTTCTCTGGAGTCTCTCAGCCCCACTCACCTCACAGAGTGCTTGTTGTGGGGGAGGAAGGGAAAGGAGAATGTTAGCTGCTTTGAGACTCCTTTGAATAGTAATAAAGCGGGATATCAAATCCAAACTCTCCTTCTCCTTCTCCTTCTCCTTCTCCTTCTCCTTCTCCTTCTCCTTCTCCTTCATACCAGTTGTTGGAAAGCACCAGACAGGATAGTGCTCTTGTGCTCAGATCCTGCTTACGGATTTCCCACATGTTCACCGCAAGAACATGATGATGAACTAGGTGGGCCATTGGCCTCATCCATCAAGGCTCTACTTAACATACTTTCAAGCACAGGACAGTCCTTTGACAGCCCTACAAATATAGGATAGTCCTCTACAAAGTCGGACACATGGCCAACCCTAGCTGTTGCTCCTATTTATGGCTACTTTTTAATATACATTCCATCAAGCAGAAGAGATGCAGGATAAGTTGGGTTTTTTATACTGGGCTTCTCCTTGCTGGGTGTCCTCACTGCCAAGTCGCCTCCTGGAAGGATTGGTTCCTCACGTCCAGCAACTCTGAAGGCCAACACAGTGATCCTGTAACAATCTATGACTTATACAGCTGACTCCTGCTTGCTGAATAAGCTGAAAGGGAAGCTGCCAGCACTTAAATTTGAACAAATGAACAATTATTGATTATTCAGCCTTATCCGAAAAGAAGCTGTATTAGTCTGGAGCAGCAAAAGGACAAAGAGTACTATGGCACTTTGAAGACTTTAGGGCTGTCTTTTTCCTTACACGATGTACATGGATTTTTTTTTCCCTGGGACAAGGATAAGTGAACGGTTCCGTTTCATCCATCTTTGCTCTGGTATGTGCCTGTGCCAGGATACAGTCCTCAGGGGCAGGGGTCCACTAGCCCACCTCCTCCCAAAATTACTGGAGAGGAATTGGCTCCTGGGGAGTGTATTATGGCATAGGCTGCAACCTGCACCATAAAAGGGGGGGTGAGGTGGGGGGACCCCAACTAACTTGTCCCCCTTTTTGCCCTTCCCTTCTTATGAACACCACTGCTTCCTCCAAGTAAAGCAGCTTTTATATTTTATGACAGTGTCCTCTATGGATTAAGGTACTGACTCTGCCACACACTGTAAGTAGTCAGGCATAGGGTGAAAAATTAAGGCATCAGACAAAGCTTAAACCAGGGGTCAGCAGACTTTTTCCACTGTCCTTCAAACCTTGTGGGGGGGGGGCTGGACTATATTTTGGGGGTGAAATGAACGAATTTCTATGCCCCACAAATAACCCAGAGATGCATTTTAAATAAAAGGACACATTCTACTCATGTGAAAACACGCTGATTCCTGGACCGTCCGTGGGCCGGATTTAGAAGGCGATTGGGCCAGATCTGGCCCCCGGGCCTTAGTTTGCCTACCCATGGCTTAAACCAACAATGAATTTTGCTTTCTCCTCGGAGTACAGTGGTACCTCAGGTTACATACACTTCAGGTTACATATGCATCAGGTTACAGACTCCGCTAACCCGGAAATAGTACCTTGGGTTAAGAACTTTGCTGCAGGATGAGAACAGAAATTGTGCTCCGGCGGTGCAGCAGCAGCGGGAGGCCCCATTAGCTAAAGTGGTGCTTCAGGTTAAGAACAGTTTCAGGTTAAGAACGGACCTCCGAAACGAATTAAGTACATAACCTGAGGTACCACTGTATTGAAAAGCAGCAATTAATGTAATACTATTTCAAATGATTTTAAAATGTTTTGAGCACTATGAAAATAACATGAAAAATGCATTCATCTGAACAGCTTGTCTACATAAGTGAAACTTTAGGAATGCATTTATTTCAGCTCCTTCTAGCCGTTCGGCAGTGAGGCTTCCAGCCTTTCTTGCTTTCAGCTCAGTTTCTTTTACGCATGGAGTCTGAGTCTTCTGCAACACTCTGGTGTTAGAACAGAGCAGCATGCCCTCGGAAAGGAAAGTACATGGAATTAGAATGGTATTCAAATGTTTTAAAAATAATATCACAGGCTGCCAATTAGCTACCTGGCCTGGACAACTTTGAACCAGGATTCCTGATAGATCACATGCCCCTGTACAGACCTGTAAGATCACTTGGGTCACCTGGGGAAAGTCTACATGTGGTATCACATTCTATCAAATATCAGGGTGGTGACACTAAAAGGGGCATTTTCTGCTGTTTCCTCTGTTTAATGGAATGCCAAATGTGAAAAAAATGGCCACCAGCTGCTTCAGATGTCTTCTAAATATTTATTTTTTTTGCCCAAGGCTTCTCTTACTTATAAGATTGGATCCTACTTTCTGTGTTAGATTCCTCTGATTTTTTGTTTTGTTTGCTTTTCTATGCTTTTACATGTTCCTATACCGCAGCTTTATTGGTTTTAAGTTGTATTATTTTTGAACTATATTCATTAAAAAAAACATTTTACACCACTTAGGTTATTTTAAAGCAGTTTGTAAATGCTTTCAAATAAAGTAGATAATAAATATGATGCTGTGCACTGTTGAGAGTTAGGGTCAGCAACTAGCCTTCCAGGAGAAACCTTGAAGAGAGGATGGAAGGTGGTGGGGATCAAGCCCTTCACCATGGCTAGACATCTGGAATTCCTCAAGGGTCTGGATTTGGCCCTCAAACCTCTTGTCACTAATCCCTAACCTGCAATATAACTGAGTTCAGCCGTTGTTTGAGAGACACAGTGGCCGAAGTCCAACAGAACGGCTGATCTCAGTGGAGAAGCATTTCCCACATCAAGAGCAAAAGAGACGGTTTCTGATGCAGACAGGTTTCTTCATATTAAGGGCTTTGGGAAGCAGCTGAGGCAGCTTATAGTAAAACCCTCTTCTGTACAGTCAATGTTCAGGACTCAGGGAGATGTAATACGATCGTGGCCGTACAATCTTACAAGCTAAGTGGATGCTGTACTTGCTGTCGTCTTGAGACTTCTGGGCTGAGGACAGAAGAGGCAATTCAGTCTTCCTAGAGGAAGAAAAGAATCAAGAATGCTTTGCCCAGCGTTCAGCTGCAGGGGCATAAACAGCTGCAAGCCCAGCTTAAGTGGCACTCACCATTTAGCAAGAAGGGAAGAATTGCTCTTTTCCCCTACCACTTGACATTAAATCCCCTTAAAGCTTTTAAATATGCAAATAAACAAAACGATCCTCCTTCCTTCTGCTTTTTGTTAACGCTAACTGTAACAGTAGCAGAATATTACACTGGGGACCTAATTGTGAAGGGTGGGTAAGATGTTGTTGTTGTTTACACACCCAATACAATAAAAACAGTTTAAAAGAACTTGCAATCAGAAAAATAAGTGCGGTCCTAAAAATACACATCTCAGGTGTCAAAAGCCAGGATAAAGAGGTGTGTCTACAGCATTTGTTGAAAGCTTACAGTGCGTGCCAGATTCACCTCTGGGAAAAGGGAGGTTCATAACTTAGGGGCCACCACAGAAAAGACCTTCTCCTAGGTCACCGCCACCTCAAGCTTCTGAGGGCTGTGGAACAACCAAGAGGGCCTTCTCCACCCATCTTAGCATATTAGAGGCCCTGTAGAGAAGGAGGTCTTTCAGGTATTTAGGACCTGAGTTGAATAGCACTTTAATTACAAATCTAATCTAATAAATAATTATAGTAGTATATGGAGGCTCCGCGAAAAAGAATATATTGTTCCAAGGCTGCACCCATTTATATATCTTAGGGCTATTACCCAGGTAGTCAGTTAATAATATGTGTCTTAATTTATGGCTTGGGGCAATTCAGTATTACATCATCACCATCATGATAATCTTTCTGTGATACTTTGATGTGCATAAAGTTATTTAAACTGTGTAACTGCTGAAAGGGTATCATGGGATATATAAAAATCCATAAATTTGTTTTTCCTTTCTTGCTTTTAGATGCTGATTGGGTCCCACCCCCCATTTCTCTGCATTTTGGGGTTGTTGTTTTAAGGAACACAGAGGGGGGACTGTGAATAAATATCCATTGATTCACTTGCTTTTGCCAGGTTTGAAATTAGCTACCATTGCTGTATCCAGCCAGTAATTCCAACCAAACAAGTAATCAAAACAGGGACCAGCAGGTTCAACAAACAAAAAAAGTGTATCACACATATAATTATAAGCATAACTAAATATCATAAGCATGAGAACAATAATTATTTACAACCCCACAATTAGGAATCAACATATATTGACGTATTCATATGAATGAAGGATTCACCATTATCTGTTTCTAAGTACATAGATCTACCCACTTTTTGCAATTTTGTGTTATTTTATTTTATTCTGAAAGATTTATAAGCTGCTTAATCAAAGAGCCCTCCAAGCAGTGTACATAACAAAATTGAAGCCAAAATATAGGCAAAATTCACAAACCGATAGAAAACAAGTATATGTTAAAGTTATGACACAAATTTTGGGGTTCCATCCTATGGCAAGATCTGCTGGGATGAGCCATTTAGGATACAACGGACTTTTGGCTCAGCTGGCAAATTCCTGGCTCAGCTGGCACAAAACACTATTTTGATGACTTGTTTTTCCTTTGTCAGACTTAGGCAGAGCAGCAGCAGCCCTGCTGCTGCTAAATGAGGTTTGGGTCAGATGCAAGTTTATCCCAGCTTGCTTTATGCCAGCTTCTTGTGCATAGGATTGATCCCTAAATCAGCGTAACTTTAAAAATGAATATAGGTAACTAAATCATATGCCTGGGTAGGCTTCCTGAAATAAAAAAAAAAAAGTTTTCAGCTAGGCAGGAAGTTGCAGCATATGATCGTTATCAAATGCACCAACATTATCTAGTTTATGCACTATTTGACAAACCGCTAGCTTATTCCTTTCCTTTATTTCACTCATGAATTACTTCCTATGGGGCATCTCAAAGCAATTTACCTTTGAATAAAAATACATTTAAAACAATTACACACATAAAAAGTTAAAATAGTTGCATATGTGAAAACTATTTTTTTAATGCCACCATCATCACAGAGGAGTGTGGTGGGGATATATTGATTGAAAATGTATTGTATTGTAACTTTTGAATAAATGCTATTTTAAAAAAAACCAATTACATATAAAGCTGCTAAAAACAACAATAATGGCATTTTTTAAAATCCAAAAACCAGTAAAGATGCAAGTAGACACACAGACACACAGACACACACACACACACACACACACACACACACAGAGAGAGAGCACAATTTAATAGTTTTCAGAGTTTGTGTTGATAACTGAGCTTTTCATCCTCACTCTTGTTTTTTAGAGCAGTTTTTTCTTTTTACACAATATTAGGGTGGGAGGGTTAATGGCTGCTACCCACGTTGGCTACCTTCTGCCTCCTCTGTCAGCATCAGTATACCAAGTCCTGGGAATCCTAAATGACTAAGATGCTTTATTAGAATCATAGAATCATAGAATCATAGAGTTGGAAGAGACCACAAGGGCCATCGAGTCCAACCCCCTGCCAATCAGGAAACACCATCAGAGCACTCCTGACATATGGTTCTCAAGCCTCTGCTTAAAGACCTCCAAAGCAGGAGACTCCACCACACTCCTTGGCAGCAAATTCCACTGTCGAACAGCTCTTACTGTCAGGAAGTTCTCCCTAATGTTTAGGTGGAATCTTCTTTCTTGTAGTTTGGATCCATTGCTCCGTGTCCGCTTCTCTTGAGCAGCAGAAAACAACCTTTCTCCCTCCTCTATGTGACATCCTTTTATATATTTGAACATGGCTATCATATCACCCCTTAACCTCCTCTTCTCCAGGCTAAACATGCCCAGCTCCCTTAGCCGTTCCTCATAAGGCATCGTTTCCAGGCCTTTGACCATTTTGGTTGCCCTCCTCTGGGCACGTTCCAGTTTGTCAGTGTCCTTCTTGAACTGTGGTGCCCAGAACTCTTGCAACAAGGTTCCTGCACTCCCCCCACGCAGGGAGGGAGGAGAGGAACCCAGAACAATGGTGTGCAAGCTCTTATATAGACTTTTGAAATTGCCTCCCCTGTAGCTCAAGACCACCCCCAAAACATCACACATACATCACAGAAAGAGGCTGTCTCCAGGAGAAATCCTGTCTGCCAGGATACCTGATAAGGCCTTATCTGATTGTCATTTCTGGGTAGCCTGGCCATTTCTTGGAGATGGTAAATCCTTAGTTCCTGAATCTCTTACACATATTGAGAGTGTGCTCAGCTTTTTATTCAGGTCCTGCTTTCTGGTTCTTCACAGACATTTAGTTGGCCACTGTGAGAACAAGCTGCTAGACTGGATGGTCCACTGACCTGATACAGCAAAGCTCTTCTTTACATGTGGGGAACAAATCAAAAGAGCAAGAGACTTGCATGTCCTCTTCTCCATGTGTCTTTCGCTATGCCAGATGCACAAGCTGTCCTTGCATCAAGGGTCATGCGTCATGCTTTGCACAGAACAGCAATTTATTTTAAGGCCTGCCAGAGTCCGGACCTCTGTTTGAAAGGCTGTCCAGTCCAGTCCAGTCCAAGCCCATTCAGTGCTGGGCATCTGGGTTTGGCCACTACAGTGCCTCAGAGAGATGCAACATCAGAGGTGTTCTAAAAATTAAAACAGATACTAGATCCAGCTGCCTGGAGCACCAGGCCAGGGAAAGGGAAATATGGGCCCTGGAAGCTGCTGAATAATAATAATAATAATAATAATAATAATAATAATAATAATAATAATAATAATTTATTATTTGTACCCCGCCCATCTGGCTGGGTCTCCCCAGCCACTCTGGGCGGCTTCCACCAAAAATACACTAAAATGTCACACATAAAAACTTCCCTGAACAGGGCTGCCTTAAGATGTCTTCTGAATGTCAGGTAGTTGTTTATCGCTTTGACATCTGATGGGAGGGCGTTCCACAGGGCGGGCACCACTACCGAGAAGGCCCTCTGCCTGGTTCCCTGTAGCTTTGCTTCGTCTGGGCAGAACGATGGGGGTGGAGACGCTCTTTCAGGTATACTGGGCCGAGGCCGTTTAGGGCTTTAAAGGTCAACACCAACACTTTGAATTGTGCTCAGAAACGTACTGGGAAACGTTCTGCTGAAGGATGTCAGCTGCTGGTACCAGCCCTGAGGACTGTAGCAGCAGCGCCCCCCCCCCCAATCCTGGTACACTCCGGTTGATGGCTGCAATATAGTCATGGGCACAAATGGTTAATGGCTTGTGATGGAAAGGGAGGGATGTTTATTTAATGCTTTTTGCCAAATGAAGACCAAGAAGCATTAGTGTAAATAAAAGGCTCTTGTAGAAATTTTAATTAATTGATCCATTAGCCTAATTACATTTGGATCTTAGGATTCATGTGCACATGCCTGTGTCTTTAAAAATGCACATTAGGCAGGTTTGTCTATAGCGTGTTCTCCTTCATGGAGAGCACGTGTTGCGGTGGGGGCCGCCAGGACACTCCAAAGTTGTGGGGCGGGCTAATTGACTGTTGGCCACTGATGTGATTGGGCTTCCCTTGTTGTTGGGAAGAAGTTAATGTTCCCATTTGATGATTGACAGCCAGAAATGCTAGGGCTTCCTCTTTTCGCCCGTGCATCAGATTGCCCGCCCCCTCCGCCATATTTAGGGTTGTTCGCTTGATCTTGCTATGCCTGTCATGGGGTCGTCTGTTCTTGAGGCAGGGGCCCAGTAGGAATTTTATCCATCTGGCTGATTGGCTGGGGCCATTTGGTTTTTGCCTACTGCGCCGCAAATCGTCACAACTTGTAAGGTTGCGGTTAGGCATTGGTTTATGGTTTGGTTGGTTGAGGGGCATGGATTGGCTGTGCCTGCCCCTCTAATGCTGCTGCTGCAAGGGATTCCGTTAAAGGAATCGGGGGCTTACTATTGCTTGTCCACTCTGTCAAGGGGGCTCGGGCCATAGCAATGAGCTCCTGGTTGCTTTTGGAGTGAGGGCAGGTTCCCTGCTCCGCGTAACCCCCAAGTGTATTCCCCCATTCTGACTTTTGCATCGTGCGGAATGTCAGTCTGTCCCCCATGGTGGGGGCAGATAGTCGCAACCAATGCCTAAGCAACCACTCACATGTTTGTATTTTAATAAAGTTGTGGCCAAAATTATGCCAAAACCTTAAACTAAAATTTTGGTGTGATGTGTGAGTTATTTGGGGTAACCCTGGGGACCCTGACATGCAACAATGCAAATTGAAACAAATTTACCCCCTATCCCTGCTAGTAAGTGGAGATGAAAGAAAGGAGAGCAGGTTTGGGAGGCTGGTGGGTGGGTGGATGGAAGGAAGGGAATGGGGAGCCGGAAACGCCCAGCCTCCAGGTTCCACCTTAGCGCTCCTTCCTTGTACTAGGAGAAGCCCTGCTGCAGGCCTGTATTAGCAGTCCTGCCAGGGAGATGTTCATAACCCTGTTTAACGACCCTGTTCTGTTTCCACAACCTGTGTTGAGCTTGAATCCATAGCTGTAGTTCAGCACAGTTCATTGTCTTAGTTCTTAGGAAGTAGCAAGCTGGAGATATACCAAAATAATTTAATAAGCTAGGAAAATCACATCAAGGACCAGCTGATACAATTTGGTGAGGATTATAATTAAAATTTATGATTACAATTTAATATTACAGTGACAAATTGCAATTAACAGGCTCCAGTGGTGTTACATCAGAAGTAACCTATTTTTATTATACAATTATTTCCACAAACCTATCTTTCCCTTTCAGATGACATATCAAGGACATATCAAGCTGGATTGTTCTTTGTTTTGTTTTCAGGAGATTGGGATGGAGTTTTCTTGCAAAGCTGGGATGAGCAATTTGTTATTTCAGAATCCAGCTCCCAGGATGTTGGTGACCACTTCTGTCTGGACATTCAGCGCCAGGCTTAGAATTATTCTGCACGTGCTCAGTTGGTGAGAGCATTCAGAACAGGACCTCACTGGAAGAGTAGCCTTCACCAATTTGGTGCCCTTCTAATACTTTGGACTACATCACTCCCAGCCAGGCTGATAGAAGTTGTAGTTCAAAACACCTGGAAAGCATACCCTCCAACGTTTATCCAATGAAAATAGGGACCCACCAACCATTATTATTATTATTATTATTATTATTATTATTATTATTATTATTCCCTGCCCATCTGACTGGGTTGCCCCAGTCACTCTGGGTGGCTTCCAACATATCTAAAAACACAATAAAACATTTAACATTAAAAAACTTCCCTATACAGGGCTGCCTTCAGATGTCTTCTAAAGGTTGCATAGTTAGTTATCTCCTTGGCTAGGGGATCACGTAACTCCATAACCTCCAACATTTCTCTGATGAAAATGTTGTTGTTTAGTCGCTTAGTCATGTTCGACTCTTCGTGACCCCATGGACCAGAGCACGCCAGGCACTCCTGTCTTCCACTGCCTCCCGCAGTTTGGTCAAACTCTTGTTGGTAGCTTTGAGAACACTGTCCAACCATCTCATCCTCTGTCGTCCCCTTCTCCTTGTGCCCTTAATCTTTCCCAACATCAGGACGTCCTAAGGAAAAGTGGGAAATTCCAGGATCAAATCAGAAACCAGAATGGCTTCTGTAAATCCGGGACTGTCCCTGCAGTGGCAGAGCTTCATCTTCTGGCACCAGGGGGCGGAGAGCAGGTGGGGGCATGGCTGGCACATGTCCTGGGGTCGTGGCGCCCAGTGCAGGCAATGGCACCCCACTGGGATCACGCTGCTGGGGGCGGTGTGCTCCCCCTGCCCCCCTCTTCCTCTGCCAGTGTGTTACAGCTGGGTCTCTCCCACAAACACAAGACAACTCTGGCTGTTAATTATTTTAGATTTATTGCGAAAACAACTAACTAAGACGGAGCTTCTCTACTCATCGTCCTCCCCAGAAGATGGAGTTGCCCGGACTGAGCTTCTCCCCCTTCTCCAGCACGGAAGCCCCCACCTCTTCCGGTATCTTTCGCACATCTCTGCCACTTTTGAAATCCTACAAGATTTGGCAGAGCGTATTCCCTGCATTCCAACGTCTTGCCCACTATCGTAGTTCTCACACATCTGTCTGTCCCTTTGGTCAGAGCTCAGATTGCAGCTGCTCGCCCTCTCCTCTCTGCTTTCTGCTGTTAACTGTCCTCTCCCTGTGCCTGCTTCTTCTCCTCCTATCAGCATCTGAGCTTCACAGACACAGTGTGTCCCTGGAAAACAGACACTTGGGAGTACCTGGGAAGGCATTAGGTTGGCAAGGGCTGCCATTAGGTTTCTGTCTGATATGAATGTTACTTGGGTGTTTGCAATCTCACCTCCAGCTCTTAACAACTCTGTGTATGAGAAAGGTTGGGAAATTGACAAATGAAAAATTGAGCTGGACCAAAGGGACTCTAAAAAAATGGCTTGCTCCATTAAGATGAGAGCAGTTTCACATGGATCATGGGTTACTCCAAGCTGAATATACTCTGCACCATGAAGCACTGGGTTGGAGCCAGACAGCCTATTTGCTAATGCCTCCAGAGGCATGTTTGTCATGAGAATAAAGCACCATTTTACACACGACTGCAAACATAAATAATGTTGGCTGGGCAGGAGCAGGCACAAATGCATTTTGTGCTACGCTCAGTCACTCTTATGGCCATTTCAGGATGGATGTGCATGGGTCAAGCTGTACAGGAATGGGATCATGCAGAAAGTCATCATGTGAGCTAGCACTGAGCGCATGGTTGCAGGAAAGCAAGGGAGGTTGTTGTGATGTTCATCCTTAAATAATTATGTATCGAGGTGCAGAGATAGGATGGTAGGTACTTGGTCGAGGAGAAGGGATGGCGATGCAAGAATTGGGGACTGTGAGCTTTCAGAAGCTGAGATATATGACAAGTTGGATGGAAGAAATTCACTGGCAGGTAGGTAATGGGAAGTGGGAATTGTGGGAATATAAGCTATAGATAGGGTTGACCTACAGAAAAAGGAAACGGTATCTGGAGTACACCAGATTCAGACTTTTTATTTGCACAACTTTGCCACCCTTTTAATGATGAAATTCTGTTCATGATACCTACCTGCTGATTCCTGTTCCACTAAGAGGTCTGTTCATTCTTCCAAGTTCTTTCCTTCAAGCATATATAATATACTCCTACCTCACAGTCTTGCTTCCCCCTCCCCACCATCGCATGTTCTGTACAGAAAGATAAGGCAGCAGATTTGCAGTTTACTTCCTAAACAGTATATATTTAGCTATCTGCTAAAATAAACCAGGTCAGCAGACAGCTGCTGCAGTTTCAAACAGGTTAATTAAGCTGTTTTTTTACATCTTAAGTATATGCAACCCACACTGGCAAGCCAAGCCAAGCCTGTTCTTATGGATGTCAGGTTCAGCCCATCTGCAGAAGTCACAGGGGCAGTACTGATGATGACCCGGCGTCGCATAAGAGTGAGCAATATCTCTTGGTAGCCAGAGGTTAAAGAGACTGATATTTCCGCTGAGGAAAGCTTTGCAATCTGCATTCTCCTAAAGTAGCATTAATGGAACTTCATTATAATTAAGGATGAAGTGCCAAACTATGATCTGGGTAACAAAACAAGCCAAAGAAACCAAAGATTGCATCACAAATTAAAGACTAAGGCTGCAATCGCAATCCCACTTACGTGGCAGTAGGCTGCACCATAGGAGCTGACCTCTGAGGAGCTGGGGAGTCTTCAGACCCCCAATAAAATATTTGAGGGGGCCAGACCCCTCAAAGTTGATGGGCATTGCCATTCAAATGGTGAGTGTGCACCGTGTCATGTGATCGATTATGTGGGGTGGGGCTTACCTGGGCCCCCTCAGGACTTACTTCTGAGTAGGCATGGCTAGACATTGTGCTGCAAAGAGCTCGAAGAGGAATGTTGACTTAAAAAAACATATATGTGAGATTTTGTCCATCAACCCAAACAATTGGTTGGGCCTGATAGCAACAGGAGTCCTACAACTTATGGAGAACATCACGTTGTCTAGCCTTGGACCAAAGGATTTAGGCTTTTATAATTGAGGAAAAGGACATGAAGAGGAATGGTGATAACATATCATAAAAGCAAGTACTTCTTCAATCTGCATGTAATTAATTTACAGAATTCAGAGCCACGCCCTCTCAAAAGCATTCAGAAGAAGGTGGCAGGTTTCAAAATATGAGAGGGGTGAGTGGCCCCCTCAATGTCCCCAGGCATCCCAGCCTCACCTTCTCCTGTCTATATCTTTAAAGATAAATGATGCAAGAGGGCTATTTCCTAAATGTCCTTTTTGCAGGCATCTAGAAGTACATGTCTAGCCTCTGCTGCAAGAATGGATGCTAGACTGAGTGAACACTTAGCGTGATCCAGAAGGACTCTTCATATATTCATAGGGTACTCTTACATAACATAAAATAGAAACTTAAAAGCAGTGAAAGCAGATGAGCAAAACAAGACATCAAGGAACAACCAAAACATTAAAAAGTCAGTAAAACCTCGCAACTATTTATACCACAAAGGCCCCTCTAAAGAACAGAAGTCTTAAACAGTTTCTGGAAAACTGCAAATGAAATTGTCCCGATGGAGAACATCCTGTCCTTTATAGCTACCCACCCAGCCTCAAATTTGAAGCAGGCCCTCCCCTCCTCTGATGACTTCAGAGGACGTGGTGATGAGGACACATTTGGTATGAGGCATTCCTTCTGTTTCTATGGGGGTTTTCAAACTCTACCACAGACCAAAATAACCTTGAAGAAGCATTGAAGCAATTTTTGAATTGAACATCTCCTGTATGAGAAGGTCCGTGAGAATGTGACCTCAGATGTTAGGTTGTTCACATGAATGCCTTCACAGGTTGAAAACATTAGGCTGTATCCCACTAAGTTCTACTCAGAGTAGACCATTGACATTAATGTTCCTAAGTTAGCTGTGCCAATTAACCTCAGTGGAGTTGCTCTGGGTAGGACTAGCATTGGGTACAGTCCATCGTCACAGGGTCATACTAACTATCCCTGCCCTTATGTATGTTGCCCTGCTCTCTGCAGGCAGCTGCACCTTCTGTGGCCAAGCGAAATGACCCTATGCTCATATTGCAGAAGGACCTTTCTGCAAAAAGAGAAATCCTGGCCCTAATGAAGGGGACTCCACATGTGTAAAACATGTTGGATAGCATCATACAACTGATGAACATGCAGTTGGCCAGGGACATAGCTGGAGTGGTAGCTGGCACAACTCCCTCAATCTGTGTGCTTTCAACATTTGAAAGGGGTTGTAAGAACCCACTATATAGGGAGTGAGGACCCTGTGGCCCTTGGGATATTGGTGGACTTCAGCTCTCATCAGCCCCAGGCAGCATGACCCATGGTCAGGAACGACGTGATGAACTGTTGTCCACTGACATTTGTACCGCCAATGGCTCCCCATATCTGCCCTATATAAAACTGCCAGATTCCTAGTACCACTACTAAATACCTAAGATAGTTTTGGTTGGATCCTGGAAATTTGTGTTCCTTCCAAACACATTTGAGACTTGAACAGTAGGCGGAAGAACTGGAAACTTAATAATTGATTTCATCTTGAAAATGCATGGAGGAGACCATAGCTTAGTGGTTGGGCATGTGCAGCCAAAAAGTGTCAGGTTCTATCTCTGGTCTCTCCACTTAAATGGGTTTCAAGTAGCAAGGCTAGGGGGATGTCTGCTCGAGCCCCGGGAGAACTGCTGCCAGTCAGAATCTTTAATACAGGGCTGGGGGGGGGAGCAATGATCTCGGATTTTCTCCAGCACATTGTACGGTTTGCAAAGGTCAGGGCTCGCAGTGGCATGTTCTTGGCTAAATTACATGAGGATGAGCATGGGGTGGAAACACCTTTCACTTGCTACCAGTGCTTTTACAAGAAACAAAATGTCCTCCGAGTGAGAGGGGAAAACAGCGATATAAAAAACACAGTGGGTTGTCAAATTTATCAAAGCGCAACAACGAAACAGGCTTTCGTTTGTATGCGTTTGTTTTGATCTTGGTCTGGTTGTTCCACTCTGTTGCAGCGCAAGCAAATCAACACCGCCAGGATTTGCAGGGATATGTTTTCTCGAGATTAGCCCCTGCAGGTACTGCTTTCTGTTCCAGGAGGAATGATTTTCAGCTCAAGAGAGAGAAAGTCTTCACGTTCTCTCTCTTGATTCCAAGTAATAGGAAGGAATCAAGTATTTTTGGTGCTTGGACTCCTTATCCTCAGAAAAATGTTTCACATAAGGAGCAGTCGGCATAGTGGTGTGGTGCTCACCACTGCTTTCCCAGCAGCAACATTGCTGCCACTTATCGGGATTCAGCAGATCTCAGGTTCTCAGCACAACAGGGCCATACCAGCTCAACTCCCTCACCCTCAGCACATCTGGATTTATGCCAGTGTGTCTCCTCCATCCTGGCTGAACTGTGATCCAGCTGGTTGAGCTAAGCCCAGCAGATCTTAAACCAGTGAAAGCCCTGAAAAGAGGTTGCTCTGGGGCAGGACCAGAGGTGTGCGGACTTAACCTGGATCCTAAACCCATTTGGCTCAGCCATGTGACCTGGCATGAGTATACAGTGGTACCTTGGGTTACAGATGCTTTGGGTTACAGATGCTTCAGGTTACAAACTCCGCTAACCAGGAAGTGGTTGCTCCAGGTTAAGAACTGAAATCGCGTGCCAGCAGCAGCAGGAAGCCCCATTAGCTAAAGTGGTGCTTCAGGTTAAGAACCATTTCAGGTTAAGAATGGACGTCTGGAATGAATTAAGTTCTTAACCTGAGGTACCACTGTAATTGTTTAATTGCACATTGAAATGGAAAATACCTGTGTATACCTACATATGTGTACTGCTAAATACATAGCATAGAAACTTCCACTGTAGCTAAACCAAGAAGTTGCAGAGAGCTAAAATGTTGATAATTAACTTTGAATGATCTCTGCTACTCTGTCACAAGGTATTTAACTTTAGATCACATGGGGAGTATTTTCAGTTGCAAATCTCCATTTTGGGTGCATTTGTCTCAAACTACCAAAGAGGAAGATGTGCTAATGATCTCTCTCCAGGATAACCCAGCCTGGAATGCAGGCTGTATGTGGATAGACAGAGCTATATTTCCAGCTCTGTTACAAGTAATTTTATATTTCTAAGATGCTGTACCTGTGCTTGGAGAAACACATAATATTATTCAACTATTTGCATGCAACATTATTGTTCTAAGTGTTTGTTTTGGAACAGGTTCAGTTAGTAAAGCTTTGGAACCATATTTTTGGACTGGACAATTTTTATTTCAATTTCAAGAGGAGTCAGTTTTTATTCATCCTATTGCTTCCAAGTGCACAATATGAATAACCGCAATATAAATTAAGTTGGCGAAAAGAGTAGTGTATCCCAAACACTATTTCAGAGGTTTGTTTCCCTTGTGCCAGGGTTAGGCCAACTCAGCAAACAGTAGCCCAACTGCTGAACAAGGTTTGGATCTGGTATAATTTTACATTGGCTTAATTTACTCCTGCTTACCTTGCACCAGCTTCTTGTGTGTAAGACTGCTCCTTTAGTCTAAAAAGGTAAGAGACACAGGAAACCTGTACCACATTATTTATCTCTCTGTGTAAATGGGCTCTTACGTCTTAAATCCACGTTTTCCTAAAGCAACTGTACAATACTTCCCTATTGCACTAATGACAGAGTAGCTGGCTATTATTATGAGTGAAATAACCATCGAGTTTCTTTTTTTAAAACCTTTTAAATTTCCAAAGGCTTGTTCGGACTCCTGGGGCTTCACACTCAATTTTCTTTTCTTCTCCCTTTCCCACTCTCTATTTCTGTATAATTCTGTTATGTGTGATCTTTGTGCTTCTTCCTATGTAATTTTCATTTGCTTTATTGAGCTCTTTTTCAATATAATGGGCCTGATTCGTCAGCTGTGTAAAGGATGGCGTCGATGCAATGACTTAGAGGTAGGCAAAACACCAAAGCCAAACAAAAATAGTCAGTGCCTGGCTAAAAGTTTTAAGCAGTGGGAAATGCAATTAGCGTTATATTGACAACTGGGTGTTTTCTGGACAGAAAACTAGAAATGGGGCACACAGGGGGAAATTCAGCTTGGAAAGTGGCATGTTTACTGGCATATTTACAAGTCAGGCTAAACAAATGCAAATGAGTAATTTCATACTGGGCCAAGATCAAGTTTTGGTACTAACACATAAGGCCCTATACAGATTGAGACAAAGTTACTTGAAAGACTGTCTTACCCCTTATAGCAGGTTACTGTATTCTACAGCAGTTTCTCCTCAAAGTCCCCAAAATATCAGAAGCCCAATCCACAGCAACTCAGAGCACGGCTTTCAGTGTGGTTGTAGAGAGCCAGTGTGGTGTAGTGGTTAAGAGTGGTAGTCTCGTAATCTGGGGAACTGGGTTCGCTTCCCCGCTCCTCCACATGCAGCTGCTGGGTGACCTTGGGCTAGTCACACTTCTGTGAAGTCTCTCAGCCCCACTCACCTCACAGAGTGTTTGTTGTGGGGGAGGAAGGGAAAGGAGAATGTTAGCCGCTTTGAAACTCCTTCGGGTAGTGATAAAGCGGGATATCAAATCCAAACTCTTCTTCTACCCTGTTCTGTGAAGCAGCACCCCTGTTGAAATCTGACAGGTACCCATTATCTGTAGTTTCCAGAAACAACTGAAGACTTTTATTTTTTCAAGTCTCTGCCTTGGGTGTTCCTTTGTATTGTTTTATAACTTATCTTTATTTATTTTTTGTATTGTATGAAATTGAAAAGTCAGTGTGGTGCAGGAGATGTTTTCAGATTGGTACCCAATTCAGACACCAGGCTGTCAGTCTCTCACAGCCAAACGGACTTCACAGGGTTGTTGTAACATGGGAGGGAAGAACTATGTATGTCGCCTTAAGCTTCTAGAATAAAGATTGGGATCAAAATGTAATGAAAAGCCTTTCCTTCTCATCTCCACAGTCCTTAAAATAACCCTGCAATGCAGGTCAAAATTATTAATTATCTGCATTGTTTATTTATCCAAGAAGTCATACCTCACATTTTGAGGAACTTCCTCCCCACAGCAGCTTACAATCTTCAGTTTAAACCAGGGACTTCTCGATTCATAGCTTATTCTCCTTGTCACTGTAACTGCAACCCAGTCTTCAAGGAACATTACCCATTGATAGAAATGAATAAACCAAGTAGCTCTGCATAGGACAATGAAGCAAACTATATCTCTTATTTCATTTATTCATTGGTCATGCACTCCATTTCTCTCTCTCTTCTAAGTCAAATGTCCTAGACCAGGACTACAATTCCCATCATTCCTGACCATTGGCTATATTGGCTGGTGCTAATCAAACATGGAGTCTAACAACTTCTGAGAATCTCACAGGTTCCCCATCCTCGCCCTAGAAAATTATGGGATGAGAATGTCACTTCTCCCTTTTTGAAAAGACATGCATATGTTCCCCCGCCATCAGATAAGAGCTGAACATCTACAAGACACTTGTCTACCATCAACATAACTCAGCAATCTAAAGTTCGTCATTTCATCAATGAAGGATGCCCTCAGTCAGCATCTTGCATTAGTCAAATTGAAGACCATAACCTAGAAAAAAAGGGCTAATTTGCTCTTAGACTTGGAAGCCTGGTAACGTCATGCATAGAGGCCAATGGGCAGCAAAGGCCTTTGATGTCCTTTTGTTACCATACACCAAGTTTGCTAATAATTACCAGTTGCCTTACCTTTTAACACATAATTTCCTCATATTAAATGTAAAAATACGCTTGACGTTATGATTATCCCAGAGACAGACTACTTTATGACCATGTTTTCCAAGCTAAAAGGTGTTAAATATACTTGTGGAAGATCTTGAAATAGAATAAATAAAAGGAAGCAAATCACTCTGAACAGTAATTCATACAGCATCAAAAGAAGCAATTAGTTGCAAGGAAACAAAACCCTGCTGTTTTGAATAGTGCTTTAAAGAAGACCAACTACTGTAATAGTGTGATTCTGATAGCAGATTGAGCAGCATTCAATAACAGACTCGACAACAATAATGAAGAAAAGGTTTGCTGCATACAGAGACAGTACTAAATAGTTTAGATCAATGACTTTCAAACTCTGTTGTTGGGCAGTTTGAGGATTCTTGGAAATATATCAGTGGTTCCTCAAAGAGAAATAGAACACAGTTTTTCTTGAAAGATCATCTGTCTCCCTGATGGCTGCTAGCTTAGATGTTCACTATTGTAGGCAGTCTGCCTCTGGATGACTATCAGTTGCAGGGAATCACAAGTGGGAAGAATGCTGTCACACTCAGGTCATGCTTGTGGGTTTCCCATGGGCATCTGTTTGGCCACTGTGAGAACAGGATACTGGACTAGATGGGTCTTTGGTTGCATCCAGTTGGGATCTTCTTATGCATTTTGAAGGCAATTGGAGAAAACCATGTAACGGGCCATAATGCTGGAGGGGACTTTTGCTTGCATGGTCTGCTCATGGGCTTCTCATGGCTACCGTGGGAATGACAAGAGTTGACAGAACTCAAACTGGGAACCTTCAGCTTTGTGTTTGGCTGCAAGCTTCTACCTATGGCGTTAGATAGTCCCAAGCCCTACACTGGTCCTGCCCACACAAGTGTCCATTGGACCACCCGGGAAAGGGAGGTCTATAAAGAACTTACTGTCTGAGTTAGGCCTTGATTGAGAAGCAAGAATTTCCTGAGTTTTGATGACTTTTAGCATACTTTTGTTGGTTCTTTGGTCCTGTGTCTTGGCACAATTTTTGGCTTCATCTCCCCAGTTTGTTCTTTGGCCACGTTCCTTTGGCTTCCTGTCTCCTGGTTCCTGGCTCCTAACTTATCTTGGATAGCTGCCTTGTTACTATTTGTCCCCATCTACCCATATTGGGGAAATGTGAATGTTCAGGAAGAGGCATATCAAGTCTTTACCTCATAGTTGTGACTTGCCAAAGGGCAAATGACAATCACAATAGGGTGAATTAGCAATCAGGCAATGTGTAGAGTGTGTTGCATGCCACCCCATCCAATCTCTGAGCAGTGAGAAATTCCAGGGGTTCCAGGAGCTGTACCCAGGTTTCATGATTCCTTTTGGAAATGAGGCACAGTGGAGACTGTGGTGTCTTTATGATATATGGTTTATTCACACACACACACACACACACACACACACACACAAACACACAACCTGGGCCTATGAAGGAAGGGTTCACAGCATTAACACTCCAAGAGGGTCCTGCTTCTCCCATAGCCACAGCCCTGGATCCAAACAGATATCAGCCACCCCCCAGCTTGCTGTTTTTTCCATAATCACCTTCAGCCTCTGAGGTGCCCCACCCCTGCTTAGGGGACTGCAATAAATCAGTAGGCTGTTCGCTGTGCCTAGATATTGGGGTTATGTGAGCAGCTCCTTATTCATTCTTGAAGCTCATTCTTGACCCTTGGATCATCAATATCTTTTGTTGTAGGAAAAGGGCAATAATAATAAAGGCATGACTTGTATTGTATCAGACTAACTCTGGGATGTAAGGAGATCCATGAGCTGTGCGCCTCTCCCGGTGCCCTAAATAATCCAAGTATATAAATACAGTGGTACCTCTGGTTACGTACTTAATTCATTCCGGAGGTGCGTTCTTAACCTGAAACTGTTCTTAACCTGAAGCACCATTTTAGCTAATGGGGCCTCCCGCTGCCACCGCACCGCAGGAGCATGATTTCTGTACTCATCCTGAAGCAAAGTTCTTAACCCAAGGTATTATTTCTGGGTTAGCGGAGTCTGCAACCTGAAGCGTATGTAACCTGGAGCGTATGTAACCCGAGGTACCACTGTAAAAACAGCAAAGGAGGGATAAGGAACACTGTGTGGAGGAGGTAGGAGGTAGAACTGGAATTTCCTAAGCTAGAAAGACCCATGGAAACTGAAAACAAATATTTTGAATTGGATAACCCTTATAGGTGCTGCAACCTATGAGAGAGGTTTTCCTGGTGGGAAAGTGGGAAAGGGTCTGGAATACTAAGTGTCCATGCTGCTGGGATCTAATTTTCCCACTATGCATGATGAATGCAAAAGTTTGTGCTGTGTGTATGTCTAATGGAGGGTTCCTATCTGCATAAGTCCAATGGAAGCTTTTAATCCTTACGTAATGAGTGTTAATATGACTATTGGTGGTGGCAGCAGTGCCTCAGGCATGGAGCTTCCTCTGTCAGGCTTCCAAATAGGTCAAACCAGGATGTGCCTCAGATGGCTTAATTAGGTTAGAGGTCCAGTGGATCAGAAGCTATTTGCATTTTCCAGAGGTCTTCTGCTGCAATGCACAACTGGCAAGAGTCCCCCATTGTGGATTAATGTAAATAGAGGTCAGCAAACACAGGCTGTAACTTTCTTGCCTTGTATGTCTACGCTTTTGATTTCCATACTTTCCCAGGCAAACTGGAGATTTCAGAGACAAGCTGGTAAGAAAGGGTCAAGGTGTTAAGATAGAAACCCACTGATTCAGATGGTGAGAATATTTGTGTCTTCATATTAAAGATGGTTGTTGCCCATTAGCTATTCTTTCTCACCCTCGGACACCCTTTCCCTCTTTTTCAAGCAGTATAGATTAAGAGTTGCATAGGGGTAACAGAGTTAAATCACAGCTTCATTGGGCCTCCTCTCACTCAACCATCACCTAGCAGCAGTCATTCCAGCAGGCTGCCTCACTGGAAGATAAGGGAAGCAGGACTCCCACCCCTTGCTGAAAGGCCAGCCCCATCACAGGTTTAGTGTCCCTCAGCTGTTTCCATTCCAGCTGGTCATTATAAGAACTGCTGTTTAACTTTAAGAATGGGTGTCTGAGGTGTGCTCTCCTCCTCTTCCCTCCCTGTGCCTTGTTCCTTTGGTGCCATGCCTTAGATTGTAAACCTGCCTTGTTTTAATGGATTGTACATAAGCTGCTCTGGGAACAAAAAGGCAAGTCTTTTTTGGCTGAAGAGTGGGGTAGGACAAATGTTGCCTTTAAAAAACCCCACAAATATCCACCATGAATATAAATTGCAACCAGCAGTTGTTATTTTTCATTAATCTGGAATAAAAGAGGTATGTGGCCTTGGAGGCATGTTGGACTGGATCAGTTAGACTAACCTAATAATGCTGACCTTGCATCCGTAATTCCTTTATAAACGCCAGGAGACCTTTGATCTGTCCCCCCCTTTTTTGCGAATTCAGCTCATCTTTTGATTTGGGCCTCTGGCATCTGTTGGAGCAGTCCTAATTGAGGCATAGCTTGACTGCCCACTTTCGATGATGTGCAGAATAAACATAAATCATCGTGTGACTACATGAAGAATATTGCACAGAGACAGAGTGTCTGATTCTGATTGGGCATGTGATTATGCATAATCTGATGCACTAAGGGCTAGAGAGGTGATGAAATAGCAGCATAACAAGCTTGCGTCTGGCATCAGAGGAGAATTACTATGATCGCTCTCTGAGGACCAATTTCACATGACCCCTTGGCAGATGCACAAGTTTCTTTCTGGTCTTTTTTAACCTGGACTCTGGGGTACCAAATTCCATCCTAGAATGGGTTGAATTGTGGTATGCAAAACCAGAGTCTGTGTGCATGATGTACTGCTGACTCAGCTGACCCCACTATGCTCAGACTGGGAGCAAGCAACCTCTGACTCTTTAAAAAGTTGAGTTTTATAAAGGAGAAATAGCTCATCCACTCTGTTCATGGGGTAGCTAATTGCCCGTAAGTCCTAAGAATATTAGCAGAGATTTCCTGCACCCAACAAAAGCTACAAGATCTTCTTTCTAGTTGTGGCCAGGTCAGTTCATCTGGAAACTCACAGGCAGGGCTTGTTGAATGGTCCTCTAACATTGTTCATAGAATTGTAGAGTTGGAAGGGACCTTGAGGGTCATCTAGTCCAAGTTCCAGAATGAAGAAATCTGAACTAGATAATACATGATAGATGGCCATCCAACCTCTGCTTAAAAACCTCCAAGGAAAGAGAGTTCACCACTCATGGGAGTCTCTTCCACTGTCAAACAGCTCTTACTGTCACAAACTTCTTCCTGATGTTTAGTCAGAATCTCCTTTCTGGCATCTTCACCATAGAGGATACCGTATTTTTCGCCCCATAAGACGCACCGGCCCATAAGACGCACCTAGTTTTTTTGGGGGGGGGAAATAAAGGAAAAAAAATTTATTTCCCCCCCAGGTGCGCTGCGCTACACCAGGAGCTTGGGGCGTGCGGAGCTCAGCGCGCCCCAAGCTTCTGCGTGCCGGCAAGGTCTCCGCTAGCGTGGGAGAGCCGGGTGCCTCTCCCAGGGCTAGCGGACCCCTGCGCTAATCCAGAAGCTTGGGGCAAGCTGAGGTCAGCGCGCCCCAAGCTTCTAGGTGCGCGCAAGCAGTCCGCTAGCCTTGGGAGAGCCGCGGGGCTCTCCCAGGGCTAGCGGACCCCTGCGCTAATCCAGAAGCTTGGGGCAAGCTGAGGTCAGCGCGCCCCAAGCTTCTAGGTGCGCGCAAGCAGTCCGCTAGTCTTGGGAGAGCCGCGGGGCTCTCCCAGGGCTAGCGGATCGCTGCGCTATACCAGGAGCTTGGGGCGTGCTGAGCTCAGCGCGCCCCAAGCTTCTAGGTGCGCGCAAGCAGTCCGCTGCTGCCCCAAGCCTCGCGCACCCGGTGGGACCTCCTGCCGGGCGCGCGAGGCTTGCAGGCATTCGCCCCATAAGACGCACCCTGATTTCCCCTTCATTTTTGGAGGGGAAAAAGTGTGTCTTATGGGGCGAAAAATACGGTAACCCATGGCTACTAGACATGATGGATAAGCAATATCTCCACTGCTGGAGGCAGCATGTCCCTGAATATCCGTTGCTAGGAATCACAAGCGGAGAGAGCTGTTGCAGACTCCCCATAGACGTCTGGATGGTCGTTGTGGCCACAAGATCCAATAGGGACCTTTTTACGTCTCCAGCATTAGTATTCCAGTGTTCCTCATGAGGAAGAACAGCGGGAGTAAGCATGCTAGTTCTGACCTTGTTGCCATTCTAGTCAAACTCCATGGATAGAAGGGAAGACGTTTGGAGCAAAGAGTCTCCTGTACTTGAGGGAAGTTCCATGCATATATTAGAGCCCTGAAGAGGCCTACTATGCTGCCTCTGGTTCTGTTGCCTGCCAGTTTTGGTTTTTCTCCATTTCTCTCTTTCCCAATGTTTAGTTCCATTGTCCACATTTCACACCTGATGTTAATTTACATACCTCTTACTTTCATACATTACCTAGAGTTCTCCAGGTTTCAGACAATTTCGATTTGAGTCCCAGTTCTCAATAGTAACATATTCTGTCTCGTACATGGCTAACTGTTGTTGATTCTACATACGGCAGGTTACTATGGTCTGTTATGTCAATATAGTTTCCAGATTTGTCAAGTGTCTGATTTTCGTTTATTCCCTTTTGTACCATAACCACAATAACAGAGCCAGTGTGCTGCTTTTCTCTGAAGTGATCCAATTCTCTTGATAGAATAAACTCCTTGGCTTCTGACCCCAGGGTTTATCCACTCAGGAAACTAGTTTACTTCCGTACAAAACAGCACACCCCTGTGATTAGCACTTAATTACTCTCAAGCCAGTAGCAGCTCTGCTAAAGTTGAGATGTTTGGTGCGGGTTCTTGCAGACAGTGTGCTGTTAAGGTTTCCATTCCTGGAGGTCAAGGCCACATCCGTCCCCCTGAAAGTGTACGATCCAACAAAAATGTTTTGCATGGAGAGAGTCCCAAGTTCAGCCCCTAGAACACCAGTTAAAAGAATATCTGATAACAGAGAAGATCCCTGCCAGAGGTTTTAGAGACATGAGTAGCACTACTCTCATTCAAGCTAAATTCTGCTTTCCATTCTCTCCCCATCTTCTGGCTCCTAGTGTCAAAATCTGCAGCAGATACTTGTGAGATGCCCTCCATTTTAATTCCCCCGCAATGCTCTGATATAGAATTACTACTGGGACAGTGCTAGTGATTTTTAAAAAATTGTGGCTGCCTCACTTCTGTTTGCCTCCTGGTAAAAAATGAGGGGGCCGTGGGAGGGCAAGTGGATACTCAGAAAAGACTCAGTGTGAACTCATAAGGTGCCTGCGCATTCCAGGTGTTGATGCTCTGTCTGGTTGGAGGCTCACCACAAGTTGCAGTAGACAGTACTGGCCTAGCTGGGCAGATGGGCCAACTCAGCATAAAGCAACTGTATTTAGTAAAAATCCTCTCAGAGACTATACATGAGCCTCTGACCACTCGCTCCCCAAATCCACTCTGGAAGCTCCTCCAACATTCCAGAGTAGATATTGAGGAACAGGGCCAGAAGAGGAAGGAGAAGCCCTGTTATTTGAGTGGAGGTTCGTAGATTGGGGCTGGCCCTCATCATCCTGCCTTCTAATGGAAGGCACTGTCATTTTTCTCCTCCATTGTAGAGCTGAGCAGAGCAGAGGATGGGGATAGAACAGGAATTAGTTGGCTCTGCCTTTCGCTGCCTCTGGGGCCGCCTACTGTTGGCATCTCTGACTTTGGCCCTACCAGTCCATACCAGCAGCCACCACTAGCTTGGCCACCATACTGGTTCTTGCCAAAAGGATGGAATGCTAAACTTAGTTTAAGAAGGAAAGATTCTTACGATAGCAATGCATGATCTTAAAGTTAAGATGAACCTAACCAGTGTTTCGCAAGCTTGCCCCCGCCAGCTGTTGCTGGACTACAACTCCCACCATCCCTACCCAGCAGGACCAGTGGCCAGGGATGATGGGAGTTGTAGTCCAACACCAACTGGGGACCCAAGTTTGAGAAACGCTGAAACTTTTTGTGGCTAGAGCAGATAGAATTGAATACAATCCTACTAAATTAAGCCCTTCTGCTTCGATCTTGCTAACTGTATCCTGTTATCTATTGTCATTCAGTTATCTAGAAAGAGGGGACCAGGCTCAGTGATACCTGATGTGTCAATGTCTGTTGGGCAGTAGAAGAGCTTCTCCTTTTCAGAACATCTCATATTCAATCCCTGGCATCTCTAGGTAGTCCTGGGAGAGAACCCTGTCTGAAATCTTGGAGACCTGCTGCCAATTAATATGGACAGTGCTGAGATAGATGAAACCACTAGTTTGTCTCATTATAATATGGTTTCCTATTTTGCCTCCCCCCCCCCCCTTAAATGCAGCATTGCACCAAGTTTATATGCCTTGAATCAGGTTGACCTCTAATACGTATTGGCTTCTGTTTAATTTCAGTCTGCTCCAGCTGTGTTTAATTCATAGTATTTTAAAGCAAGGGAGGGAGCCTTCACTCATCCCTTGCTAGCACATCAAGTTATCTAAGGTGCTCATATTTAACTTTAATTACTTTCATTTGGGGGGTGGGCGGGGGATGCACTGTGTGCATTTTAGGTAATTATGCTATCTCGTTATATCAAGCCATCTCCTGACCATGGCGTCGCTTTGAAGCTCCGACCACTTATTGTAATTTAAAAGAATGGCCACAAGCTTTTCACAAAGTATGGGTGGTTATCGCAAAGCCCTGACAAAATAGTCAGTTGGCACCATCACACTCTTCCTCTGCATAGTTGTCTGAGATGATTATTTCCCCGTCTTCTTCTCCTCTGGCGCTTTGGTATGATTACAAAACTCTTTGCTTCCTGTCTTCTCTGTTCTTTTGGTGTGGTGATCTGCCTAGATGACGGACAACAACAGGCCACCCTTAGAAGCTTAATGTGAAAATGGATGTAGCATTAGGCGGAAGGTCATGGCATGAACCTCACCCATGATGTAAAACCAGCATCACTCTTTAAAAGGAGATTGTCTTGCCAGGAAGGTGTGTCAGCCTTGAGTCTTCTAGTCTTTATGCTTCAGGCAAGATGCACAAACCTTTATTGTTTTCTATTTTCAAAAGAAGCACATGTGTACTACACATAATTATCCTCACCTGATCTGAATGTTATATTATTTTCCAGGGCTTTTTTTCCCTAAAAAAAATGTTTAGGGGTACTCTCATTTTCCGACTCATATTGAAATACTGCCCCTCAATGAGGCCAAACTTAGATTCACAAGATGTTTAGGAGTATGCGTCCCCCCACATCCCCCCAGAAAATAGCACTGGAATTTTCAGTCTGACAGATTACAGGACAGATTATCAGAAATTTTGACCGAGATCATTGATTTAATACTGTTAGTAGCAGAAGCACAATCCTCAATAATAATTTCCTTTTTAATCATCATACATTTTAATCATTTCATTTATGAATCGCTTCCTTTGAGGCAATTTACATCATAATAACAATTGCATATATAAAAAGTTAAAATAATTGCATATATAAGAATGATATTTTTTAAGAAGTCCAAATGTAAGTTTAAAACAGCAGCAGCACATATATAAAATCAATTCAAATTCAAGACAGATATCAATGGAGATAGAGATTTTAGAAGGTTGTTGAAAGAGGAATGCGTTATAATTCCATAACTGTGAGTCTGAGTAGCCAACAACATTTTTTAATTATTATTTTTTTAAAAAAAAAAATCTGCTTGAGTTTTCGGAAGATCTAAATGCCCACTTTTGCTGTTGTTTCCACCCTATATTTAATCTTTTGTGGGTTGTCACAACAGTTTCCGTAATTAGGAATACAGTAGCACTTCGGTTTGCAAACGCTTTGGGTTACAAACGCTTCCGGTTACAAACTCCGCTAACCTGGAAGTAGTACCTTGGGTTGCGAACTTTGCCCCAGGATGAGAACAGAAATCTTGCGCCGGTGGCGCGACGGCAGCAGGGGGCCCCATTAGTGAAAGCGTGCCTCAGGTTAAGAACGGTTTATAATAATAATAATTTATTAATTATACGCTGCCCAACTGGCTGGGTTTCCCCAGCCACTCTGGGCAGCTTCCAACAGAATATTAAAAACAATACAGCATCAACCATTAAAAACTTCCCTAAACAGAGCTGCCTTCAGTTGTCTTTTAAAAGCAAAATAGTTGTTTATCTTCTTGACATCTGCTGGGAGGGTGTTCCACAGGGCAGGAGCCACTACCGAGAAGGCCCTCTGCCTGGTTTCCTGTAACCTCACTTCTCACAATGAGGGAACTGCCAGAAGGCCCTTGGCGCTAGATCTCAGTGTCTGGGCTGAATGATGGGGGTGGAGATGCTCCTTCTGGAAAACAGGACCGAGGCCGTTTAGGGATTTAAAGGTCAGCACCAACTCTTTGAATTGTGCTCAGAAATGTACTGGAAGGTTCTGGGTTAAGAACGGACCTCCGGAACGAATTAAGTTCGTAACCCGAGGTACCACTGTAATTCAAGTGTCAAAGGATATCAATGATAGGAGCAAGCCAAGTAAATTATTCTTTTGTGCAACTTTTTTTAAAAAAGAAGTTCACTAGATATGTCACAGTGGTACCTCGGGTTAATTCATTCTGGAGGTCGGTTCTTAACCTGAAACTGTTCTTGACCTGAGGTACCACTTTAGCTAATGAGGCTACCCTCTGCTGCAGCACAATTTCTGTTCTCATCCTGAAGCAAAGTTCTTAACCTGAGGTACTATTTCTGGATTAGCGCAGTCTGCAACCTGAAGCGTCTGTCACCTGAGGTACCACTGTATTCTAAAATGGATTACTGAGTACAAAATCATGACAAGGTTTTGATTAAATCACAACAAATTCACATCATTTATCTTCTGTGCTCACAGAGATATAAACATCAGACACAAACTAGCTTGTTCAGCAATCATTACTGTCAGGGCTGGCCCAACCATTAGGCAGAGCTTGGGAGGTGGGAAGAAGCAACAATTTTCTGCAGCTTTGTGCACTGCCAGGAATGCAGGCACAGATGCCGTGGCTGCGAGAGGTGCTGTGCTGCACTGTGCCTTTCCCAACTGGGCTCCTATGCCTGCTCTTGCAAGTGGCAGAGGGGGTGGCGGAGGGACGAGCGGCCCAAAAGGAGCCCTTTCAGGCTGCTCCTTCCTCCTCCTCCCCCTTTGCCGCTGTCGGCGGCAGTGAAGGAGGAGGAACAAGCAGCCCAAAAGGAACCCTTTCAGGCTGCCCCTTCCTCCTCCTCTGCCTTTGCCCGGTCGGTGGCGGCAGAGAAGGAGCGAGCAGCTTGAAAGCAGCCCATTGGGGCTGCTTGTTCTTCCTCTTCCGCTGCTGCCACCACCAGGTATGTGGTGTGATGAACTGGCTTATACTCAAGTCAATACGTTTTCCCAGGTTTTTCTCCTAAAATTAGGTGCCTCGGCTTATATTCGGGACGGCTTATACTAGAGTATGTATAATCATTTCCACATCAGTCTGTGATTTTTTAAGTCTGCATGAATTTTTTTTTAAAAGTGCACTTTTCTTCTAATACATATATTTTTTTTTTGGAAAACTTTCCCCCATAATATCATGCATTTTATACACATTACTTGGCTGGAGCACTGCATTGCAAAATTCAGAGGACTGCAGATAGATATAAAGATGGCTTTGTTTTGGCTAATTCAGAAATAAGGGAATTGAGTAAGTTCACATGTGTATGTTCACATTTACAGTACATGTGAACTGAATTGAATTTCTCCCCCATCACTAGTTGTAGGTCATAATATGTTGGTACTGGATGCTGATGCGCAGGGCTGGTACGATCATTAAGCAGAATGATGTGATCATCTTGGGCAGCAGATGGTGTCCTGGCTCCCGCCCAACACATGCCGACATGGGCTCTTACTTGGAAGTAGGAAAGAGATCTTTATTCAAGCAAGGAAAGGTACAGGCTCAGCAACAAACACAATGTTCAGGAGTCACAATTCAGGCGTTTAGGACCAGGGCAAGAAGTTCAGGACTGGATGGAAGTGAGGAAGATGTCCCAACAAATTCCCCTAGCCCTGATGCAAAGCTTTTAAAGATGAGGTGTTGCATGCTCACTAGTGAAACTCTCTGGTCTTGTGGGAATATTAGACTTGCAATCATGTACTCTATCAATCCGGGTACATCTGCTCCTTTCTGCGAATGTGGTGCCTGGTTCTGGGTGACAAGACTGCACCCTCCTGCTCAGTCGCTGCTGCCTCTTGTTCAGGCTCCCCCCTCAGCTAACCAAAGTCTCCACTGAAGATCTCCACTCCATAGAACCTGGAATCCCTGCCCCGCTTTCCAAAGTGACTACAGTTGGGATGTAAAGGGGAGCTTTGCCCCTCCTCCAACCCAGGTGTCCCCAGTTCAGTTCTCTCTGCTTTCTCTCCCCTTCCTCTTCCAGAGCCTGCCAACCTGATCCTAATGGTGCTGTGGGACTCCTGAGCAATGGTAGAAGGCAGCAGCCAAAGCCTTTTGGCTTATTTTCCCAAGCCCTCTGCATTCCCCTGCTGTAGGGTTCCATTGGCCACATGCCAGTGTTGAGTGGGAGCACCTCTAAACTAGCAAAAAGTGGAGGCCCTAAACTAGCCTGCTGTCTCAGGTGTGGTGGAGGATGCTATTCCATCCCTGGCACTGAAATAAGATTTAGCTGTCACTCTGGTTGGCTTCTGCAAAAGAAAGGGATGCTGCTTTGTCCTTCCTTCCCCTCAAGCAGCAAGATCTCTTGAGCCAGCCCTGCTTATGGATACCCTGCAGCAGGAATAATAATAATAATAATAATAATAATAATAATAATAATAATAACAACAACAACAACAACAACAACAACAACAACAACAACAATAACAACAACAATAACAACAACAACAACAACAACAACAATAATAATAATAATAATAATAATTTATTTATACCCCGCTCTCCCCTGCCACAGCTGGGCTCAGGGCTGCTAACAACAGTAAAATTACAGTAAAATACAGGTTAAAATGCAGCCTCATCAAAACCATAAGGGGAGGGAAACATAAGGGTCAGACTGAGTCCAAACCAAAGGCCAGGCAGAACAGCTCCGTCTTGCAGGCCCTGCGGAAAGATATCAAGTCCCCCAGGGCCCTAGTCTCTTGTGACAGAGCGTTCCACCAAGTTGGGGCCAGTACTGAAAAGGCCCTGGCCCTAGTTGCGACCAATCTAACCACCTTGCACCCTGGGACCTCCAAAATGTTGTCATTTGTGGACCTTAAGGTCCTCCATGGGGCATACCAGGAGAGGCGGTCCCGTAGGTACGTGGTCATACATGGGCCTGACACTGTGCTGGAAGAGATAACTGCAAGACATCACTTTGCGCAAGACACAGCTCACCCCACCTGCAATTGCTGAGGGCTATGAGCATGAAGTCAAGTGACCTCAGTCCCCCAGTAGCCCGATTTCACAGCTGATTTTGTCCTCAGCACCAGAGGACCCAATTAACATGTTAATGGCTGATCTACAAGCAGGGTTCAGCTAATTAATCCTACCAGCAGAAGGATTGTGCAAAGACTTCCACTTGTTCAATGGGTCTTTCCCCCCCTCCTCTCCCCTGTGCCTGTGCCCCCTGAAATTGTTTCAGGGGGTCTATGAGGCCTAAGCATCTTTATAGATATATAAACAACACACATGCATATTTTACATGCATATGTGCACAAGAAGGCTGTTACATTACTTCTTCAGGAAAAGCAGGGTGCATATGTACATATGCTAAATTTATATTTACCATGTGGCAAATAATCTTAAGCCGTCTGAAACAACTGTGCCATCTGCATTTGGTTTTTCTATGCCGAGTGTCTCTAAGATTTATTAATTCAGCTAATTACAGTAATTAGACAGAAAGACTCCATAACTAACTAAAATAAAACAAAAAATTAACTCCATCAGCTGTGTAATGTAAACAAATAATTTAGTCATTCAGTGATTCAGTTTGTTTTATTGGCTGCTTAAAAAAAAATACAGGGGTGTGTTTTGCTCCATGGAGACCTGTGTCATTGTCAGGTGCAAAGGAAAAGGCGTTCAAGGTCGACTTCTCAGTCAGTACAACTACTATACATTTTCTATCTACACTTTGCGTAGGAATAACTTTGTTATTCTGCAAACAGTCTGGCATGGATACTGGTAAGGGAGAAATAAAAATTCTACAGCTTGCAAGCTGACCTTTGCAATGAAAAAACCAACTGTGGAATCCTGCACATGTTTCCTCAGAAGGAAGCCCTACTGTATTCATTGAGACTTATTCCCAGGTGAGGATGCATAGAATTGTCACCCAAGGGCTCCACCAAATTCAAAGAGACTTACTTTCCAGTAAACTTACATAGGACTGCACAAGAAGCGTATGATCTAACTAAGTTAAAGGTTTTAACTGTGCAATACTACAGATGTCTACTCAGAAGGAAGTAGAACTGAGTTCAATGACGTTTATTCCAAGATAAGCAAGTATAGTATTGCAGTCTTAAAACTGAAATCTTCTAAGTGGAAAACATTGCAAATGGAAAATACTGATATGAAAACATTTTTGCACATGCTAAAAAGCAGGTTTTGGATATGTGGTGCTGAGGCTTATGTGCATAAAACCAAAGTTGTGCATTTGATATATCAGCTGAGCAACTCATAGTTTCAGTACTTTCCAGCAAAACACTCAAGTCTTACAGACCATGCATTATTCATAGATCTTATTCATTCGGCAATACGGAAGAAAAACATAAGTTGTTTGTGATTCCAATTAATAAGCAGGTGGGAAATGGCTAAATTTATTTGGATGAATTATTCACTGTGAGCTATTTGATCAACACAGGGAGGAGCAGTTCCTAACACACATGTGTCTGGCAAGAAGGGAACTAAAAGCAGATGAGCTCTCCTTGACGTCCAAGCAGAATTTGCAATGGGGAATTAATTGGTTGGGAAGGAAGAATGAGGACATTGTGCCCAAGGTATCAGGAAGCAGTACTGGCTTTCAGAGTGCACGAAGCAGCATGACTTGAGCACAGTGGCCTCTTACTGATTTACTTTTACTTAACTTAAGATTTATTACAGTGACCATTAGCCATCTGGCTTTTTACTGTAGGGTTGTGTGTGTGTGTGTGTGTGTGTGTGTGTGTGTGGCATCCAGTAACTTCGCCGCCACCCCCCCCCCCCAGTAAAGTAGCTAAAATATCTCTCGGTGCTCCAGAAATAGCAAACAAACTAATAAACCACAATCTGCTAGGAAACAAGAACTGAGGGAGTGTTTTCTCAGCAGGAGTGGAATCAGATCCTTGCCCTCTGGCACACCAAGTTGTGTATCATCCTATATACATAAAAATGGAAGGCTGTCACCACACACACCCCATTGGAGGATTTGTAGTGCTGTATCGCAATCCTGGATGGGCATGAAGTCAGGGGAGGGGAGGGAAGCAAAAGAGAAGGCAGGTCGCACACTAGCAGAGGAAAGTGATTGTTTCAAACAACAGTATATATTTGAACAAAGCAGGGATGGAGAAAAAGTGAGAGGGGGAAAATAGTGATTTTAAGCAATGACAATGTCCTTTATAAAAAACATATTGCATGCCTTCAATTAAAATATTTAAGTCTTTGAGGGATGAACGGCAACATCCTATTCCTCATCATTAACATTCAAAAAGTATTGCAGGGTACACAAATCTTGCATTTCCCATTCTCTCATATCACCCAATATCTCCTTCTGTTTTATTTGATCAATATAATTACACGACGCACAAGGTGAGAATCCCAGGGAAGCTTTCCTTTTGTGTCTTACCTATACATCAAAAATTGACTGTACACATGGATTTTGTTCTTCTTGAATAATTGATTTTTTCCCTGTGTTCCAAATTAAATCCTTCAACCTTGGATATGAATTTCTTCTTTCACATTCTTCCATTTCATCAGATGTCATCTGATGTATTGTTAATTCAGTATGCATCATCATATAAGTACATATTAGGTATGGGGGGGGGGACTCCTCTTTTGCAGGTGTACACTGGCCTGCGAGCACTCCAGTTGGAGAACAGCCTTCACCAAAGGTGGCATGGACTTTGAAGACACTTGAATTCAGAACACCCAGGAACCAATGTTCCCACTGTGGAAAGACATGTGGGTCCAGAATTGTCCTCCACAGTCACTTACAGACTCATTGTTAAAACTGTGTTTATGGAAGACACTTACTTGGCTACGAGTGATTGCCAAAGAAGAGGAGGAGAAGAAGAAGATAATTTAGAGCATTTTTAAATTGTTTTGTTTTGAATGTATTTTTATTAAAGATTTTCTTGGTTTACAAAAGTATGTGCAATCTCTCTCTCTCTCTTTTTTCAAGTAACACTTTTTACAGATCAGTTTCATTTGTTGAGACATTAGGAAGAAAAGGGGGAAAGAGGTGGAGGGGGGAAAGGTGAGTGGGGCTGGGGTCGGGTGGCAATGTTTCTATTTTACTTAATATATGTGGGGTTTTGTGTCAGCGTCGCTTGTGCAGGTTCTCTGCTATTCACTTGTATTTATTTGGTGGTGAGAGAGGTTGGGGTTGGCCTAGGGTGTGGTTATTCATTTGTGGTTGGCTGTGGTGATCTTTGTTTTCATGTGTGAGTGGGGTGGGTGGGTGTTTTGGATCAGGTTATCCATTTTGATTTGTATGTTGTTGGTGGGTTTTTGTCATTGTAGCATTTTTTTTAATTGTTCTATATAAATTTAAAATACAAATTCTGCCATTTCTTCAACATATTTGATATGGGAGCCAATTGGTTCTCTTTGAGCTCATGGAAGGGCTTTTGATCCAGCAGAGTTGTCCAGACCCGATTCCCCATTCCTCCTGCAAGCAGCCATACCCCGCTTCCACTTTGTTCTGGAGGACCTCACACCTCTCTGAAGCCAAGTTTGGGAGACAGCATTGTTGGGGGCGGGGCAGCTGGAGGGCAATTGACACAAATTCCCTCCTTTCCTTTTCTGATAGTGCAGAGATGGGGTGCCTGTGGCTCTCCAGTTGTGACTGGACTCCAGGTCCCATCAGTCCCAGGTAGTCAAGGATGATTGGAGTTGTAGTCCAAACACATCTGGAGGGCCTCAGGTTCTCTACTGCTGAGTTAGTGGAAGCTTCCATTCAATCAAAAACACTTCACTGAGTGCAAAGGACATCAGTTGAATCCCAACCACACTCAATATCGTGACATCTAGTAGTTCCAGGGTAGTGAGCCTGGTGCCCTTCAGATTCCAGACTGAAACTCCCGGCAGCCACAACCCTAATGGCCCTAATGGTCAGAGATCCTGGGAGTTGTAGTCCGAAACACCACTAGTACCTTCCACTAGTACTTTCATAAGATTTTAGTATTTATGTAATATTGATTTTCTTTGAAACCTATGTTCACTCATGACTTTTGACGCAGCGCCTAGTTACACAAAGATGCATACTCACAATTTTCATGTTATTTTGGTGGTTTTCTTTATCATTTACCCAACAGCACCTGCAGCATAAGGTGAAAATGAGACAAATTGGGTGTTCTCCCCCAATCATCTCGAGTCAGAGCCTCAAGAGATATCAACCTCAACATGTTAGATGTAATATGGCAGCATATCATAGGCGGGGTGGGGGGGAGTCAGTGTCTTTCATAACTGTACCACATGCAGCCAATTTGTTGATCTTTGTAGATTAGAGCTGACACCACGAATACCAACTGGAGGCTTGTGGGAAGGCAGTTGGCTCAGACAGCCCTAGATTATGTGTTCTCAATTTATAATGTAACAAGTGAACTACAGACTCCCTTCCAAATAGACCTCAAGTGTAGCCTTGCCTGGAGAGAATTATAGGAATCTGAAACAGAGGTTAAAGGAACCTGAAGAGCTTCACAGGCAGGAGAAGAAAAAATACAGTCTGGGTCATTAATGGTATCTTGGAATCCAAGGGCAAAGAGGCATAGAGTAATGCACTCTTGTTGAGAACCAGATACACACAAGGAAGCAACACATATTTCAATGAGAACAGCAGATTTCAGCTTCTCCCAGACCTATCCTCTTCTCACCACAAGAGACTCTTGCCTGTAATACATCTCCCAACGGTTGTCTCTTGTGCAAGGGTGACAAGAGATCAGTCAATTTTGTATGGTTAGATTTGATGTGAGGGAGACACTGAGCTGAAAGAAACTGATGTAGTCATGCAGGAAACGCCCCCCCAATCTTTAGGAAGTGTCTAGCCTGCTCTTGTATGGCGGCAGACTATCTCAAGCACCGTGTTTCCCTGTAATGTGGGGCGGGGGGCGAGGAGAGAAGCTGTGGAGAGAAGAGGTTGTGAGATACCAGCTCCAATCAGCCCTTGCCAGCATGGTCAATGGTCAGAGATGTTGGGAGCTAAAGTCCTGCTTATATTTGGAGAACCACAGGTTCCCCACCACTGGTAGGGGTTGTTAGTCTTATCCCCCCCCTTGAAAGAAAGTGCACTCACCTGGAAAGGATTCATAATACCTTAGAAGGTATTACTTTACATTACAGTGGTAATGTACTGAAACTGTTCTTAACCTGAAGCACCACTTTAGCTAATGAGGGCCTCCTGTTGCTGCCATGCCGCCGGAGCATGATTTCTGTTCTCAACCTGAAGCAAAGTTCTTAACCCGAGGTAATATTTCTGGGTTAGTGGAGTCTGTAACCTGAAGCGTATGTAACCTGAAGCATATGTAACCTGAGGTACCACTGTACTTTTTTCGTTATGTGACCTGAGGATTATTTTACCACATCAGATTCCACATCAGATTCCCATGGTGTTATTATTATTATTATGGTGAATATTTCAGATCTTGAAAACTGTTATTTTTCAATTTAGGAGGAGGTTCCACAAATAAAAGACCCCTGAAGTATTTATAATGGTTGGGTTGCCATATTTCAAAAAGTAAAAACCAGGACATCCCGAAACTTGAACTCTTTTTTAAGGAAGACACCCCCCCTCCAAATTGTTGAGCTTTTAAAAGGAAAACCCAACTTTTTTCAGACAAATACCAAAGTTGTTAAGCAAAAAAAAAATGTGATTTTTTAAATTGATCCAGGACAAATCACTGCCTTTCGTATGGCAGGCCTATACAATGTAAAACCATCCTGATGTTTGGGGCATAAATCTGTATCTTCAAATTAACATTTCAAATGCCAAAACTTCACCAGATTTAGAATGCATTTGAAATTCTTATTTCAGCCATATAAACAGCTCCCAAAGCTTTACTTTCAAAACAGGGATAAACTTGAACCTTACCCTTGGCAAAGAAGTTAAATAATGATATGAATTGCAATTTGCTAGAAAGACGAATGGCCATTCTATAGCTGATTGATTGAGGAATTGTCATTCCAAATTCCATTTTTTTTAGTGGAAAGTCATACCAGAAAAACCATGGTTCCCTAGTTTCAAAATTCACCCAGCTTGGAATGTGGAAGAAGCAGAGTGTCATTTCAGCTTTACAGAAAAGATCCCAAACAGAGCTGAAATGCACTTGCCCCTTAAAATGTCCAGTTCTCCTCAAAATACTCCAACACAAAATTTGCTGGCAAATGTTGTCCAAGTACCCTTTGTCTCAACATCTGATATATTTTCTGATCATTTGATACAGTATTCAGTATCTTCATCAGATATTCAAAGGTTTGGCACTGGAGTTCAACATTTGACAGCATCTGACAAAAGCCATTTTGTTGTTGTTGACATTGTTAAACAATTCTGAGTCAGAAACCCTTGCAGATGTGCTGGTAACCACTCAAGAGATCTACTCGTGGATTTCAATCAATCTTCTGCCCCATAGAACTTCCCTTAAAAACAAAACCAGCAACAGAGCCAGTCTCAGGTGCTCAGACTTTTTTAATACAAGTCACGGGAAGCTGGGATGCGATTCCTCCTCTCATGCTGTTTTGAGATCAGGAAACTCAGGCCACCGGAGAGGCTATGGAGTGGTGGGAGATGCTCTTAATGGAAAATAAAACAGACAGACATGTCCATGTTGCAATGATAAATTCAGCTCAATCCAGCACCCACCAGAAGAAACACTAAAGAAATTCTAAAGGCCCCTAGGAACGAGACAGAAAAGTGGGAGCTTTTTTTGCAGGTGAAAAACACTTTGGAGAAACTGGAGGACAAGTTTAGACACAGCACTTGTCATGGCTGCTGGTGGTCTTCGTATCCCTGATAGGTTCCCAATGGGCATGATCACCTGTCAGCTGAAATGGCTGTTGTGTGATTCACATTTATGACCCAGGCTCCTCTGTTGGAAACAACCCTGTATCTTATTAGCTTTTAGAAATGCGGAACAACCTGAGATGTGGGTCCTCAGCCATCTGACAACGAAAAAGAAGTTTTTTGCTTAACAGCCACAAAATCTATCCGGCAAGTATGATGATGTGTGAAGTTTCTTTTATTTTTAACATATGTTGCTTACATGCAAATTGCAGGGGGGATATTTTTAGGGCTGCCACCCGATGAAACTCATTTTAATTGTATGTTTCAGAAGATTAATTCATTAACTCATCTTTTTATGACATTTGGTGACTATAAACCGAGCCATGGAAATTGAGCTGTGATCTGTTTGGGATATGTTGCGCTGGGTTTTGTGATGATTTTTGGAATTATTCTGAACTATTCAGTATTCTGAATTAAGAAGAGGGTGTTTTAAGTGGTTTTAAATTATATTACATTGATTATGTTCTGACACTGATTTTGTAAGTCGGTGTGAAGAATTCTTCTTCTTTTTTAACCAGCCTACACATCTGTTAAATGAAAAACAAATAAAGAATAAATTTGCTCATTGAACTTGCATATGAGTAAAAGCATTTTTTCTGAAGCAGGAAACATATTTTCTTTGTTTCTAGATGATATGCAACATTTCAGAACAAGCATCATCTTAAAAAAAGCATTTATTCTCTCGGTGTGAAAAAACCATTTATTCTCTCTTTCCTTTTTTTAAATAAATGGTGTGTGCCACCCACAGAGTTTATAAGCACTAGTTTTTAATCATCATAATCATCTTCCACTCATTAATGAATGGCACAAATTTAGCCAATTCAGTTTTTTAAAAAGTCAATTTATCTACCTAAATGATCAATTAAATGTTGCAGTCTTAGTTATTTTATCTTCAGCTGGGGTGGGGTGGGATCAAAGAACATGAAGCACAATGCTGAATTATGTGAAACCTCTCTATTCTGTGAGTGCCATTCCTCCTAGGATTTCATAGAAAAAAGTCTGTCATACCTGATCGTGCTAAATGAAGAACTCTACAGTTATGGCAGAAAGTGTGCAAAGGAGATCAATGAGGTCTGGAAGCCTGCCCTGTCAAAGAAATTTTCAGATGCTAGGGGTGTGCACCAGCCCTGCATGTGCTGCAGATTAAGAGGTGAATGGGAGTGGGGAGAATTCTTATATTCAAATGTTGGATCGACTTAAACAACTGCTTAAGAATTGCTGCCTAATTTTGTCCCCTGCCTTCCCCCCCCCCCGCCTTTCCTCTTGAGTGTCATGCCTGAGGGCAGGGACTATCTTGGTTTGATTGATTGTATGTGTTATGTAATGAGTTGAATTGGATCGAAAATGCAGCAGTCTCATTGGTCCTAGAACAATAGGACCCAGAATGCAGCAGTCTGATTGGTCCACAGGAGCCACCCAATCCAGCTCCAGGTGGAAGTGAATCCACAACCTGATTGGCCTACAGAAGAATCCCGGAATTAGCCAATCACATGGGGCCCATTATGTAAATAAGGTATATAAAGCAGACATTCTGGGGGAACTTCCATTCCTCCTCACCACTATGAGCTGAATAATGAGCATGAAATCCACTCTTGACACCAAGTATATTTCAGCACGTAAGCCACTCTTTGATCCTTTTTTTGGCTGAAGAACAGGGTCAAAAGTCTCTAAATAAATATACGAGAGAGGAGGTGCTGGAGAGGTGGGGGGGGGATCTTTCGTTTTAACAGACAGGTGTAGCTTTTAATCACAGTATTTTCTTTCCCCCAGTGTGCTCCAATCTCAGTGGTTTAAGAAGGGGACCTTTTTATCCACCCCTGTCTCTCCTATAGATATATGCTATTTTATACCCCTCCTTCCCTTATGCAAGTCAATGGAGAAATTTTTCTCTCCCAGGGAGAAGAGATTGTATCTCTCCAAAGTATCTGTGCCCCACCCTACCAACCTACTGGGGGGGATAGGCTCCTTGGTGGGAGAATGGTATTCCCCCCCACACCTTTCCTCTATATCTAAGTACTTCCCTTATGTTTACTATTGTGCCCATTCTAAAACAGTAAGATCTGTCCCTCATTCTTAAATTTGGCAGGGTCTATCCCATCAGAAGGAGTGACCATGCTTGGAAATCACATCTTGCAAATGGCAGAGAATCGAAAGGTAGTTGACTCTTCCTTTGTTTCGTTTTTTGAGAAACACACACTTTAATTTATTTGTATTTGCCTACAAATTTGGCAGGCTTAATCCACCCTGTAGGGGCAGTTGTAACTGCAAATTCTATTCACTTTGGCAACAAGTGGAAAATGTCATAGTCATTCCTCTTCATAGTGAATGGGGAACTCAGAGCTTCATTTTATGCACAGAGGCTCGGAACCCAGCCCATAGACTGAAGCAGTGTGAACATCGAGGGACTTAGAAAGAGATTATAATTTTTAAATAGACATAGATGCAAGATGAAACTTAGGGCCTCACAAACTGCTATGAATGCTGGCTGTGATGTAGGGAAGACGCCAGATGGCAATATTGTAAATACATTTCCTTTGTGCAAAGCATATACATACATACAAAAGATGTAATAATGAAACAACACTGCGAATAATATCTAATTTAGTTGTAAGTTAGAATCGTTTATTGCCCATCTGAAAAGCAAACACACACATACGGACAATTAAGCCCAGTGCTGAGTACAACATTGGAAGGCATATGTCCAATGGATGGTCTCGGCCCAAGTACTATTTCTAAATTTAGCCAACCTCAAAGGGCTCAAATATAAAAGGGAAAGTGAATAAATTGGGGGAAAGGCCCGTATTTGCTACCCCTAAGCTCTTAGGAAGAAAACTGGAACACAAAATGCTATGGGTAGATAATTAACCGCAGCATTGTACTGCTGAAATTATAAGGCTATTCGCAAGACCACAGAAGAGATGTACATAGAAGAAAGGGAAGCTGTTTGCACTGATAGTAACTGCAGTCTGAGTGAGTGTCACATTTCAAGTAGGTCAATGAGACCCTCCAGATCAATGTTTTCTCTTAACGCACACAGTAAGTCGCATGCTATTACACCATTTCTACTGTACACTGTGTTCCTCTTAATTATAAATGTATGTTTCCCATCACCACAAAGACTTCACATTGCTCAAAGGAAATCTCTCTTCAAAGGGTTTAAAATGTCAAAGAGGACAGCTCCTCCCCCTTCTGAAAGCAACCATTGCTTGGGGCGGATTCCTGCCTTAACTCAGCCTCAGTAGAAGCTCCAGCCTGTTGAAGTGGCTACCCAAACACCACATCTGAATTAGCCCTCAGGCTTGATTCCCCCCACCCCAAAAAAGAGAAACCGTGTTTTGTTTTGTATTTTGGAAGGGTGCATTATTGAATATCAGTCTAATCTGCTTGTCCTTGGGAGAAGCAAGCAAGCTTTAAACCAACTCGGTGGAAGCTGCAACAAGGCCACCTGATGGAAATTCCACACACAACTCTTATTTCACACACCGTTGATGCAGAGATAAGTAATTGCACAATTATTGTCCTTTTTGTTGAACAGGGTCCAGGTGGACAAACGCTTGGGACACAGCCTTTTTTGCAGTAGCATATTATTTCTGAGATACCTTTTTCCTAGGAAGAAATTAGGAAGGCGGGCTCTCTGCCTCTCTCTTCTGGGCCCCATCTGTACTATATATTTAAAACGGTGTCAACTCACTTTAAACAGCCATGGCTTCTCCTAAAGAATTAACAGACACCAATTAACTATTGTGGGAAGATCTATTTTCCGGCCTTACCTGCAGATGCCAGAAATTAACACTGGTACCTGAGCTATGTTCCCTATGCCAAGCAGTGAGCCTAAGTCAACCATACAAGAAGGGCATGTCCTGTAGGGTTGCTATATTTCTAGAAGTAAAATTCAGAAGCTGTTGAGTTTTTCTGGAGAAATGAAACTCATAGTGCTTGACCTTTTGCTAGGAAACACAAAGTTGTTGAGCTTTCGTTGGGTGATCAACCTCAAAATCCTGGACATTTTGCAGATTTCCCCCAAATTCCCCCCGAACCCCATTTTCACCAGTTAAATCCTGGACAAGTCCAAGAAATTCCAGACATATGACAACCCTATGTCTTGGAATAGCTACCTAGTTAAGTTTCATAATGCTCCAGTAGATCATGATTACATTATGCTGTAGATATTAAGGGGACAACAAAACAAATTAGGAAAAAAAATGAAAGTTACTAGAAAGCTATAAGTTTCCTTAAAAAAAATACAAAAATACAGTCTATCTGTTAACGTATCAGCTGCAAGCATTACAAATACTATATTCATGCATGTCTATGGAACATGTTCAACAAGCCGAGCCCAGCTACTCCTTGGTGTAGTCAAGCTCTACCACTACCAATCCCTTTGAAACAAATGTTGAATTAGAATGTGATATAAGGAAGAAAAAAAAGGACAACATGCAAACACAATCTGTCAGCAAGAGCTGAAAGGAGCAGCCTAACTGAAGTCTAGGTGTTGTCAATGCGTTATAGTTTATCAAGATGGCATAATCTTTCCTCATGAAAGGTTGTTAATGTGAAGTTGGAAAATGAAGAGTTTTTTTTGTTTTTAATAACTCCGTTCAGGAACCAATTTTTAGTCCTTTATACATTTCATAAATTGGTCAGTGGAATGGAAGCAAGGAACAGTACAGAGCTACGTCACGTGCCCATAACATGAACAAAGCCCACCCAATCCTGGGGGCAGCCTGACGCTTCTGATTCCTATAAACAAAGGAACAAAGATAGATATATATGCATGTAGATACAATCTTAGTTTGTTTTGTATCTTTTTTAAAAAAATATGTGGTTGCTTCTTTCAATTACCCTGGAGAAGAAACTGTAATGGAAAGTCTCTGAAGATGGCCATTGGGTTACAACGCAAAGTATTCCACTGCTGAGCCTTTTAAGTTGCCATCCTATGAACACCTAATTAGAAAGCACAGGCCATTGAACACAATGCCTTAGTTCACAGGCATAGGATTGTGCTATAAATACTCATGTTTTTAAATGTTTTGACAATGCATTGTTTTATTTTTAAGTGTATTGGTCTTGCTGCTGCTGCTGCTGCTGCTGCTACTGCTACTACTACTAGTAATAGTGAGATCAGAAAGTGTGGTCCTGTCAAAGGCAGTATGTGTCTGAATGCCTGTTGCTGGGAATGGGCAGAGTGCCGTTCTGCTCATGTCCACTTGCTGGTTTCCCACAGGCACCTGGTCAGCTACTGTGAGACTAGATGGGCCATTGGCCTGATCCAGCCACCTCATTTTTAGTTGTCAACTCTTATATTCTTACAGCAGACAGATGTTGTGAGTGAGTAGCTAGTAGAAGCCCCATCCAACTTAGTTGCAAAGTGCTAACTGACAACGCTACCTCCCAGATAAACGTGTTCATTGGAATATATTTCCAAACTTAATAATATTAGACCTGAAAATGGATGGGGTTTTGGGGTGTGCATGTGTGTAGAGGAAGGCTTTCTAGAGCTCAAGACCCAAGGAATATAAAGCCTAAGATTCAGCTGCAAAAATGCTTCCAATTATGTCTCTGTGGAGCAGAGTCCTGCAAAGAGATATATGCAAACTAAGAGAGGAATTTCATCTTTAACGTATTAATTTTCTATGAAGAAACCACATGGCTAGACATTAAAAACAGAGCTTTATCATCCAGTACAGGCTGTCTTTTCATATACTTTTTTCTGAATGAAAGCAGACAGCAAACTTATTTTGTGTGTATGCTCTGATTTTAATAATGTAATAAAATGAGGCAAATAAAATAAAATGCAATTTATTGGAATCAATGGGAAAATGCAAAGACTAAAAACAGGTTCCAGTAGAAGCTGTGATATACGACAGTCCTGCCCACCCCCCGCACCATTTGCTTTCATGCAGATTTCTTCAAGACAGATAGAGATGCTTTCCTTTTGTATCGCAGCAAAGATGATAAAAGGGAGCCAATTGTGGAGTAGAGAATAGCTGCTTCTAAACAATCGCACATATTTATGTTAATGCAAACTTAACACTAGAGAGTGAAGACAGTGCATCACTTCAGTCATTCTTTCAAAAACGAGAAAGGGGGCAGAGAAGGGAGACCATGTTTTGCAGTTTGGTGCTAACCATATTTTACCATGGTGTCCAGATCATGCCACTATGGTTTGTACTTGCCCTTCAATTCAAATTAGAAACTCAGGTACAAAGAGGGTATCTATTTCTGGTTTAGTACTAAGCAGCTTGCAATTTTGTACATAGAGGCAAAATATGGCGAGACATGAAGCCATGTGTGAGAGTTGAGAAGGAAGTGTGCAAGCCAGTGGTTTGTTTCCATTTCTTCAAACCATGCTATGAATAGTCGAAATTGATCCAGTGACTTATGACTGGGGACAGACCAGTAAAATTACGGATGTTCCGGTTCCACTGATTCCACTGGAAAACTTTCATTTATACTTAAATCCTAGCTTTGACTTTAATGTGTTTAACTGTGGCTGGATCATGCCCTGTTTGTTCCGCATTGCATCTAAGGCACACAAAAAGAGTAGATGCACGGAATGAAAGGTAAAATGATGGTTGACATTCTAACCTCTTTTCAAGAAGGTAAACAAATGTTCTTGGTTCACACATGTATGCACATCACTTGAGGATCACAGGTGAATATGGGAACTGGGACATTGTGAGATAAGGTGGGGGTTTTTTTTAAGAGTTATGTCTGTTGGATTTAATCTGTGAAGGCTCATTTACATATGCAAGTGATTACTTAAGGCTGCAGTGAGTAAGCGCTAAACAGAACCTGCATGTGTGAAACACCCCAGAGGGGATACTGACATTTGGAACCACAGTTGGACAAAGGATGGTCCTTCAGATTGCACTAGACTACAGTTCCTATCATTCATGCTCATTGACTGTGCTGACTGGGGCCACAGGTTTCCCATCCCTGTTTTAAACCATCATCATGGCTTGCGGTTCCTCATATGCCCATATACCTTTTCCTTTTTTCCAGCAATCCCTGTCTGATGCAATCCCTGTCTGATGCAAGAAACTTTCCTTGCTCCAAACTGATAAGGATCTTAGATACAGATGTGCTGTAACTACAGCGATTAACAAATTGCAAGGGAGACACACCCTTCAGCGACTCTCATGCGTTCCTATGGGATGTATCTGCCTGCAGATCATGAGTCAGTTTATTCATTTCAATATCGCCCCGCTCAAATGGTAGGATGAGGGATTATTGCAGACAATAGTTGCACGGTGCTAGCACTTCGCAGAAGTTAAGAGTCGACAGGGGTGTTTTACGCATGGGGAACTACACCATAACTCCTGTAGTTACTCTTTCCCCTACTGCTTCAGCATATATATTTTTAGAGCCAATAATGTAGAGAGCATTGATACTGATGATAATTAGAGATCTACACTGTGTATTTTGCTATGTGCTCAAAGCAGTTCTCATACATTGTCTCGGCAACCCTTACGAAAAGCCCCCAAGGTAAGCCAGTATTCCTCTCTGCAGATTGATGACTAGTGTGTTATGGCACTTGAAATGTTGTGCTTGTTTGTAGGAAACATTTGGCTCACTGTCTTTCCAGGAAGCTCATGACTTGCCTTTGGTAGGTCACTGTCTCTCTACTGAACTTACTTTATTGTGTTGTTGTAACAGGAATTTGACTACACATACATCTTGGAAGGGAAGGATCTGTCAATTTTGGTTTCTCTCATATTCTCATTTTTCCAGACTTAATTTCAGTTTTACATATCTCCACCTAAATTTCCTCCTGAAAATTCACCAGCATTTCAGTAGACATCATTCTATGAAATATTGCCTAACATACATTTTTGTAAAAACACATTTCCCATTGTATTTATATCCCCCCATATGATGCATTTTAACGTTCTTTTCACCAACATATGCATTTTTATGCAGACTTTCTCCTAATATATGCATTCTTGTACACGTAACTGGGCTGGAGAACGGCATTGCAATATTCAGAGAAGCATGAATTTTGAAGCCTAACCATGATTTGGTTTCCATATAGTTTTGGAAAGTATGAATTAGGAAGGTGGGTTTTTAAATATGAACTGAACCATTTCTCCCGTATCTTAACACACACCTTCTTTGATCCAAGGTCATTGAAGGGATAGTCAGATAGAACTATGATAAATAAATCGGGTCCTCCCTTAAAGAGGGAATGTGTTGTGGTGAGACCTGGCAACCAAACTCTGTGTTGTGGGTGGGTTCAATTGATTCGCCACAACACCCAATCAGGCCAATGGGACACAAGCTAAACGGATCAAATGACCTATATATGCCTATGCACGTGACCCAGAGCTTCCTCTTTCGGTGCGTGCATCAGAACACCCGCCCACGTCTCCCTATACTTAGGGCTTGACCTTGTGATGCTGTCGTGTGTTGACTGTCGTTGGGACAGGGGCACAGCAGGAATTTTCCCCATTTGGCTGATTGGCTGGTGCCATTTGGGTTTCGCCTGCCACATAGCAAATCATCACAACTTGTAAGGTTGCGGATAGGTTCTGGTTCAGGTGATAGGGATGGGAGAACGCTCTCACCATCCCTATGTGAAGGGTATTCTGTTAAAGGAATCCAGGGACTCGATGGTTTGGTCAACCCCTGTGAGGGAGTTGTGCCCGTGCCTGAGTCCAGGGGGGCATTTGGGTGGCAGAGATGGCCTGTTCCCGGCTTTCTGCTTATCCAGGTGTTCACCCTTGGCTGAACTATGCTAGTGCCCTGGGTCAGCGCTACCTGCAATGATGCAGAGAGCTAGTCGAACCAGAGCCTATGCAACCATTCACTTGCTGTAATCAATAAAGTTGTGGCCTAAATTCTGCCAAAAACCAACCCAAAATTTGAGTCTTGTCTGAATTTATTTAAGGGGGAGGTTTAAAGGTCTAAACACACGAATACATTTTACAGACAAGAGAGCTGAGGGATAATAGCTTGCCTAAGGCTCAGAAAACATGTGATGGTGGCGGTTGGTTCTCTTGTTGTTCAGCACTGTCAGAATATCTAAATGTAGAATGCAAGCCTGTTAACTGGCTACTAATTTCCATTTCCACTTTGGTTTGCCTCACTTATTTGTTGTGACGGAAGAAGCCAGCCATAATATTGTTGCAGGGAGGCCAGACGAACAGGTGAAACTGAACGAAGATTACTTGGAAGAACAGGTGGATTTTATTTTTTTTTACCAATTCAGAGACAAATGTATGCATGTCACTGGAAGCATCTTTCCTCCAGCGTTTCTCAACCAGGAGCATGTTCCCACAATTTCACATGGACGAGCTCAGAGGAGGAAAAGATAACAAAAAAGGAGTTCTGCTCAGGGTCACTCTGTGTTCATTAATATTGCGATTGCTTACGATGATTAAGCTGTGTTTCAAAGAGACGACCATGCAAAACAGCTAGATAGATAAGATTAGATAGGAGAGGAGTTGCCTAGTAAAGGGGAAGGAGTGGTTCAGCTTTTCTGCAACCAGAATAACCACCAGAGCAATTACAGGTAGATGTTAAAATCTCTGTTCCCTGTCTCTCATGTGATTTATTGCTATGGCATTTTCTTGCTGTTTTGCGCAGGTGTAGTGTAGCGCATTTCAGATCTAGCTGAGCCGAGCCGTGACATTGGCCAGCTAGAAAGAAGACACTTACGGATCCTGCTTCTATGACCTGGTATCTTTACCACCAGCCAGTCCATGTGCTCCTATGCAAGGATCAAGCTATTAATGGCTAACAGGGCTGCATACCACCTTCACTACTGAATATCAGTTGTAAGAAGCACAAGTTGTTGCCTTGCTTGTGAGCTTCACAGACCTATAAGATTGGCCACTGTGAGAACAGGATGCTGGGCTACATCCAGGAGGGCTCGTATTGTGTTTTTATCTTCTTTTACCCCCTTCCTGTAGGGACGCGGGTGGCGCTGTGGGTTAAACCACAGAGCCTAGGACTTGCCGATCAGAAGGTCGGCGGTTCAAATCCCCACAACGTGGTGAGCTCCCATTGCTCGGTCCCTGCTCCTGCCAACCTAGCAGTTCAAAAGCACGTCAAAGTGCAAGTAGATAAATAGGTACCACTCCGGCGGGAAGGTAAACTGCCTTTTCGTGCGCTGCTCTGGTTCGCCAGAAGCGGCTTAGTCATGCTGGCCACATGACCCAGAAGCTGTATGCCGGCTCCCTCGGCCAATAAAGCGAGATGAGCGCCGCAACCCCAGAGTCGGTCACAAATGGACCTAATGGTCGGGGTCCCTTTACCTTTTTACCCACTTCCTGTGCAAAGGAGGGGAAGGGGGGGGGGAGAAGAAGATGAAACAGGAGTTAAGAACTCTATCTGGCTGGTGAGCCAGATTCCAATTTCCACACAGGTCTGGCAGGTAGGCAGGTTGCCCACCTCTCAGTCACGTGCTTTTGCCTCGCAGTTTGAAACAGCATTGTTTCCCAAGACTTCCCCCATCTCATTATCAACACTGGGGGAGCCAGAAGCGTGTGGGCAGTAGACTAGGAGGACTAAGGTAGTCCCCCTTAATGTTCCCAGTAAATTAAAGTATTAAAGCTTGGTGCCTCTTTCCCAAAGCCTGGGAAGCTTCAGCTCAGCTTAGGGAGGGAGGCACAATGATCATGCACATGTTGTGAGGTCACGCGCATGACGTCAGCCCCCCCCCATCGCAAGCTGGTGCCTCTGGCCCTATGAAAATTTCACCGCATGTCACTGGGGGGGGGGTGAGCCTTGCCCAAATGCTGGCAATCACCTGACAGGCAATGGGGCTGGTGGGAGTTGGCAGAAAAGGAGATTTGGAAGGCCAGCGTTTGGCTATTCCTGGCCTACTTCCAGTAAGTCTGTAACATAGCTGTCAACTTTCAGATTTGAAAATAAGGGATCAGCAGCCTCACCTGTCCTGGAGACTATCTACGGGATATCTAACAATCCGGGATAGCAGCAGGAAGCAGCGGGAAACGGCGTTGAAATAAGGGAATTTCCCGCAAAAAAAGGAAAGGTTGACAGCTATGGTCTGTAACTGAGGCTGAAAGTCTGGAACTGAGTTTGTACGTGAAACACTTGCATATGGTTTCCTTGTCTCTAGATGCACTCAATTAATTCCCCTTCCTCTACTGTTTTTCCTTCTGCCAAATTTTAGACTGAAAACTCCTCAGGGCAGTGCCGTGTCCCCTTGTACTTTGCAAGCCACCGGGCACACTGACGGCGCACCAGCATCATCATAGTCCTAATATACGCCAAAGGTCTCTTGTTCCTGTAGTACAGAAACCAGTGAGAATCATTAGCAAATATATGCCTTTAAATAAATCTTCATGCTCTGACAATGAAGATTAGGGCTGAATCATCCCTTCCATGGGGGTAAAACAATTATGCAAGGACCAGAAAGCCACATGAGTCTCAACTTGTAGAGTTCCCATTGAAGTCTGGGATAAGGGTGGAGATGGTGGAGAAAGAATCTATGATACGTTGATTTCCGTACATCTAACTTCACTCTCCCACAGTATAGTTCTGATTACAGATAGTCATAATTGGAGAGGAAGTGGGGAGAATCCAAATTCTCCTGCAGGAAGACCATCAAGAAACATGCAAATGTGGCACTCACAGCAAAGGATGCAAAAAGCTGAAACTGACAGAAATTTATTCAGTTTGCATGCTTTATCATAGACCAAACGTTTGGTGTGTTAATTCTTTCTTTCTTTCTTTCTTTTAAAAAAAGGGTGTAAAAAGGGGGGGGGGAAGGATAACAGAAATTATTGATTGTTTATTCAAGAGTTTATTTCCTGGCAAAATAACTGGGAAGTGACATTTAACCACATTTTTGCTGGGGAAAGAGATCTTTTCCAAAAGGTTCTTAGGTGAAGGGTTCACTTTTAGGAGTTTTGGTAGCACAACTTCTTTTCTTCTTTCTTTCTTCCCTTCTTTCCTTCCTCTTTCTTTCTTTCTTTCTTTCTTTCTTTCTTTCTTTCTTTCTTTCTTTCTCCTTCCTTCCTTAACCTGGCCCCCAGAGCTTTCTCTAGGCCACACCTCTCACTGGCTCTGCTTTCTACAGTAGCTGCGTGTTTTTGCCTGGCAGGAGTGCGTCTTTGAACCGTGATAATGCCTCTTGCTTGTCCGGATGGAAGACGGAGAGGGGTATAGGCAAGTGTGCACAAAAACTAGTCAACAATACAAAAGTAAATTTTGCATTCGTTGCTCTGTCTGCGTTTGCTTCTGGCCCTGCCCTTCATTGTCACATGTCTCCCAGAAGGCTGCCAAGAAGGGAATGCAACCCTCAGGCTGAAAAAAGGTTCCCCATTCCTGGTCTGGCAGGTTGAGTGACACTTCAATAGCACTGCTTATTCATTTCACAGCTACTTTTCCATACCTTCCAACACTTCTCTGATGAAAATAGGGATATCTTATTCAACAACAACAACAACATCACCTAGCCCATCTGACTGGGTTGCCCCAGCTACTCTAGAATCATAGAATCATAGAATCATAGAGTTGGAAGAGACCACAAGGGCCATCGAGTCCAACCCCCTGCCAAGCAGGAAACACCATCAGAGCACTCCTGACATATGGTTGTCAAGCCTCTGCTTAAAGACCTCCAAAGAAGGAGACTCCACCACACTCCTTGGCAGCAAATTCCAGTGTCGAACAGCTCTTACTGTCAGGAAGTTCTTCCTAATGTTTAGGTGGAATCTTCTTTCTTGAAGTTTGGATCCATTGCTCCGTGTCCGCTTCTCTGGAGCAGCAGAAAACAACCTTTCTCCCTCCTCTATGTGACATCCTTTTATATATTTGAACATGGCTATCATATCACCCCTCTGGGTGACCCCCAACATATATAAAAACTTAATAAAATATTAAACATTAAAAACCTTCCCTATACAGGGCTGCCTCCATACATCTTCTAAAGGCTGTATAGTTACTTATCTCCTTGGCTTGGGGGTCGCATAACTCCATACCCTCCAACATTTCTCTGATGAAAATAGGGATGTCCTAAGGAAAAACGGGAAATTCCGGGATCAAATCAGAAACTGGGATGGCTTCTGTAAATCTGGGATTGTCCCTGGAAAATAGGGGCACTTGGAAGGCCTGCTTTTCCACCAGCAGCACACAGTCCCATCTGTCCCCAGCCTTGCATAGTTTCATAAACCGTTTCATAAACTTTTTTAAATAAAATGCAATAAATGTTCCGTAACGCCTCAGCAGCTGAACTGATAGCTAGGAACATCACATCTTCAGGCCTCTAACACAAGTATTTCAAACATGGCAGCCTCAGTACACATTTGAGTGCCCTTTGCCAAGTTTGCGCTGATTTTTTAAATCAATGGCAAAACTAATAGTTTTCTGCCAATCCACATGCTTTGCATGTTTTACTCTGATGCCTCATTCATCTCTCTGTCAGAAAAAGAATCCAAAGCTGGCCTTTAGTTTACAAAATAGATTTAACTTGTTCTGTAGATATTAACTTCTGAAAGGGAGTATTCATAATCATCCTCTCCCTGGGAATATTTGTAACATATTTTGCTCCAATACGATGTTAATAGTAATATGCAAAGATATTTATTATTAGCTGGTACTTGTAGGTTTTCCCCCACATAGCCCAGCAATGCCAAAGCCAAGATCAATTGAAATAAACTTACTTATCAGGTTCTTTGCATTTGAACCTCTACATCAAATCGCAGGGAGTGTAATCCATTGCATTAACAAATCTGACTCTGCAAAGAAGCTATGGAGATATAACAGCAACTCCCCTCCTCCCCAAACACAGCAAAATAGAGAGAGAGACTTTGCTCCTAGTCATTTGATGTTCACTCAGATGTAATAACTAGGTCAAGTGTGACCTCTTACAAAGAATTTGAAAGCCACATGCTGCGAGAGCAAAAAGCACACAAGACAAGGAAAAGAAACAAACCGTTGAGGCAGGCAACAGACGCAGGGGGAATGCAACCCACCTGGAAGGGAAAGTTGAGAGACAGGAGCTAGTAAACAAGCAATCATTCTAGCAAAAATGTTAGCTATCTAACAATGGTCATTGAACAGATATATTCATATAATATTTAGGTAGAAACACTCACATATTTTTATGTTCTCAGTATATATGCTCATTGTTACAAAAAAAATAATCATAATTGGGGGTGACGGACTCCCCATAATCCTAAATCTAGTAAAGGGGTAGAATTTAGCTGATTTTTGGAGTATGAAGGGAAGATACCAAGCTTAACCAGTTCTCCTGTTCAGGAGTTCGCTGACAGCGATGCCATTAAGAACAATTGGCCATGCAGATGCTTCCCTTTCCCCGGCTGAGAAGTGGACAGAAACAGGAAAAAATGAGAGAATTAAGGCTGCCAGGGAAACAGAGAGGGAGGGAGGTGTGATGCAGTGGCATAGCGTGGGGGGTGCAGGGGGTGCCGGCCGCACCGGGCGCAACATCTGGGGGGGCACGCTCGCACTCACAGCTCTCTGCCCCTACCTGGCTCACTCACTCTCTCTCACTGCAGTGCTGGCTGTGCGAATCCGATCCGAGCCGCTGGGTCGCCACCCACTGTGGAGGGGGGAGGTGCCAGGCGTGCGGTGCAGAGAGAGAGCGAGGGACTATCTGGGGGAGGGACAGTGCAGAGGCCGCCCAGCGCAGCGCTGAGCGCAGGAGAGAACCACACCAGACCAGCCCAGGCAGCAGCAAGAAGAAGCTGGCAGCGGCGGCAGGTTAGGGGTTAGGGGGTGCAAATTACTTGCCTTGCCCCGGGTTAGGGGGCGCAAATTACTTGCCTTGCCCCGGGTGCTGACAACCCACACTACGCCGCTGGTGTGATGCCACCACAGGATAAGAGGGTGTTCTTTTACAACAGAGGTTTTGGGGAGCAGGGGTTTCTGGGAAGAAGAAGCAGGAAGTGGGCAGAACTCTGTATGGTGACTGAAGAGCAGCAATGCCAGTTGGTTGAAGCAGGCTGTTACGCAGAGTCACGGGTATGGTGCTTAGGATGCCTCTAAATCCAATTTCGCACTGCCGGGAAGGACAAGCCGCCCTCAATAAACCTCAGTTCTAATTATGAGTAAAATAAATCATATTTCTTAAAGGCACTAGTCTCCACTGTGCCTCTTTCTTTCTTTATACTTTTATTTTGCTTTAAACAAATACATATAAATATACAGATAGGTAGCCGTGTTGGTCTGCCATAGTCAAAATAAAAAAATTCCTTCCAGTAGCACCTTAAAGACCAACTTAGTTGGTCTTTAAGGTGCTACTGGAAGGATTTTTTTTTATTTTGACATATAAATATAGACAACCAAAATTACAAAAGAAAGTTCCATATCAATAATAATAATAATGAAAAAAGCTAAAAAACTACAAAAAATTATCAAAGTACATGGCATAAAAACATAAGCCATTATGGGAAAGAAAAAAGAAAAAGGAAAGTATGAGGAGGATGAGGGGGAAAAAGGAAAAGGGAAAAAAGAGGACGATGAGCCAAAACACAAGAAGGCTCATATATTGTACGCTTCCATCAAGGTCACAACAGATCATTATTCTTATCAGTTCCCTCTATCTGCATTCCAAAGAATCCCTCATCTTGGTATCAGGGAACATTTCTCTATGCGGCATCATTCTAAACATAACCAGGTCTTTCTTGTTGAACCCTTATCCCCTAGATAATTATTTAAACATTCCCAAGGTTCCAAAGGAACGTGAACCCTGGTTAAGTGCCAAGACCCCTGGAATCTCTTGTTACTGTTTGGCAGAGATTGGGGTGGCCTGCAACATTGCCGCTACTGGTGTTGGTGAAGAGCTGCTGCTCTTAACGTTGTTATAAGTACTGTAGCTTTAATCACTTGAGCTTGCCTTTCCCTCCTCCCTCCCACTCCCTTCCCCCTTGCGTGCCACGTCTTTTTTACCTTGTAAACCTGAGGGCAGGGACTGTCTTAATACGGATTTCTGCAAGCTGCTCTGAGAGCCTTTTTGGCTAAAAGGTGCGGCATAGATGTTGGGAAGAAATGGAACAAAATAAGAGAAATAAGCAATATCTGCTCGTGCATCTCTGGAGGAATTATTCAGCAAGGCCGCCAGGTACTCAAACTCGTAGAGGGCAGGACTATCAAAGGCTTACCAGCAATAATAACACAGGATGGAACCTGTTCGGAGAACCGCCAATTACCAAATTCTGCAAACAAGCAGAAGGTCAGGTATCACCGTCATGCTCTGGTAACACCATCGTGCTCATCTTGGTCAGTGTCAGCAACAGAATGATGCTCTAGTTGGCTCTTGATTCAATCTACTCGGCTTTCTTACTGGAGACGTTGTTTCAACTGGCCGACAGATACAGAGCATTTGAGCACATGCAAAGTTTCCTTTCTCCATCGCTGAGAGGAAAACCACAGAACTGGAGCCATCTCTTAAGCTGCTTCCAGACAGCTGGCTACTGCTGCTGATTTATTATATAGATTTTATACCCTCACCTTCCTCCTGTAGGAGCCTGCATTGGTTAACAACAGCCATAAAAATCCAATCAACATAAAACACTGATTAAAATCAACACCAGCAATAAAAAACAATGCAGCAGTCAGCAATATTTGGGCTACAGTCTCCACTCCAGCTATGTGCCAGATGCCCAAATATCCATGTATGTTTTAAGTTGTCATCTGAAGTTGCTGGCTAAACTAGAAGGAGACCTTGACATAGTGTCTGTAGGTAGTCTCTTCTCCAGTGCGCTAGCAAGGCACAAACACTTACCATATTTTTTGCTCTATAAGACTCACTTTTTCCCTCCTAAAAAGTAAGGGGAAATGTGTGTGCGTAGATAGCTGCGTAGCTATCCCAGAAGCCAGAACAGCAAGAGGGATTGCTGCTTTCACTGCGCAGTGATCCCTCTTGCTGTTCTGGCTTCTGAGATTCAAAATATTTTTTTCTTGCTTTCCTCCTCCAAAAACTAGGTGCGTCTTGTGGTCTGGTGCATCTTATAGAGCAAAAAATATGGTACCTATTCAGAGCTGGGTGCAGGCCCAACAGAGGGGGGGCCATATGTACCACTTGGCCCAGGCCTCCGATTCCAAAGGGGGCCTCGGTCAGCACATTCAGCATAACTTTTGTGAAAATTATTTATATACTTACTTATTTATAAGATTTCAGTTATCCCAGGGCAAAAAAATAAGGGGGGGGGGGCCACATTATCTACCTGGCCTGGGCCTCTGCCTGGCTCTGCAAGGCCCTGGCAGGGTGGCCACCATTTTTTAATGTCCCACATTTTCCTAGATATACAGGGCTAGAGCAAAACAATGGGCTGCCTGAGGCAAAGGATAAGATGGTGCTGCCCTCATCCCATGCACAGAATCTGTCGGGACTTGCAGTTGCATCTACTTCAACACTGGCAATAGGACATCATCCACCATACCTGAGGACGGCAGAATATTGTCACCTGAAGTTGCTTACTTGAAGAGGCTGGGGATTGAAGCTGTGACCTTCTGCTTGCAAAGCAGATGATCTACCACTAAGCTACAGCCTTCCTGCTGCATACCCAATGAATGTAATGAAAAGCTCCTCATCTAGTCTTCTTGAGATCCTTTTTTTTAAATGCATGTGTATAAAGCTTCTAGAGGGTGGCGCTGTGGGTTAAACCACAGAGCCTAGGACTTGCCAATCAGAAGGTCGGCGGTTCAAATCCCTGTGATGGGGTGAGCTCCTGTTGCTCGGTCCCTGCTCCTGCCAACCTAGCAGTCGAAAGCACGTCAAAGTGCAAGTAGATAAATAGGTACCACTCCGGTGGGAAGATAAACGGCGTTTCCGTGCGCTGCTCTGGTTCGCCAGAAGCAGCTTAGTCATGCTGGCCACATGACCCGGAAGCTTTTCAGCAGCTCCCTTGGCCAATAAAGCAAGATGAGCGCCGCAACCCCAGAGTCGGTCACGACTGGACCTAATGGTCAGGGGTCCCTTTACCTTTACTATAAAGCTTCTTTTTCTTTTAAATGCATTTGGTCATGAGATCCCTCACCTGCAGTTTAAAGTGGACCAGATTCATTACAAAGAGGCTGCTTGGCTCTCTGCCACTGCACATTGCCGCCACGTGAAGCTTAACACCTCATTGACCAAACTGTTGTTTTGTGCTAATGCAGAATTTTAATCCTTCTCCTCTCCAGAGCAATAGAAATGTTTCGGCTGTTCCCCACTCTACATTTTGCACGGAAAGCATGTGTTTTGAAACAAAACGGTCCTGTTCCAAAACACTAGGGATGAGGAAGGGACTGGTAACAGCACCCCCCTGGGACACTTTTGTATGGATAAAGAAATGTAAAGGACCGGTCAGCAGACCGCTGAGCCATCCCATAATTTGTTTTGCACATACACCAGTGATCATTACACAGAACACATGTTAAAATGTTTTCTTTTTGTTTTGTTTTTAAAAAGTTAAAGGTAAAGGGTAAAGGGACCCCTGACCCAGTCGTGGCCGATTCTGGGGTTGCGGAGCTCATCTCGCTTTATTGCCCGAGGGAGCCGGCGTACAGCTTCCGGGTCATGTGGCCAGCATGACTAAGCCACTTCTGGTGAGCCAGAGCAGTGCATGGAAACGCCGTTTAGCTTTCCGCCGGAGCGGTACCTATTTATCTACTTGCACTTTGACGTGCTTTCAAACTGCTAGGTTGGCAGGAGCAGGGACCAAGCAATGGAGGCTCACTCCGTTGCAGGGATTCGAACCGCTGACCTTCTGATCAGCAAGTCCTAGGCTCTGTGGTTTAACTCACAGCGCCACCCACGTCCCAAAAAATGTTAGGCCAAGGTAATTAAAGAAAAAAGACAATGGAAACATATTCCATTCAATTTGCCACAAACTCTCAATTTTTCATGAAATATTCAGGGGATTGGTATTACAAGTGTGAGCAACTTGTAACTACAATGGTACCTCGGGTTAAGAACTTAATTCATTCTGGAGGTCCGTTCTTAACCTGAAACGGTTCTTAACCTGAGGTACTTTAGCTAATGGGGCCTCCCGCTGCCGTGCAATTTCTGTTCTCATCCTGGGGCAAAGTTCTTAACCCAAGGTACTATTTCTGGGTTAGCTGAGTCTGTAACCTGAAGCATCTGTAACCCAAGGTACCACTGTATAGCAGAATTTAGCGCAGCTTTAGCACTCCTTTCCATATTATTTGCAAACAGAATTTTTTCCCTGGAAGCAAATTACATAGTTATGAGCACTAAACCTGCACTATATATATATTCCACTATATATTCCACTATAGTTCCAGAAGTGGCTCTTATGTTGTGTGAAAGCTCAAATATAATGCAGAACTTAACAGGAAAAAGTAATGAAAACGGGAATAAACTACCCCTACCTGGAGATCCTGGGAACTGAACCTGGGACCTTTTGTATGCAATGCATGTGCTTTTCCACTGCGAAAGAAAGTGGTGGGCTATATTGGCTCATTAGCATGGGAAATCAACAAAAGAAATGTGAATGACCCCTGTAAGATCAGGGTTTCATTTGGTTTTGGACTGAAGTGCAAAATAACCTCCTTGGTTATAAGGAGACTGATTGAATCAAGCATGGAATATTTGCTCTCTGCCTCCAGAAAGGATAAGAATAGATTTATAATTATGCCATAATATTAATATGCAAAAACTGTGCAACACAGATTACAGGTTATTGTTTCATGCATGTTTAGGGAAGTTTTTAATGTTTGATGTTTTATCGTGTTTTTAATATTCTGTTGGGGGATGCCTAGAGTGGCTGGGGAACCCAGCCAGATGGGCGGGTTTTAAATAAATTGTTGTTGTTGTTATATAGCTGCTGCTCAGTTTAATATCTCTGAAATGGTTGACATCTTTCGGAACAACAAATGTTAAGAAACAGAACCCCAAACAAGTCAGGTGGAAGGAGTTCTCTCGTGACCTGCCTCAGAAACAGGAAGATCCTCAGATAATGGGATGAAAAGGACTGTGTCCCCACACATTAATAAACACATTAAATGACGCATTAATAAACCCCTGTTTAAAAGCACCATTATAATATTAATGCTCCCCACACCTACAGTAGTTTGCTAATGCTGCTGAGAGTTTTCAGGAATGTCCTATGTTAGAGGTGCTACAAGCAGAATCCCTGATCTGGACAAATGAATGAGTTCTACCACAAGAATGAGTTCCAAAAAGTTTTACTGCAAAACAGTCTTAAACTAATTACAAAATAAAATGTTGCAATGTGGTTCTATCCTTTCAGTCCTTAATTGCAGTCCAAGAACTTTCCTCTCTGGTCCCAGAGAGAGATCCTACGCAAGCAACTTGCTTGTTCAGGATCGCTGAGCTGAGCTTCTACTGCCGTTGGCTTCCAGTGCGCGAGTTCTCCAGTTTCATCTTCCTGCCGATGAGAGAGATCTCTGCTTGAGTTTCCAGGATGAGTCATCTTACCACATTAGCTAGAGACAAACCTCCTGCCTAACACAAGCTTGAGCATAAGTTTTCAATACATACAAACATAGCATTTTATGCAAATTAAACCAATATCTCTAACACCCTGTTCCCTTCACTCCTAGAGTGATTTAACATTCTATCCCTCTTCCAGGGAGCTCTGTAAATTATAGCTCTGTGAGGAGAATAGGGAACTCCCAACTTGCATGAGCACCATGGAGCTGCAATGGAGTAGATAGTCAAAACTCAAGGGCCAATAGGAGGAGCTGAGAGACCTTGGTGTGGATCCTAGCAGGATGGAGGGATGGATTTGGGGCCCCAATAAATTTCTGATTCTGGTGAGGAGTTCGGTGACCTGGGGTGCAAATCCAGTTGCGTGCTGAGGTCCCCCAAAACACCCCTACCCCAATAACTCACACATCACTCATAAATTTTTGTTTAAGGTTTTTGGCATAATTTTGGCCACAACTTTATTAAACATACAAATTGTGAGTGGTTGCTTAGGCATTGGTTATGACTAGCTGTCCCCCCCGCCTTGGGGGACAGCACTGACTCCCGGATTCCAGCGAGAGTCAGTGTGGAGGAACAAGATCAGGGCAACTGGGGCTGCGACACAGACCCATCAGTTCCTCCCTGCTTGCTCCTTGGGGTCTTACGCGGCCCGCACCCGATTCCAGGGGTTTGGACAAGGGGATGGTAAGCCCCAGAATTCCTTTAACGGAATTCCCATGCAGCAGCAGCATTGGAGGGGCAGGCACAGCCAATCCATACCCCTCCACCAACCAATTTAAACCAATGCCTAACTGCCAACCTTACAAGTTGTGACGATTTGCTACGCAGTAGGCAAAAACCAAATGGCACACACTAATCAGCCAAATGGAAAAATTCCTACCAGGCCCCCGCACCAAGGCGGACGACCCCATGACAGGCATAGCAAGGTCAAAGCACAAGCCCAAAAGGGAGGGCGGGCGGGTGATCCGGTTCCCATATCGAAAGAGAAAGCAGCTTGCTGTGAACCTTGTTTAAATAACCTCTGTTCCCACCCCCAAATTGGCAACATCAATTTTACCCCAGCAACACAAACAGCCAATCCTTGTCTGGCCCCTCTATCTTATCCTGCCTGGCAACTATGGGGTGTCTTGCTAGGCCCCATCCGCAACACGTGCTCTCCTTTAGTGAGAACACGCTATACCCCATAGAAGTGCTGAGCAAGTTGTCAGAGGAACATCCTGCCCCTACAACACTGGACTCCACAAGCCTTACACAACGCTCAGCCCCATAAGTCAAGAGTAACCAATGTGGTATTGATGGGAACATCTCTGGAGGTCACCATGTTGGCTCCTCCTGCTCTAAACCTATCCCACTGGCCTTCAGTGCTGTTTGTGCTGTACTTTTGTACTGTTTTATTGTTGTTATCCGCCCTGAGCCCGGCTTCGGCTGGGGAGGGCGGGATATAAACAAAATTTATTATTATTATTATTATTATTATTATTATTATTATTATTATTATTCACCCTTAGATCCTCAGATGATGTTGGGATACATCATTGGACCATGGAATAAGATGCCTGCGGATTATGGGAGTTGTAACCCAGCAGCATCTGAGGACCCAAGGCTGAAGATCTCTGACCAAACCCCAACATATCCATGAGATTTTTAATATTATCTTGGCCATTCTTAAAATCATACGAATGACTGAAGTGGTTTTCCTCTATGCTGCAACACATCACTAGACTCTACCACACATATAACAGATAACAGGTGCACTGCAAAGTGGAACTGACAGAATAAATTGCTCGCAATCACTAATACAATTGAGCAAAGCTGCAAAGGATACAATTTCATTTATTGATGGCCCTGTTCTGGTGAGTTTAACACCAACATTCCCTACATGCATTGTGAAGCAGCCTAGGCTCAATGTTACCCAATCTGTGTTGAGAAGCAAATGACTTGATCTAACATGTCACACACACACACACACACACACACACACACACACACACACACGAAATATTTGCAACTGTCACCTCATATGATCCTTCGCAAGATTTCATGCCATCAGATAGCATTTGTGCCCAATAATGCTTTTGCTAATCCCATTTGGAACAAGCCATTGTTTGGTTCAAATCTGTGGACAGACTTCCTGACTGACTGACGCGACAAGCTGGGAGCTGGGAGCTGAGCATTCTTTATCTAACTTCCCAATGCACCTTGGGAAAATGTCGTGATAACCCTGAAGATATATGCAGACAGGAACTGATGAGCCATTTCCATGCAAGAAATTCAATTAAATGTTTTGGTTCCAACCCAGATATAACTTGCTACATCAAACTCTCATGGAAGCCAATGGAACTTTGCCTAAATTCCTCTGGAGTACAGCCTTTATCTCCTAGACACTTCAAAGGAAACAAACCAAACCTCAGTGTTTTTCAAGATCAAAAGATCTAACAGCTATCGAAAGAGTCCACACCCTACACCAAAGAAACTATTTGGTGAAGACAACTTGATGCTAGGCTCAGCCCTTTGCAGCTGATTTCTGGATAGAGATCAGAGATTAGAGAAGGGAGAGTTTGTCAATTTCTGTTTTTCTGTTTCTAATTTTCCAATCTTACATTCAGTTTTCCACATCAGCTTCTGCTTTGTTTTTAAAGTCCTTGTGGAAATTAATAAGCAAATTAGCGCAAATTTGTATGCAATTTTGCCTATTAAACTCCTTTTTTTGCAAGATAGTGCATTTACGTCTACATTATCTTCTTCTTCTTCTTCTTCTTCTTCTTCTTCTTCTTCTTCTTCTTCATCATTAAAATTTGTATACTGTAGCACCCTTCATATGTAGATCTTAGAGTGGTTCACAACATAAAAAGACAATATTAATACATGTATATATTTATGCACACTTTCCTGCCAACCTAGCAGTTCGAAAGCACGTCAAAGTGCAAGTAGATAAACAGGTACCGCTCTGGCGGGAAGGTAAACTGCCTTTTCCATGCGCTGCTCTGGTTCGCCAGAAGCTGCTTAGTTATGCTGGCCACATGACCCAGAAGCTGTACGCCCGCTCCCTCGGCCAATAAAGCGAGATGAGCGCTGCAACCCCAGAGTCGGTCATGACTGGACCTAATGGTCAGGGGTCCCTTTACCTTTACCTTTATGCACACTTTAGCTAGGTTGAATTTTGAAGAATGGCTGTGCTTCTATTCATCCATTGTTTCGGAAACTGAACCAAATTTCTCCACTCTCCCTGTCAGGGACTTGAGCCATGTCTAACAACAGAAAACACGTTTGCTCTAGCAGAGCTATATTCTCAACATTGATTGCTTACTTCCGTGTTGACTGTATTTCACCTGAGTAGAAAAGCTTTCCTTAAAATTCATACATAGGGTTGCCTGTGGATTCATAGATAGGGTCACTTGTGAATTGTATTTCAAATCCATGTCCAAACATATTGTGAGGTTTCTTGCATGAGTCCCATTTTCCATTCATTCCGATACATGTCTCGAGCTGAGTCCAGGTCACCAGCTATGTCTTTGGGTTCAGTACTTCCTTTGCTTGATTATTAAGAGTTTAATTCCTCAACGTTTGTGCAATCTCTAAGTAAGCCAAGCCTTCAAGTTAATAGACTAACCACATGTCTAGCTCGAAAACATGTCTGGAGTATAATGCCCCACATAGACCAGGATACCTAAAAGATTGTTTCAGAGAATCAGAGAACTGTAAAGTTGGAAGTGACCCCAAGAGTAATCTAATACAATGCCCTACAATGCAGAAATCACAGCTAAAAAAAAAATCCCTAACAGAAGACCATCCAACCTCCGTTGTCAAGCAGCTCTTACAGTAAGAAAGTTCTTCCTAATGTTCAGTCGGATATGTTATGTTAATCTCAGTTCAAATATTACTGCCACAGTATTAAATACAGGCAACTCCCCACTTACGTGGGGGTTAAATTCTGGCACCCAGTGCTCATAAGTGAAAATTGCCTAAGTCGGGAACACCCTCTAAACACACTTTAAGTGCCATCTCTGCCGCTCTCCAAGCCAGCTCAAATACTGTACCAAAAACACAACTTCAAATGGAATCGAAGCTCTGGGGCCAGCAGGAGGCTGGAGGATGCGTGGAAAAGCAAAGGTTGCTGCAATACCACAGGCATCAGCTGCTAGGCAAGGAGGCTGAGCAGCCTAAACAAAGTCCCATTGAACCTCCACCCTAGCTGAAGTCCTCTTGGGGCTCCAGGGAGGTTCTTCTCACGAGCCACAAAGACTCTCCAGGTCTCTCCCTGCCGTTTCGTGGTATGAATTAAATTATTTAATCATATCCCAACGCTGTGCATATAGATAGTCACTTGTGAGTCGATCCCTCACAAGGCAGAGGGGAAGGTGCCTATATTGCCTGGTAACTTACCAAATGAGATGAGTGTTACTCCTTAAGTGATCCTTCCTCACCAAAATCAATTGTGCTCCCTCAACCAAGTGATGCTGAACCTCAAACATCTCATTGCTGTCTTGGGCAAGTGATAAATCTATTGAATTTAGGAAAAATGCAGCTTGAACTAAAAAAAAAACCAACAAGTTTTTTTAATCCACAAGAGAAAATGTAGATGCATTAATGTTTTTGGTCAACGTGCTGCGTGAGGCCTATAGCTCAGAAACTGTTGTGTTAATTCTTGACAAACTCTGCCAAGGGGGTTACACTCTGTCTTTGTGGTAAACCCATTCCTTCCTGAAGAAATGACAATGCTTTGAGCCAAAAGTTAAGTTCGGTGGAAGACAGGGATGCTGAGGACATTGGTAACAGCCTTGTCCGTGAGGATCCAAAACACATATTACTTACTTTCAGCTGTGACAAAATGTTAGTCCAGCTCTTACGAGCTTGTCCTTTGGAATGAAACTCTCTCTTGGCTCACCTTGTGTCTGTGGCTGGCTGAGGAAAATAAAGCTCCCTGCTGGAATCTCAGCAGTGGATCCAACACAAGAGTAAGTGGGGTACTCTGCTAATTAGACACGTCCACGCTAATGTCTGGCTGCCAGCTGGCTGACATGATGCCTCCTGGTATTAGTGTTACATGATGTAAGCTTAATTCCCTGTGCACTGAGCAGGTGTTTCTAGAGTCTTCCTGCCCAGGTGGGTTTCTGTTGCTTAGAGTGGGGGTCGCGTGCTCTCAGACTGGAGTGGCTGGGGTCTGTTTACAACTGAACTGCCTTCGCCTTCCCACACTCAGACTGGGGGGGGGGGAGAGGCACAAAGCTCTTTTTTCAAGGGTTGCTAGGCCAGATGCACAACCACAGACCCTCCAAGTGCCCCTATTTCCCAGGGACAGTACCAGATTTACAGAAGCCATCCCAGTTTCTGATTTGATCCTGGAATGTCCTGCTTTTCCTTAGAATGTCCTTATTTTCAGTGGAGGGTATGGAGTTGTGTGATCCCTGAGCCAAGGAGATAAGTAACTATACAATCTTTAGAAGACATCTGAAGGCAGCATTGTATAGGAAAGTTCTTTAATGTTTTATTATGCTTTTATATATGTTGGAAGCTTCCCAGAGTGGCTGGGGCATCCCAGTCACATGGGTGAGGTATACATAATTTATTTATTTATTTATTTATTTATTTATTTTTATTATTGAATAGGACATCCATATTTTCATCAAAGAAATGTTGGAGGGTATGCAACCATAGGGTGCAGAAAAGTTGGTGACTGTAGCTCTGTGTTCACTTCGTGTGTTGTTGTTATTATTATTATTAATCTGTATTTATATCCCACATAAAATAAGGGAAAGGGAAAGGACCCTTGGATGGTTAAGTCCAGTCAAAGGAAACCATGGGGTGCAGCACTCATTCACTTTCAGGGCAAGGAAGCTGGCATTTGTCTACAGACAGCTTTTTGGGTCATGTGGCCAGCATGACTAAACTGCTTTTGGCACAACGGAACACCATGATGGAAACCAGAACACAGAAACGGAAACCAGGAAATGCTGTTTATCTTCCCACCGCAGTGGTACCTATTTATCTACTTGTACTTGCGTGCTTTCAAACTGCTAGGTTGGCAGGAGCTGGGACAGAGCAATGGGAGCTCACCCTATTGCGGGGATTCGAACCGCTGACCTTCTGATCAGCAAGCCCAAGAGGCTCAGTGGTTTAGACCACCGCACTACTTAAACACATATGCAAGCTAACAATTAAAAAGTAACTAAAACTATAATGGAATTAAACCAGTATAAAAACAAATCTGTTATAATGCAGATAGTAAAAGCAGCACTGCACTATTAGAAGTGCTTTACTTCAGAAAATATCAGTCACCTCCCCCAAAGCCTGTTGGAATAAAACAATCTTCATCTGCTGTCAGATGTACAACAAGGAGGAAGCCAGGCTAGCTTCTCTAGGAAGGGTGTTCCAAAGTCTGTGAGCAGCCATTGAGATTAAACAATGAAACATGTGAGCAGGAGCCTGACCACGTGGCGATCTTGTGGATCATGAAAAGTCACCTTGAAATCTGTTCCTTTTCAATTGTGAATTAAATCTATGTTCAAGGTGAATTTGTCCATCACATAAAATATACCCTGGCATTACATACTGCAAAGAGGACTTACAGAAATGATTATTACTGCGTTCATCCTATCATCTATCTATATCTATCTATCTATCTATCTATCTATCTATCTATCTATCTATCATCTATCTATCATCTATATCTATCTATATCTTCTTTAACGAAACAAAACTTATAAAACATTTGATTGTAAGGGAAATCTCTAAGAGGTTTACAAAAGAAAATGTAAAAGGAAACATTAAGATGGTCAACCAAAGACGTTGTAAACAGCTATTTAAAAAACGTTCGGAAGATGATTAAAATCTACAGCAGCTAAAAGCAGATAAAGCACATGTGACTTCATGTCTGGATACGCATGTGTAAGGAGCGATGTTTTGAGCAGGTACTGAAAAGAGTACAGCAAGGGTACCTTCAGAGGGATGGTGTCCAGGTGAAAAAGGAGAACCAGGCTCTCACATTTTTAATAGTTGTGCATGAAGATGTATGCACTAATAGTGGCCTAATACAGTACTAGTAGTACATGCAGTTCTATACAGGGAACAGAGCAGACTGAACCTCTTAGCCAGATGATAAGCCCTTCTGTGAAAAGAAACTGGTGTTCCCCTGTTGGGATTTCCTCACTCACTTAACTCCTGCTCTGTCCCACCCACGCAACAGCTCCTATATACAAGCCCGCATGTCAACACAGGTGTTTGGCGAGCAGCTGCGATTACATCTGCTAGCAAGCAAGGGATCTCCGCTGTTAGAATGCACCATGATCTCTAGCAAAGCTTGCCAGGCTGATGAATCAAGCGCCACGCCTCTTCATTTTGGGTTGCAGGGCCCGGATCCACACGCCAAACTCGTTTGGCGGCCTTGGAGTGCTGGTGGTTTTCCTGTTGTCCAATTTCCTCACCCAGGCAGTCCTAGGCTTAGGCTGCTGCTTCGCGGCCTTTAAACTCCACTTCCAGCTAATGTTACACGGCATGTCTGTTTGTTTGTTTTCCTAGCCCGCTGTAATGCTCTACAAGCCTTTGTCTCCCCCCCCCCCTTTGACATCACAGCCGGTGGAGGTCAGGCAAGCTGTTTGAAGCAGAAGCTGGTACAACCACCGAGGGATGGCTGGGAGCATATCAACATGAAGGAAATGAGAGAGGGTCTGCACCTTGAAATCTCCATGGTAAGAAAACAGCATGGAAAAATACAAAGGGTGTATAAAACAAATCGCAGTGTAGGAAATCCCGCCCCCTGCAATTCTGCAAATGTATTGCTAAATTATCCAGATGTTGAAATGATAGCGACACTCCTGAATGTACTCTGGAAATGACCCTAAAATATCAGTTTGAATATACAGCAGGGGAACTCCCCCCCCCCACTTGTCCAAATGGTTTTATAAAAAGGAGGGGACATTGTATCATATGTGGTGGGATTGTAATGTAATAAAAAAAATTGGGAAATGATATACAATGAATTGAAGAAAATGTTCCACTTAACATTTGTTAAAAAATCTGAAGCATTTTTGTTAGGGATTGTAGGGAAAGACTTGCCCAAAAAGCTGAAAAACATCTTCATGTATGTGACAACAGCTGCGAGAGTCCTAATAGCACAAGGATGGAAGACTGAATAAATTCCAACTAAAGAATCATGGCAAGAGAAACTGATGGACTATGCAGAATTGTCAAAATTGACACATACGCTACGGGACAAGGATAATTATGACTTCAAAGATGAATGGGTACCCTTTACAAAGTATTTGAAGACGCAACAAAGTGAATTGGACTCCTTGGCAGGTTTTGAATAAACACTCACAAACTTTTTATTGACAATAATCAGTTAGATAATTTAAGGATTTATACAACTTTGTAACATGCAGAGAATAGCATTTACAGAGAAACCAAAGATTGGAACTGAGGGAAGTCGGGGTGGGGGTGGGATGTGTATGGCAGTGTTTCCCAACCGGTGTTCCGCGGCACACTAGTGTGCCGCCAGACGTTGCCTGGTGTGCCGTGGGAGGGAGGCGGGCGAGTCGGGCGGCGAGAGGCGGGGCGGCGGCGGCGAGGAGAGGCTGCCTGCATGGTGCTGACGTTACGGGACTGTAACGTGCCCCACATAGGCACGCTTAGACCCTGGCTAGGAAGCGCCTTTGCCCTTGCCTTTTGCTCTCCTTACTTCCAGAAAGCTGGGCTGGTCGCCCGCTCCTCTCGGCAGCGGGAAGTGGTGCCGCTGGGAGCTCCGGGAGGCGGCGGAGGGGGCGCCGTGGGTCGGGAAGCCCCTCTCCGTCGGAGCCGGCAGGCGGCTGCCGCTGCTGCTGCGGGTGCTGTACAGCCTGGTGCTGGCGATGCCTTCGGAGCCGCCGCCGCCTCCGCTGCTGCGCGGGAACTCCTTGAGCGAGCGGCTCAGCGGCTTGCCTTTGCTGCGGAAAACCTCGCGCTTGTAGGTGCCACTGGCTTGCGGCGCCGGCGGCGCGCTCTTGGGCAGCGGCTGCAGGGTGCGCTCCGTCCTGCCGGGCTCGTTGGTGAAGTGGACGGGCCTCAGTAAGCAGATGTCGATGCTGGACTCGGACGAGGCCGGCGAGCACGCTTCGAAGGTGGGCAGGTTCCGCAGCGGCTCCACCTCCTCGTAAGGGTCGCCCCGGTACTCGAAGCCCTCGTAGTCCGGCGCGAAGCCGGAGCTGTCCTGCAGGAGGTCCGCCGCCGAGGCCCGCCGACGGGGCCGCTTGCGGTTGCCGTCGGGGCCCGTCGAAGGAGGCGCGCTGCTGCCGCCGTACTCCAGGTCCGGGAGGGCGTGCAGGGAGGCGGCCAGAGCTTTCAGGTCGTGCTCGCTGAGCTGAGAGGGCACCAGGTCGTGCTCGGGCCGCCACCCGTCCGTTTCCCACTCGCAAGGGGAAGCGCCTTGCAGGCCGTCGAGGCCTTGCTGGGGGCTCGCTTTCATGTGGGACCTCGAGTGCCTTGGAAGGGAGACCAATCAGTGTTGGATTTAGGTATAAGCTAAACAAGCTATAGCTTACCATTACCTTCTATGCTGTTACTATTTTTTTTTTTTTTTTTTTTTACATAGGTAAAAAGTGACCTTTCCCCATCTGGCATGGTGGTGTGCCTCGAGATTTTTTTCATGAAACAAGTGTGCCTTTGCCCAAAAAAGGTTGGGAAACACTGGTGTATGGTAGGGTAGGGGGAGGGAGGAAAATGGGGGGGGGGACCAAAGATGACATGTTTTTGGATAACATGTTTTGTTTAAATTTCTAATAAAAATTATAAAAACAAACAAACAAATGGTTTTATAGAACCTTGGATCCGATTGTTATGTATAAATTCACATAGGGAGTAACCCTACGTACGGAATTCTGGAGTGAAGCAAGCCAGTAAGTTAAGCTGGTGCAGGGGTGCCAAAGTATTGCAGACCCTCAGGTATGCCCCACCCTGCATAATTGATCACATGACACGGTGCATGCACACCATTTGAATGGCAATGCCCATTAACTTGGGGGGGGCAGCCCCCTCTAATATTTTATTGTGGAGGCCGAAGCCCACATGGCCCCTAGGAGTTGGCTCCTATGCACTCGTGAATGAATAGGGCTGGACAAACAGATGAGACGCAAGCCAAAATGGCAGAAGTGTCTGGGCCTAGTGCACTTACAGGGTGTTCCATAAGTGGGGTGCCCCCCTTATTATTTAAACATGAGAGGATATCTTGCCCACGGTTGATCATGTCACTGTGTCAAAGCACTCTTGTGGCCCACCTGTTCTGAGAGGTTGGACCGCCCTGATATAAAGGAAGCAGCAGGTATTGAAAGAACAGTTTATTTCTAAACACATTGCTCGGATGTTTCCAATATGACACACAAAAAAGGGGAATCAACTTTTCAGTCTGGAGGAAGGAACTCCTCTGGGAACAGTAACTTGCAATGGCCTGTTCCTCTTGGAGCTGCTCTATAAGTCAAGGGCTGGTTCTCCTTTGCTGGAATGTCGAAGAGCATCCACTCAAACGAAAAGACTGCTTTTGCATTTTAGGAACAATATCTGTCACATTCAAGAGGCAATGGAGATGTGCTTGGCTGTAAAAATATTTCTGTGCCTGTTGGTTTCTGGTTTGATCTGTAGTGTGATGCATCAGTTCTAGAGCAACTGTTTTGTATGCAGAAACCTCCAATTTCAGTCACTATGTATTAACTGTGGGATGTAAAGGTACAGTCAAGTGCAACATTCAACAGAGGACTAACAGCCTCCATGTTCTAACCAGTTGCTGTGACAACCAGTTTGTCGGTTCCTGGTAGTTTTGAAAGATAACTGCTCAGTTGCAGTCACTTCAGGACCAACTTCCCTCTGGTATAGTTTATTTGCTTGTTATGTAACCTAAGCCTGCCTTCAGGTACAGTTCTGTAAACCTGAATGAATCTGAGTGTAAAATAGTTTTATATTAGAATCATAGAATCATAGAATCATAGAGTTGGAAGAGACCACAAGGGCCATCGAGTCCAACCCCCTGCCAAGCAGGAAACACCATCAGAGCACTCCTGACATATGGTTGTCAAGCCTCTGCTTAAAGACCTCCAAAGTTGGAGACTCCACCACACTCCTTGGCAGCAAATTCCACTGTCGAACAGCTCTTACTGTCAGGAAGTTCTTCCGAATGTTTAGGTGGAATCTTCTTTCTTGTAGTTTGAATCCATTGCTCCGTGTCCGCTTCTCTTGAGCAGCAGAAAACAACCTTTCTCCCTCCTCTATGTGACATCCTTTTATATATTTGAACATGGCTATCATATCACCCCTTAACCTCCTCTTTTCCAGGCTAAACATGCCCAGCTCCCTTAGCCGTTCCTCATAAGGCATCGTTTCCAGGCCTTTGACCATTTTGGTTGCCCTCCTCTGGACACGTTCCAGTTTGTCAGTGTCCTTCTTGAACTGTGGTGCCCAGAACTGGACACAGTACTCCAGGTGAGGTCTGACCAGAGCAGAATACAGTGGCACTATTACTTCCCTTGATCTAGATGCTATACTCCTATTGATGCAGCCCAGAATTGCATTGGCTTTTTTAGCTGCCGCGTCACACTGTTGGCTCATGTCAAGTTTGTGGTCAACCAAGACTCCTAGATCCTTTTCACATGTACTGCTCTCAAGCCAGGTGTCCCCCATCTTGTATTTGTGCCTCTCATTTTTTTTGCCCAAGTGCAATACTTTACATTTCTCCCTGTTAAAATTCATCTTGTTTGTTTTGGCCCAGTTCTCTAATCTGTCAAGGTCGTTTTGAAGTGTGATCCTGTCCTCTGGGGTGTTAGCCACCCCTCCCAGTTTGGTGTCATCTGCAAATTTGATCAGGATGCCCTTGAGTCCATCATCCAAGTCGTTGATAAAGATGTTGAATAAGACCGGGCCCAAGACAGAACCCTGTGGCACCCCACTAGTCACTCTTCTCCATGATGAAGAGGAACCATTGATGAGCACTCTTTGGGATCGGTCAGTCAGCCAGTTACAAATCCACTGAGTGGTAGCATAGTCAAGACCGCATTTTACCAGTTTCTTTACAAGAATATCATGGGGCACCTTGTCAAATGCCTTGCTGAAATCAAGGTAGGCTACATCCACTGCATTCACTTCATCTACCAGGCTTGTAATTCTGTCAAAAAACGAGATCAGGTTAGTCTGACATGACTTATTTTTCAGAAATCCATGCTGACTATTGGTGATCACAGCATTCCTTTCTAGGTGCTCACAGACTGTTTGCTTAATGATCTGCTCCAGAATCTTCCCTGGTATTGATGTCAGACTGACTGGGCGGTAATTATTTGGGTCCTCTCTTTTCCCCTTTTTGAAAATAGGGACAACATTTGCCCTCCTCCAGTCTGCCGGGACTTCGCCTGTTCTCCAGGAATTCTCAAAGATGACTGCCAGTGGTTCTGAGATCACATCTGCCAGTTCTTTTAATACTCTTGGATGCAGTTCATCTGGCCCTGGAGACTTGAATACATCTAAACTGGCCAAGTATTCTTGTACTATCTCCTTAGTTATTCTGGGCTGTGTTTCCTTTGCTGAATCATTTGCTCCAAATTCTTCAGGTCGGGCATTGTTTTCCTTATCGGAGAAGACTGAGGCAAAGAAGGCATTGAGAAGTTCAGCCCTTTCTGTGTCCCCTGTTTGCATTTCACCATCTTCTCCTCTGAGTGACCCCACTGTTTCTTTGTTCTTCCTTTTGCTACGAACATACCCATAGAAGCCTTTTTTGTTGCTTTTAACCTCTCTAGCAAGCCTGAGTTCATTCTGTGCTTTAGCTTTTCTGACTTTGTGTCTACACGTGCTGGCTATTTGTTTGAATTCCTCTTTGGTGGTTTCCCCCCTTTTCCATTTTTTGTACACATCCTTTTTTAATCTTAACTCAGTTAAAAGTTCTTTAGATAGCCACCCTGGCTTCTTTAGGCACCTTCCACGTTTCCGTCTCATTGGTATTGCCTGATGTTGTGCTTTTAGTATCTCCCTCTTAACAAACTCCCAGCCATCATGAACTCCCTTTCCTTTTAGTATTACTGTCCATGGGATCCCACCCAGCACTTCCCTAAGTTTTATGAAGTCAGCTTTCTTAAAGTCAAGAAATTGAGTCCTAGTATGCTTGGCTGCTCCTTTCCGCTGTATAGTAAACTTCAGAAGAGCATGATCACTCGCGCCTAATGATCCTTCCACTTCTACCCCACTAACCAGATCATCAACATTGGTTAGGACCAGATCTAAAATGGCTGTTCCTCTTGTTGCTTCTCCCACTTTCTGGACAATGAAGTTGTCTGCAAGGCCAGTGAGGAATCTGTTTGACCTTATGCTCTTGGCTGAGTTTGACATCCAACAAATATCCGGGTAATTGAAGTCCCCCATTACTACTATCTCCCTTCCTTTTGCATGCTTGGCCATCTGTTCCAGGAAGGCATCATCTATGTCCTCCGTTTGGTTTGGGGATCTATAGTAAACTCCCACAATGAGGTCCCTGTTATTCTTCTCTCCCTTAATTTTGACCCAAATGCTCTCACTTTGGCTTTGAGGTTCTGAATCTTGGATCTCTTCACAGGTATACACATCCCTGACATATAACGCCACTCCTCCTCCTTTCTTGTCTGGTCTGTTTCTCTGAAATAGATTGTATCCCCCCATTATTACATTCCAATCATGGGACTTATCCCACCAGGTTTCAGTGATGCCTATTATGTCATATTTAGTTTGCTGTACCAAGAGCTCAAGCTCATTTTGTTTATTTCCCATGCTTTGCGCATTAGTGTACAGACATTGAAGTCCATTAATCATTCCCCCGTGTCTCTTATTTAAGGATTTTTTCCTCCCACCACTAGGTCTGCGTGCTGTTTGCTCCATTTGGTCTATGACATTTGGATGATCATCTTCATCAATTGATAGGCTCCTACCTTCAGGAGCACTGTCTCCCTCCCCCACATTAGTCAGTTTAAAGCCCTCCTGATGAGGTTTCTGAGATTTTTGGCAAAAACATTTCTCCCAACCATTGTGAGGTGCAGCCCATCGCTTGCCAGAAGTCCATCTTCAAGAAACTGCAGTCCGTGATCTAAGAATCCAAACCGTTCCTGTTTACACCATCTGCGAAGCCAGCTGTTCACTTCCACTATTTTTCCCTCTCTCCCTGGGCCACGTCGTTCAACTGGGAGGAGAGATGAGATGACAATTTGTGCATTTAGTTGCTTCAATTTCCTGCCGAGAGCCTCGTAGTCTCTTTTGATCTTCTGGAGGCTATTGCTTGCAGTGTCATTGGTTCCCACATGAACCAAGAGGAAGGGGTATTTGTCAGTGGGTTTTATGATTCCTTGCAGTCGTTCAGTTACATCTTGGATCTTAGCCCCGGGGAGACAGCACACTTCCCGAGACATCTTGTCAGGCCCACAAATCACTGCTTCTGTTCCCCTCAGTAGGGAATCCCCTATCACCACTACACGCCTCCTCTTAGGTTTGGTCGGGGTTCTTCCATGAGCTGTCCGTTCCAAGGTCGCCTGCACATTCCCTGAGGACTGACTTTGCTGCTCGTCTTCATTTACCTGATCGACTGAAATGAGGGAGAGATCCTCAAATGGAGTCTGCTCTTCGTCTTCCATGCTAGGGGAGAGGACCTCAAAGCGATTGTGTATTTCTAAACAATCAGAACGAACCCTGGGCCTCCTACTTCTTTGAGTCACGTTTCTCCATATATCTGGCTCCTGTGTTGGTGAACTAGCCTCCTTCTCAGGGGAGTCCCCTGTCTCCTCTTTGATATTAACATGAATCAGATTCGTGTCTGTATTCTTTAAGAGGGATTCAAAGGGATTTTTAACCAGGAAGGCATCTTTATTAGTAGTACTCAGGGGAGTCAGCAACAAGCTGATCGCTGCATAAACTTGTAAAGGGGATTGTTTAACTCTGCTAAAGTAAACCTTCCCACATTAACCATCTCCCCATTTCCTGAGTCTTACCAGTATTATGAATTTGGGTGATTGACAGGTGGGTTGTCCTGCCCACCTGTCAGAGTCTGTTGCACCGTGCTTCCTAATGCCTGAGCACCAGCTGGCCTTTGGGCACTTGGGAGCCACAGTGCAAGGGGTTTTCCTGCTCTACTGTAGCCCCAAGCAACTTGCTCTGAAACTGCTGCTAAAACAAAGGGGTTCCCCCCCAACTTGTCAATGGAAAGTGCTTGATACTATTGGAGGAAGGTTTGTGAAACCACACATCTCCAGAATTGAGAACCAGGAGATAACATATACATTGTAAATATTCCCGCCCGCAAAGGTTTGTTTATTTTTTGAGGGCTGGGATTAAGATCTGAAATCTATTTACAGTATTATGTTTTCTAGCCAGCAACCATTTGAAGCTACAATTAATAAGAAAGGGGGGTGGGGGGTGGACAACATTTATTTTTTAAAAAATGGTCCTTTCATCACACCTAGTGATCCTGCCAAAACTTGCAATTAGGGCTTGCTGATCAGAAGGTTGGCGGTTCGAATCCCCATGACAGGGCGAGCTCCCGTTGCTCAGTCCCTGCTCCTGCCAACCTAGCAATTCAAAAGCACAAAGTGCATGTAGATAAATAGGTACCACTCTGGCAGGAAGGTAAATGGCATTTCCGTGTGCTGCTCTGGTTCGCCAGAAGCAGCTTAGTCATGCTGGCCACATGACCCGTAAACTGTACGCCGGCTCCTCGGCCAGTAAAGCGAGATGAGCGCCGCAATCCCAGAGTCATCTGAGACTGGACCTAATGGTCAGGCGTCCCCTTATCTTTGACCTATGTCAAATCTATTAGGTGCATCAATAAATTGTGTACCAAGCCCTGGTTTCTATCTCACGAACTTTAATACATTTGTAACTCAAAATGCAGTTGATTAGGGATTCATTTCTAGTTTCCATGCAAGCACGATCTGCATGACTAAGCAACCTAAACTCCAGCTCCTTTGCACATCCTCAGATATTGATCCCTGTAACCCTTTACTTTCTGAAAGGAACTGGAAATGTCCCTTTTGCAGTGCATGGAAATGTCCCTTTTGCTTCAAGCCTTGAGTTTACCAGACCAATCTGTTTAAAAGCTTGGCTCTGAAACCATCCAGCAAACCTCATCCTTAAGAGGAATTGCATGAGTTCTGCAAGGCACTCTCCTGCATGCGGCTTGCGCCACTGGCACATCCTTTTGCTCTAGCAGCTTCACGCCATGCTGTCTGTAAGGGCAGAGCACACATAAACAGCCAATCATAGAAAGGAACATAGTGGAGCATGGTGTTGCAATGGGCACCAGTAAATCAATCCATTTACTGTATATAGCCACGGGCCTTTACAATGTACAGCAGGCGTTAAGAACAATGCTGAAATCACACAACATGACCTACAAAAGCTAAAGCATAAAAATTTACAGCATGAGGTTTTAAAATTAGGAAGCATTAACATATCTAGAATGGAGCTTCTTAGCTGCCAGAGCGAACTTGTCTACCAGATGTGTAATCTGGAGATCTTTATCAGCTGGGAGCTCGAGTGTCATCTCCTGTGGGGGATCGCCTGAGAGACAGTCAAGAACAGGTGATAAAAAAAATTCTCTGGGCATTGAATATAAGGGGCAAAGCAGCAGGTAATGCACAGCATCCTAAACCTGGTTGCATCCATAAATGCACCTGCGTTCCATATGGGGAGTTTCCAGCTATCTCCCTGTAATAGGTATGAGTTACTCGTGCGTAAACTGGTGCCTTTCTCTGTTAAATTGCCTTGTTAAACCTTTCTGACTGCACAGCCCCTTCTCATCGTGGCTGCCTCAGTCACTGGCAGAATCCGTCAGTGGGCGTTTCTTGAACCTCTTCCAGCATAAAAGTTGTTTGACACCCAGTCTCCTCCTCCTCTCACTGCGTGTGAGTCTTCTGCGCAGGGAAGGCGTGGGTAGCGGAGGACCTGGGCTCTCCTCACTGATGTCCAGTGAAGAGTCCTGGAGCCCTCTCTCCAATTCCCCCGTCTGCCCCCCTTTATCCCTGGTGTTGCGCTGATTGGCTTCCCCCTCTACTGAGCTGTTTCCCCCCCTGCTGCTGGGTCCTTCGCCAGCATCATCTGGGAGCCTCCCCTTCGCCTCTCGCTCCGATGTCAGTTCCCTGACACTCCCCTCTAAATACGCTGAGGGCATCTTTTGGCATCTTAGTTCAATGAACACCATACGCAGCTGCTGGAAAGGCAATGTCTCAAGGTAATGGGGCCTTGAGTGGTTGATCTTGATTTGGGGGTACCAAAGAGAATGAAGGGCAGCCATAATGTTCTTATATCTTGGTTGGTGTCTTGATCAAAGATCCAATTTCTTAGGTCACGTGGATATGGTGCAATATGCGCTGTGATGTCATAATAATAATAATAATAATAATAATAATAATAATAATAATAAAATTTTGTTTATACCCTGCCCTTCCTGGTTCAGAAAACCGGGTTCAGGGTGGCTAACAACAAATTTAAAACACTTAATTGTTGCAACAAAAAAGAGCATAAAATACAGTATAAAACGTGAATAACAATAAATTCAAAATTCAAAATCAATTTAGGGGGAGAACCCATCCAATAAACATTAGATGATCATCAGGGCTAGCTGGCTAAATTAGTCCTATTTGGGTCAGTAAGGAGACCAGGGGAGAATTAGCTGTGGGATCCCAGAGCGGGTAATCTTCATAAGAAGGGGAGGGGGAGGGAAGGAAGGGGAATAAAAGATCAGGCTAAGTTCAAATCGAAAGCCAGGCAGAATAGCTCTGTCTTGCAGGCCCTGTGGAAGGAAGTTAAATCCTGCAGGGCCCTGGTCTCATGGGACAGAGCATTCCACCAGGTTGGAGCCATCACTGAGAAGGCCCTGTCCCTGGCCCTGGTGGAGGATAATCTGACTTCCTTAGGGCCGGGACCTCTAAACTATGATTATTCATGGACCTTAAGGTCCTCTGCGGGGCATAGCAGGAGAGGCGGTCCCGTAAATATGAGGGCCCTAAGCCACCATACATAATATGCACAACAGCCCCAAGAAGCACTTCACTGATGTGCAAAAAATGTTGCATACTGTGAGATTTCAAGAAAGAACCTTCATTAGAGCTAGTCATGTGTGATTCGTAACTTGATGAGCTAAATTATTATTTTTGGTGGGGCACATATGCTCATCCTCAACCATGGCTTCAGGCAGGGACAGCCAACATAGTGCCCTTCAGATGTTATTGGGTTGCAGCTTCCACCATCACATCCCGTAATGGTTTGGTCTGGAGTCCACCAACAGAAGCAGGGCCCCACATTCACTAACTCCACCTTAAAGCTATGAGTCTCTGCTTCAGATACTGCCGACATCCTAGGCGTAAGGTGTCTTTATGTGGCCAAAAAGGCAAAAGTATTTCCTTAGGGAAGTTAGAATTGAGCATGCTCGAGGCCTGAGCTTTCAGGAATAGTTCTAAGAGGGATTTTTATTTATATTATGTATTTTGTGTTTTTATATCATGATTTTATCTTGTGAATCGCCTTGAAACCTGTGGGTATACAGCAGTATACAAATAATAATAATAATAATAATAATAATAATAATAATAATAATAATAATAATAATAATAATAATGCCAGACTGAAAACTGTATAAACAGAAACAAAGAAATAGAACTTACTGGCATAGCCTATGTACAGTATATAACGACTTGTGTTCTCATTCTGTACTTGTTGGTCACTGTTGCCTTTATTTATTTATTTCACCAAATTTATACACTGCTTGATTGTATTTTTAAAAACCACAATTTATTTATTTCATAAAATTGATCAAGAAAGATTCACAACTCTATTTTTAAACATGCAATAGTTAAAATGCTAAAACACCTCAACTTTCTAAGCATCTGGGTAGGCCTGTCTAAACAGGGCTGGTTTTTTTTAGCAGGTGCCGAAAATAGTACAGTGAAGGCACCTGCTTGATCTCAAGTGGCAGGCAGTTCCAAAGTGCAGGTGCTGCCACACTCAATGATTGGGTTCTTAGAAATGTGGAGCGGGTATTATGTGGCACCTGTAGCCATGCCAATTCCAGCGATTGAAGTGGTCACATGGGTGCACGTGGGGGAAGGTGATCTTGTAGGTAAACTGGTCCAAAGATGCTAAGGTCTTTATATGTTGATAGTGGCCCCTTGAACTTCACCCAGTAGCAAATTGGCAACCAGTGCCTCTCTATGAGCACAGGTGTTCCATGCTGATGAGGCCTCACTCCTGTCAGCAATCGTGCTGCAGCATTCTGCACTAACTACAGCTTCTGAATGTGATAAAGCACAGAGCTTTAGAGTCAGTTGGATAATTGCTGTGTTGGAATCAAGCTATCAATGAGAAAGTTTCCCATTCAAAAATCATTTGGAACTAGGGCAGCGAAGGTGAAGTGGTGATACAGAGTTCTTTTATGCATCGTTCCTGAATTTCAAAAATGGAGAAAGGGTGGATGTCTAGGGAGGGAGTCAATATGACACTTGTGGAAGGCAGTGCAGGGGGTACTGCGCTTCCACAGTTGACTTAATGTAGCTTATAGCTGGGTTCCATTTCCCTACCATTAAGTAACACAGCTCAGTTAGTTGATCCCAATTGCAAACTGCAGCTCAGAAGCTTCCCTCTTCCCTTACATTTTGTAGTTTTAAGAATTTAATCCAGAGCAGGTACGTTCTATATAAAGGAAAAGCAATGTCTCAAAATACAGTGGTGCCCCGCAAGGCGAATGCCTCGCAAGACGGAAAACTCGCTAGACGAAAGGGTTTTCCGTTTTTGAGCTGCTTCGCAAGACGAATTTCCCTATGGGCTTGCTTCACAAGACGAAAATGTCTTGCAAGTTTGTTTCCTTTTTCTTAACACCGTTAATACAGTTGCGACTTGACTTCGAGGAGCAACTCATAGAACGCAGTGTACATAGTAGCCTTTTTTTGAGGTTTTTAAAGACTTTGGTGATTTTTGAAGTTTTTCCAAAACTTCTTTTGCAGCCATTTGGTAAGTTAAGCTTTTAAAACTTTTTTGGGTGGGTTTGGATTTTGGGTTGGGGTGTTTGGAATTCAAGGACTTGGTGTTGGGAAGGGGTTTGCAAGAATCTGGAAGCTTGTGTGTGTTTTTTCTGCATTTTTATGATTTTCTGTGACTATTGGGCCACTCTGCTGTTTTTTTTAAAAAATTCTGGATTTGAATTTCTGTGTGCTGGGTGGCTGGGGGAACAGTTGGGGAGGGGTTTGCAAGAATCTGGAAGCTTGTGGGGTTTTTCTGCATTTTTATGATTTTCTGTGAC